>NC_133430.1:31051332-31393832 GCF_011762505.2 Arvicanthis niloticus | reverse complement strand
TCCACATATTGTTTATTCATGCACCAGTTCCCAGACATCTGCATTGCTGACTTAAAGCTGCTGTGAATATTTATGTGCTAGTCTAGATAGAGCAGGTTGGTCTTGAACTCATACAGATCCACTTACCTCTACTTCCTGAGTGCTGGGATTATCAGTGGCACAGCATTTGCTGGATTTTTTTTTTTTTTTTTTTTTTTTTTTTATGAGACAAAACTGCCCTCAAACTTGTATGTAGATGAGAATAGCCTTGAACTGATTGATCCACCTCTACCTCTGTAGAAGAGTGAATGGGTATGCCGCCATACCCAGCTAGAGTTATAAAGGTTTTTTTTATATTAATTAATATAGTTATTTTATTAGGGATGACTTCTGTGTTTTTCCTTTTCTATGGCCTATCTTCATTTTTCTGCTGGTGTCTTTGTCTATGTGTGTGCACATGGGTACATATGTACACATGTATGGAAACCAGTGGTCAGCCTCAGTTACTGTTCCTCAAGCAACTGCACATTTGTTTTTTAGCTAGTTGATATCTCACAGACCTGAGGCTCACAGTTAGGCTAGGCTTCCTGGCCAGGGAATTCCCAGCCAGGGTCTTCTCTGTCTCTGTTTCCCCAGCTATAGAATTATAAGCATGACCCACCATTTCCAATTTTTTTTTTTTTTTTTTTTTTTTTGGTTTTTCGAGACAGGGTTTCTCTGTATAGCCTTGGCTGTCCTGGAACTCATTTGGTAGACCAGGCTGGCCTCGAACTCAGAAACCATTTCCAATTTTAAAAAAAATTCACTTATTTTTATTTTGTGTATGTATGTATTTTGTTTATATGTATGAATATGCACATGTGCATGCCCCTCAAAAGTCAGAAGGTATCAGGTCCCATAGAACTGGAATCACAATGGTTGTGAGCCACTGTGTGGGTGCTGGACACAGAGTGAATTCTGGTACTTTAACTAAGGTCCTTGCATTGCATAACAGGCATTTTACTGGCAGAGTTATCTACCTATCTTCTGCTGGTATTTTTTATTTTAAAAAATTATTTTTGAGACAGAATTTCTGTATATAGTCTTGGCTGACCTAGAACTCACATATAGTCTTGGCTGACCTAGAACTCACTATGTAGTCTAGGCCAGCTGTGAACTCCTAGAAATCTTCTTGAAGTGTTGAGATTAGGGCCATATACCACTATAGAGTGTGTGTGTGTGTGTGTGTGTGTGTGTGTGTGTGTGTGTGTGTGTGTGTATTTGTGTGTGTGTGTGTATTTGTGTGTGCATCTGTTTTGAATTGTGTGTATATGTGAGGTAGACATATGCTTGTAGGTGCCCACAGAGACCACAGTTTTTAGGTCTTCCTAGAACTAAAGTTACAGATGATCCACTTAGCAAGGATACTAGGAAATGAACTTATGTCCTCTGTAAAAACAGTGAGTGATCACTGAGCCATCTCCCTAGTGCCTACTATTTATTGTCTTTAAAAACACAAAAGTTTGGGGCTAGGGAAATTACTCTAATTTAAGAACACTGGCTACTCTTCCACACAACCTTTGTTAAGTTCCCAGTACTAAAATGGCAGTTCAAAACTGTCTGTAACTCCAGTTCTAGAGGATCTGACGCACCGACATACATGTAGGCAAAACACCAATGCATATAAACTAAATAAGTAAATAAAACCACAAAAGCTTTACATTTTGAATATGTCTTATATATTAATTTTTAATTGATTAAAAACTATATTTTAGTTTTTCTGATCTGTGACAAAGTGACAACTAGCTTACTAGCCATTTACTGTGTTCTCTAGCCTCCAGGATCCTATAGACCACCCCCTCCTATGGGTAAGCCACCTGGGTCAATTGTAAGACCCTCTGCTCCACCAGCAAGATCATCTGTTCCTATGACTAGGCCTCCTGTGCCAATACCACCACCGCCTCCTCCACCACCACCACCACCACCTCCTCCTCCAGTTATAAAGCCAAAAACTTCATCTGTGAAACAGGAACGCTGGGATGAAGATTCTTTCTTTGGGCTCTGGGATACGAATGATGATCAAGGACTGAATTCAGAATTTAAGCGAGACACTGCAACAATTCCGTCTGCTCCGGTATTACCACCCCCGCCTGTTCATTCTTCCATTCCCCCTCCTGGCCCAATGCCTATGGGTATGCCACCAATGTCCAAACCACCACCAGTGCAGCATACAGTTGACTATGGCCATGGCCGAGGTGAGTAATAATGGTGAATTTATGGTTGGGGTTCTACAGGAATTGTTTGGTGGTGGTGGTGGTGGTTTTGATTTTTGTGAGACAGAATCTCTTTGGCAAGGCTGACTTCAAACTCACTATGTCACAGAGGATTTCTGTCCTAGGTAGGGTTATGATTGCTGCAATGAAACACCATGGCCAAAAAGCAAGGTGGAGAGGAAAGGGTTTATCTTCCACTTTATAGTCCAACATTGAAAAGTCAGGACAGGAACTCAAGCAGGGCTGGAACCTGGAGGCAGGAGCTGTTGCAGTCTTGGAGGGGTACTGCTTACAGGCTTTCTCCTCATGGCTTGCTCAGCTTGCTTTCTTATAGAACTCAGGACCACCAGTCCAGGCATGGTGCCATGCAGAATGGGCTGGGTCTTCCTTGCTCAGTAATCACTAGTTAAGAAAATGCCGTACAGTTGGATCTCAACTGAGGCTTTCTCCTTTGAGATGACTCTAGCTCCTGCCAAACTGACATAAAACTAGCCAGGACAGTGACTTTAAACTCCTGCTCCTAACCCCCCACATTCCAGGATTATAGGTTTATACTACAGCACCTGGCAGGAATTAGTTTTCCAGAGAAGAGACTTTAAGTTTTCCAAGACCCAGTCTTGCTGGCCCTGGAACTCCATACTCCCCGGGCTCTAGGTCCTGCTGCCTGAGCTTCCTGAGGGCTGGGGTCATAGGCATCTGCTACCAGGCTAGACTTCTGCAGGAATTCACTTGCTTGAGATTTGGTCTTCTTAAGCTTCATGCTTACATTTCATCCCTGATTTTCTTTGCCAGATATGCCTACTAATAAAGTTGAACAGATACCATATGGAGAAAGAATAACTCTGCGCCCAGATCCATTACCTGAAAGGTCAACTTTTGATGCAGGTAGGATTCCCAGAGAGGAGAATGATTTTAAAGCCTAATTTTAACTTGAGGGCCTAATTATTAAGATTTTCCTTTTAGCAAGGTTAGTCTAGGCTTTCCTTTTCATATCACTGAAAGATTCTTAAATTTTAAAGACAAATTTATATTCTCAAATTAAAATTGCACTTCTTGCTTTAATGTCTGAAACTGCTCTCGTTCTTCCTCTGTATTGTTCTTACAGATCATTCAGGGCAGCGTGACCGCTATGATAGAGATAGAGACCGTGAACCTTATTTTGACCGACAAAGTAATATAACAGATCATCGAGATTTTAAAAGGGACCGCGAGACACATAGAGACAGAGATCGTGTTCTTGACTATGAGCGGGATCGATTTGACAGAGAGCGCAGACCCCGAGATGACAGGTATGCTGTGATTAATACCTTTGCCATACATGAAAAATATCTTGTGTAAATCCAGCGAAAGTCATTTGTTTGTTTGCTGGATTGGGGGGGGCGGGGCGGGGGAAGATAAGGTCCTCTCTATTATATAGCTCTGGCTTTCCTGGAACTTGTTCTGATGACCAGGCTGGCTTTAAACTCGCAGAGATCTGCCTGACTCTGTCTCCTGAGTGCTGTGAGTGAAGGCATGTGCCACTGTGCCCAGCCAAAAGTCAGTATGCTGAAAAGAGATTTAGAGTAGTGTGTTCTTCACATTATATATACAATTTGGACAAGGAAAAGCAGTTTCTAGGCAAGTACATGCTTGAGTTCTCCTCGCTTGAATTCCAGAGAATTAAATTGAAATTCAGACAGCAAAACTGAAAGGAAGTAGAGTGCAACCAGTAATTAATTTACAGGCAAGTGATTTATTTGTGCAATTCTTGATTTTTAGGTAGATGTAAGTGAAAAAGCAAGTTTAAAATTTAAATACAGACTATGGAGTAACTAACTGCCCATGGAGACAATGAGCAGATAATAATGTGTTACAAAGCAGAGACCTTCCAAATACATATTTACCAAAACTTCTACTACACCCTCTAGGAACCAGTCATATCGAGACAAAAAAGAGCATTCTTCATCCAGAAGAGGAGGATTTGATAGGCCATCCTATGACCGGAAGTCTGATAGACCACCCTATGAAGGCCCACCCATGTTTGGAGGTAGAGTAATGCCTTAATGACAGTAACTACATTGTTAATGTAAACAAATAGAAGGTGTTTCTCATTGTAGCTATGCATTTAAATATTCACGCTTAACTATACTTGAAGATTTCTTAAGTGATGATAGCATTATAATAAATAGTAATGTATGGCTGAAGAGAGGACTCAGTGGTTAAGACCATGTACTGTTCTTACCGATGACCCGAGTTCCACTGCCAGCACCCACATCAGGCAGCTTACAACTGCTTGTAACTCCAGCATTCCTGAGATGTCCCTAACCTTGGGCACACGCACATATACAGATATGCACATATGTACATGCATATAAATAAATACAAAAATATTTTTAAATATAGTAATGTAATTAATGAAATAAAATTTAATTCTTAAACTAGTAAAGAAAAATTGAAAAGCAGAAACAGAGTTACTTATAATCTCACATCACACACCATGCTGAAACATACATTTCTCTCATTTTCTCTTAAAAATTATTATTTCATTTTTATTTGTATTAGTGACCAGGGCACCCCTTGAAGTGGAGTTGTGATCCACCATGTGGGTACTAGTAACTGAACCTTGGTCCTCTGAAAGCGCAGCCAGTCTCCCTTTTTTTTTTTTTTTTTTTTCTTAAAAAACATTTTTATTTATTTTTCTATGTATATGGGTGTTTGGTCTGCACGTGTGTACCATGTGTCCTCAGAGCCAAAAGAGGGCGTCAGACTCCCTGGGGTTGGAGCTATAAAGAGCTGTGAGCTGCCATGTGAGTGCTGGGAGTAGAACATGGAGCCTTGAGAAGAGCAGCCTGTGCTCTTAACTGACAAGCCATCTCTCCGGCCCCTGCAGCCAGTCTCTCAAGTGCTGAACCCTCACTCCAGCCCTCTTATCTTCTCTTCATATACTTATGTATGAAGTTATAATCCAGAAGAAAAACTAGTAGTTTTCTTTTGTTGTTGTTGTTGTTTTGTTTTTTGCTGCACCAGGCATCTCATGCAGAGCCTCAGGCATGCTGGGCAAGTGCTACAATGATAAATTGTATTCCCACCCAAAGTAAAGTTGTCTTTATTGTATTCTGTTTAATAACTGAATCGTAGACATTTTCCCACATTCAGACCTCTTGCTGGCTCCATGACATTTCATGGGATTGATAAAGTGTAAGGCCCTTACAGTTAGACATTAAATTGCTTTTATCTCTCCATTACTATGAGTTGCACTTAAACTAGAAACTTTCATCTATTAAAAGGAATAAGCTTTCCTAATCGATGAGTCTTTCTCTTAAACTAAAAAGTGAAAGTACTAGAACCCATATGGTATCAGGTATGCTTTGGTTTGTCCAGTAAAATATTTTTTCCTTTATGTCCTGTTGCTGAATGTTTTCCTATATTTAATAAAAGTAAAGATGAATTAAATATTTTACAGAACAATCTGTTCTGGTTTTTTGTTTCCACCAAACGGGCCAGTCTTTTCTTTTTCTTGATTAGAATAGATTTATATTATTAATTAAATTTAAAAGTGACCTTCAATTCATTAGACCTGATCTGAATTGTAATTAAGGGGAGACCAGAAAGTTATTGGCTTTCATAATGATGACTGTGTAAACAATGTTATTCAACTGTTGCAACTCTAGGAGAACGAAGAACTTACCCAGAGGAGCGAATGCCCCTGCCAGCTCCTTCCCTGGGCCACCAGCCACCTCCAGTTCCTCGAGTTGAGAAGAAACCTGAGTCTAAGAATGTGGATGACATTCTGAAACCACCAGGCCGGGAGAGCCGGCCTGAAAGAGTGAGTCCTCTAAACTTGACTAGTTTACTCTGAACAGGGGAATTTTACTCTCCCCCCCCCCCCCCCCCGCAACCCCGCTTAGTTTTAAATGTCTAGTAGATGTCTTCAGTTTTCTGCAACATAAAAATACTGGTTTCAAAGCCTCATAGCATCCAAAATCAATAAATAATCTCAGATACTGCCTATACTTTAAAGTCTTAAAGAAGTTTAGAGCCAATAATGTTGGAAATTCTCCAGTAATGTTGGAAATTTTTTTAAAGTTTTTGAGAGCGTAATTAATTACATTTTGAAAAGAGGAAAAGTATATTTGACTTAATGGTATATGGAATAAAAAGAGGAAAAATTAGGACACTTGATTAGGTTTAATCTACTAATATACTCTACATATATACACACATATAGAGAGGGGGGATATGTCATGATATGGATAGATATACACACAAGTGTATATAAGCATATGCATATATACTTTTATTTTGAAATTTGTGTAATATTGAATAATCTTATAATAAAGATTTCAGCCAGACACTTGGATTCCACATATATAGTTGAATATAGGTCATTGTATTCTAGATTTTTTTTTTACCATGTATGAGTATGTTTGCCTGTTTGTATGTGTGTGCACTACATGTGTGCCTCATGCCCACAGGAGTCAGAAGAGCGAGTCAGATTCTCTGGGACTGAAATTACAGGTGGTTGTGAGTTGCCACATGGGTGCTAAGAATCAAATTCAGGTCTCTGCTAGAACAAGTGCTGTAACTGCTGAGTCATCTCTCCAGCCCTCTCTCTGCCTACTTTTCATCTGTAGCTGAAGTACTTGAGACTAGGTTCTTTATAAGGAAAAGATGTTTATTTAGCCCATGGTATAGGTGCAAGAGTGCAACATCAAGATTAGCTTGGCTATGGTCAGGGACTTCTGTTTGCATCAAAATGTATTGGATGTGTCATTGTGGGAAGGTATGTGAGAGAGGGAAAATTACTGATGAAACAGAAAGCTGGAGACACTCAGAGTCAGGTTTACTATCCAGGCTCCCGAAAGAATTACTCGAAGTGACTCCCCACTAATCCCCAACTGATAAAAGCTCCGTTATCAATGTTCTTCCAGCTTCTGTTCTGTTGAAGAAAATACAAACCATATCCAAACTATAAAGTTTTACTGACTTTTCTCTATTTTATTAGTATTTGTTCTAATCTTGATCTTTTGCTTGTTTTGTTAGTTTTAGCTTGTTCTTTCATAGTGTTTTGGGTAGAAAAATAGGTTTTCAGTCTTAGATCATTTTTCTTAATTTTTAAAAGATTAATTTGATTTTGTGTGATGAGTTTTGTCTACATGTATGTATGCATACCATGTGTGTGCCTGGTGCCGACAGAGGTTAGAAGAGGATGTTGGGTCTCCTGGGACTAGAGTTGTAGCTAGCCAGTTGTAAACTACCTTGTGGGTCCTGGAAACTAAACCCAGTTTACCTCCTGAGCAATTTCCCACATTCATAGAAACGTGTTTTAAAGAGAGTTTTTTAAAAGGAGGGAGGAGTGTGCTGGCTGAGTTTGCTAGCACCTCTAAGATCCCAGCTAAGCTGTGTCTCTAGCCCCTAAATCATTTTTAGTTTTTGATCCCAGACATGTACACCTAAAATTCGCTTCAGATAATTTGTTTAGTTTTATCCCGTGAGCTGTGGTATGATGTGTCTTTATTTTTATTCGTGTCAGAGTAATTTCTGATACCTGTTGTGATTTCTTTGAGCCCTTGGGTTTTTTTTTTTTCATAGTAATTTGTTCTACATATTCGTGCATTTCCTTTGTTCTGTTTTGTTTTGCTCTGCCTGTTTTGAGACAAGGTGCCAGGTATAGCAGGCTAGTCTCAAGAGTCCCTGTGTAGCTAAGAATGCCTTTGTTCTTGATCTCCTTCCTCTGCCATCTTAGAGCATGTGTCATAGTGCTGGGGTGGTTCCTTGTTTTCTTCATGATAGGAAGCAGTCTGCCAACCGAGCTACATCCCAACCCCTAAGAAAACAAAACATTTGACCCCCTCCATTGTGTTTCAGATTGTTGTTATAATGAGAGGATTGCCTGGCAGTGGAAAGACACATGTTGCAAAACTTATCCGGGTGAGTATGGGAAAGTAAAATAAGAAAAAGAAAAAAATGAGTTGCTTGTTAGTGGGTGGTATTGTACTCATCCAGGTATCTCCCAGTGATAACTTACTGAGGCCCATGAAGACTTAGAAGTTTTTCGTCTATTTAGACAAATAATTTTGCCTCTGATTGATTTGAAACCACCAGAAATTTATTTTAGCCACTAGTGGGAACTTTAGTGTTCATCAGTTTGGTTCATAATTTTTTTTAAAGCTTGACTGTTGTGTTCTTAGGATAAGGAAGTAGAATTTGGAGGACCTGCACCCAGGGTTCTAAGTCTAGATGACTATTTCATCGCTGAAGTAGAAAAAGAAGAAAAAGATCCAGATTCTGGAAAGAAAGTAAAAAAGAAGGTATGTGGATCCTTCCAGACCTTTTGGTGGGATGTGAAAGAAGATGGGGGGGAAGGGTTGTTTGTTTGTTTGTTTTTGTTTTTGAGGTAGGGTATTACCTATATAGCCCTGGCTGACCTGGAACTTGTCAGGTAGATCAAGTTGGCTTTGAACTCACATGATCTGCCTGCCTCATCTGTTTAGATTCAAGGTGTGCACCACCACGCCCAGCTTGCACTGTTTTGTTTTGGTTTTTGGTTTTTTGTTTGTTTCTTTTTAAGATGAGAATTTCCTTGTCTTAATGGACACAAACTTTGGTGCTTAGGTGGAAAGAAAAGGGTGCAGAGTCATCTTGTTTAGTTAGCCAGGCTAAGTCTGATTTCTTACTCCTGCTAAACTCCTTTTCTCTGTGGGATTTTAGGTAATGGAATATGAATATGAAGCTGACATGGAGGAGACTTACCGCACCAGCATGTTCAAAACTTTCAAAAAGACTCTAGATGACGGCTTTTTCCCTTTCATCATTCTGGATGCTATCAATGACAGAGTTAGACATTTTGACCAGTTTTGGAGTGCAGCAAAAACCAAGGGTTTTGAGGTATAGTCTTAACTTTGAAGCACTTTTAGTGTGAATTTTGTATTTCTTGACCTAATTGTTACACATTTTTATTTAGGTGTATTTGGCTGAAATGAGTGCCGATAACCAGACTTGTGGCAAGAGAAATATTCATGGAAGAAAGCTTAAAGAAATAAATAAGGTGATTTTCAGAACGTGGTGTGCTGGAGAACCCCAGACATCAGTCTTTCAACACTAGCAGTGCTGGCTTAAGTCTTAATTAGCTCAGACGTCTTTCTGCCTGCTTTAGTAAATGCCCTTTCTGTATTATAAGTGGAAAGGGATGCCTAGCTCTTCTTGAAACTAAAGTTATAGCATTAATTTTCTTTCTCCTGATGCTTTCCTTGGTCTTTATTGGAGTAGTTGTCTGAGTTAACTTGTTCTGAACATCTCAATAGATGGCTGAACACTGGGAAGCTGCGCCTCGTCACATGATGCGTCTAGACATCCGTTCCCTGCTACAAGATGCTGCAATTGAAGAAGTAAGTGTGCATCTGCGTCAGCGCAGTGCAGATAAGCAACGCGTTCTTCGCCTGCTTTACTTTGAAAATTTGAAACTTCCAGAAAAGTTACATGAGCACATATGCCTTTTAATAATCTTAACCAATTCAGTTGTTAATATTTTCCCACATTTTTCTTTATAAGTACTTTATAAATACTTAGTAACATTATTTCATGTCATTACTGTGCAATCATGAGAGCTGAGTTGAAAACCCTCATAACCCATCACTGCAAAATATGTTGTTGATGACTATCTTCTAAGAGCAAGGACATTCTCTAATAAATTAATCCATTTAACTATAAAATGTAAGAAAGTGAGCATTAGCTGGGCTGATGGCACACACCTTTAGTCCCCCAGAGGCTGGCAGATCTGTGTGAGTTCAAGGCCATTTTGGTCTACAAAATGAGTTCCAGGACAGCCAGAGCTCATAGACCCATCTCAAAAAACCAAAAAGAAAAAAAGTTAACATTGATATGATACTATAAATTAATTTTTTGTGTGTGCTTTTATTAATTTAACCTCTTCCTCCAGGGCATATCTCCTAGCCACCTCTTTAATTCAGTCCTTGAGCGTGGGAGTGATTCCCCCTAGTGGGGACATCAATCTGCCCCACCTGATCTTACATCTCCTTTTCAAGGGCTAACAGTCTGTTTCTTCTTTTACTCTCTTACTTTCAGTTTGCCCTGTCCTGAGGGTTCAGACACTGGGAAGTGGCAATTGATACCCTCTGGCCAAGACCACTGCTTGGTGTGGGTAGAAGGCCTCCAGCCCTCTATCTGAACACTGTGACAGCATGTTTGGGTGTCGGCCACAACCTCCTATCTTTTTATTCTTCTTGAAAAGAAAAAAAAAAAAAAAAAAAAAAAACCCTGTTGCATACTGATTAGTTTAATGCCTTTAGGGCGGTCAATGCTTTCTCCAAAATTTGCTGGAAGGCTCACAGCTGGAACTTTGGGGAATCCCCTGTAAAGCCTCCTGTGAAAATTTCTCTCTGACCTCAGCGTTTCAAAACATGGGAAACTAGGAGATTCAGGGGTTGGAGGTTGGGAGGAGCAAAAACAAAACAAAAGACCCGCCTCAATCTTGGCAGCGCACTTTGGCCCCCACCCACGCTCCACTACCCAAGCAGCTCTGCGACCTTCTGGACTCCTGCCACGGATCTGGAGATCCAGGCAATTCTGGTTAATGTCTATCCCATCCGGGCTTGATTCCTCCTCCAAAGTCAGATCGCCACTTTAAAGAGGGAATTTCTTCCATGGGAACCCAATAGGGCATCCCAGCCAGCAGGACAAACCATCAGGAGCACCTCTGTGTGCCCTTCAAGCCTGCCACAGAATGCGGCTCTCAAGACCCCATCCCTGCTGGACCCTACCCCTGCCAGCCAACCCCTGCCAGACCGCTCCTGCCACCCCTGGAGGGCAGAGGAGGGGGCGGCGGATGCGGCCAAGGCGGTGGTACAGGGAAGGAGATGAAGGATGAAGCAGGGGTGTAAGGCTCAGGAGAAACGGGAGAGAGAAAAAAATCTGCCAGGACCATTGGCAAAGCTGGGATAAATCCTCCACGCTGATTGGACAGAGCCCACCAATCCTCCACGCTGATTGGACAGAGCCCACCTGGTTATTTTTGTTGAAATGTTTTTTGTTTTTTCCCTAATACTGGGAGTAACTCAGTATTAAAGGTCCCTTTATGGGAAATGTTTTTTTGTTGTTGTTTTTTTGTTTTCTTAATAGCGTCAATGTCCCTCCATGGGAGAAAAAATTTAGGGTGAGCTAAACTTACTAGTATAAAACCAAACACAATCAAGGCATAAAGTACTAAGCCAATGCTGTTTAAATTTCCAAAGGCATTAGTCATTCATTGTATGGATGGTCCTTACTGGCTGATTCAGATATAGATACCTTAAAATGTTTGATGAAATAAAAAGGAATATTGTATTGTTGGTGATTGTAGATTGTTCCTAAAGAAATACAGGGAAGGAGTTCTGTTGATTATCCAGGATATAGGATAGGTCTATGAGAAATCCAACCACGGAAGATACACATCAAAAGAGATTGTTTACAAACTCTTGGTGACTTTCAAAAATTGCTGGGAGATATTAACTAGCTACAGCTCACTATTGGGTTAATAACTCAGGAGTTAAGTAGTTTATTTCAAACCTTACAAGGTGACTAAACAGTCTAAGAACATTATTGGCTGAGGCTGAAAGAGAACTGGCTCTGGTGGAGACATTACAGGAAGGAGGCACATGTGGGTTGCTTGGATCTCAAGCTGGATGGTATTTTAGTTATTCTGCCTTCTACTCATTCTCCCACTGGGCTTCTTATACATAGAGAAGATGATATCTTAGAATGGATACTTTTAGCATGTAACAATAAAAAATTAAAACCCTATATAAAAAGGTTTTTTAATTAATTATAGAAGAAAAAGAGAGGGGTCGGTGAGATGGTAAAAGTACTGACTGCTCTTCCAGAGGTTCTGAGTTCAATTTCCAGCAACCACATGGTGGCTCACAGCCATCTGTACTGGGATCTGATGCCCTCTTCTGGCATGTGGATGTATATGCAGCAGAGTACTCAAACAATAAATAAAACTTGGGGCAGGGGATATTCAAATTTATTGAAAAACACAATGGGAAAACCAATGTTTTTATTTGGATTACAGATAAATTTATTTTCATTCACTGAATTAGGTAGCTAGTAGAATCTAATAAAATTTTTAAAAAAGAAAGAATTTGACTTTGTCAATTTACAAAAATAGACTCAGCAGAGATGTAGTGCCTCATACTTTGGCTGAGATTTCCCTAATTATGGGTAATCAATAAAGACTAGCAAAGGGCTTACAATAAAGTTTTGGAAGAGATTAACAACAAATACTCCAAAAGCAAGCAACTTCAGTTTATAAAAAGAACTAACTGGATTCTTCCTTCTTGAGTGAGAGGAACACCAATTTCTAAAGCTCCTACCTTTTACACAGATGCCAATAAATCAGGAATGGCAGATTATAAGTTAGGAAATATAAGTAAAATAATTTAAGACCCATAGTCTTCAGTCCAAAATGCAGAGCTATATGCTATTTTCATGGTTCTGTCAGCTGTTCCTGAATTTCTTAATGTAGTCACTGACTTTCAATATGCAGAGAGAGTGGTTTTGCATCATAAACTGCTACACTTATTCCAGATGATTCAAAATTAACTTTGTTTTTTATAATCCAGCTTAATTACCTACTGAAAATAACCCTAAAGGTACCCAAAGAAAAGAAATCTGGTAAATGGATGTGTTTCATTTTACAGAGTTTGGATAATACTACAGGTCAAGCAATTTGTGGAACGATCTGATCCTACTTTAAAGGAAATGCTAATAAAACAAAGGGGGGATATTAGGTCTCCCAGAGATAGATTAAATAATGCTTTATTGACTTTAAATTTTAAAAATATCAGATAGCACAGCTGCTGGAAAAAAAAAAAAAAGCACTGGATTTTAAAAAGGACTGCTGCATTAAATCACCCTATATATGTCAAGGATATGTGAACCTCAGAATGGAAGTCAGGAAGTATGTGCATTGGGGAAGAGGTTTTGCTCTTGTTTCAACAGGAAGCAAAAGCTATGGATTCCTTCAAAGTTAATTAGAATTAAATTTGACCAGGAAGACCTCCTAAAAATCTTGACTTCGGACATGAAAAAAAAAGAAATCCAAAAACCCAACAAGACAGGTGACACAGGCGCCAAGACTAGCTGAGACATGAGTGTCTCTGCAGAAACCAATGAACTTTCCTGGCTGCTTATGATCACATGTCATCCTCATATGGCATGGACCCATCATACCTCATATGGATGAAGACATATTACAGTTTGGCTATGAGTCCAAACTGACTGATAGTTGCCTTTCACCTCCTCAAACATAGAGCAGAGAATCATCATTAGCTGATTTGTGCACACTGCACATTCCATACGTGTGTTAATATAAAAATGTCCACACAATGTTACCTTTAAAAGTTTGTGTGTTTTCAGAACAAAAGGACCAACGAAGGCCTATCTGGGTCCCAGCCAGAAATGTCTGATATCACCCCACCAACCAAGAAGATGGCCTGCATCTCACTGCCTGGTCAGGGAAAGAGGAGACGGAGGAGACGCCATCCCCAACCCCGGCTCCGACCCCGGCTCCGACCCCGGCGGCGGGGGGAGAAAACGAGGGACTTCTGTTGTACTGGGGGAGGAAAGTTGCTTTTAATTGCTTGGTTCCTTCCCCCTGTGACCCCATCCTGGCATTTGGGACCCTCCTTGTCCTAGGCCCCTGCCTTATTCAATTCCTACAGCAACATTACGAGGACTGTTTCAGTCCGGGCCAGTACCAGAACCTCCCACAAGTGGATACCAATTCTATGATTATGCTGCCCCTTTATAAAACAAAAAGAGATGTGGGGCCGGGGTGACATGGCACCAGGAGGAGCTGGTCTGGAGCAAAAGTGGGGTCGAGGTGTGTCCACACCCCGGGAATCTCGTCCTGAGATCGGAAGGAGTAGGACCACTCCCCCACTGCCCGGGGCCTGCGTGTCTCAGGCATGTAGTCCTGGTCCTTAATTTTACCCCACCAGAGGTCACAATAGTCCGTAGCCAGGTTAAGTTTTCTCTCTCTTTATAAGGGCATATCCAGCAAACACCTGGAATTTGGAATTCCTCCTAATGCAAATGATGCATCCCAAGCACACTGGCCGTGACAATGATGTACACCCTGTCTAATATACCCCACTTACCCCACAAAGGTTTAAATACACACGCCCTCCTGACCGCTCCTGATTTGATCTTCTCTCAAGACTGCCCAATTGCATGCTGATGACGAGTGGGGAAGCAGAGCCAGAAACGCCACTTGAGTTACATTTAAAATAGTCTATGTTCATCTCCTCCCCTGATGCTGTACTCTATAACACCTCTCTTTGGTGGTGATGGGATGAAGCATTGTGTACCCTGGCTGTCCTGGAACTCCTTTGTAGGTCAAGCTGGCCTCGAATTCACAGAGAAGGCATGCACCACCATGCCCAGCCTTTGTAGCACTTTTATGATAGGAAAAATAGCACATTCAGTAAATTGCTTGCTATGAGTTTTATTTCCAACCTCATATAAAAACTGGATGCATTGACCCTTGCCTATAATCCTAGCACTTTGGAGGGGGAGATAAGAGAGCTCCCTGGGGCTCGCTGGCTAACTGGTCTAACCAAATTGGTGAGTTCCAGGTTCAGGGAAAAACCTTGACAACGGAAATAAGGCCTCACACACTTTTAATTCCACTAGTTTAGGTTTAAATTAAGTAGCAGAAGGTCTTGGGAGATGGCTAAATGGGTCATGACATCATAGAGGGAAAGTAACTCCTACAGATTGCTCTCTGACCTGCTGTGCACCAGGGCAATGGCACATGTGTGCATTCAAACATACAGACATGAGTGAAGCCAGTGAATGAATGAATGAATAAAAAGATGTGTAAAAACAAACAAAACCTTAGCAGGAATGCTACATGAATTATGTGTTCTCAGTTCACTGCATTTGGGTCACATCATTTGAGATGACAGTTTACCTCATTGTGATGTAGGCATTGATCTAAACCTTGGGACACCAATCAGATCTGTTGGGTTTTTCTACTTTTTTTTCAATTTGTAATAAGTGATCTATAAGTGTCTATTAATTTCTTGTTCCCAACACATTTTCAATCATCGGTAGCTTGCATAGTAGTTATTAGTTTTGGTGGAAGAACATACTCTGAGAGGAGGGTGACTTTATGTTTCAGTCACTTGTGTGCTTCTGTTCTGTTTGACCTCGTTCTTTGAATGGTGCTGTCCTTACTGAGTGAGACTCTGGCTCCGCAGCAGACACTTGTCCTGTCACCCAGACTTCATAGTCCCATGTGATCAGTCAGTCATGCCACCTTCCTAAAACACATCTTTCTCCTTGGCTTTCATGAGTCCACATTCTTCTGCTATATCACTAGATATATCACTAGATCGTCTCAAAACAGTCTCCTTTTCTGATGTATGCTTTCTAGGCCTTAAAAAAGTCACTTAGGGTGCTCTCCTTAGCTCAGGTTTTACTCACACATGAAAAGAACTTATTTCTGGGAGCATAGATTTGCCAGTTTTATACCCATCCTAGTTTCCTAGATTGCCTTTTATATACCTTATATAGACTGGCTTGTCTACCTTAAAAGTAACATTTTTCATGAGGCCTGATTGTGTCGACTTTTATCCCAGTACTTGGGAGGGAAAGGCAAACAGATCTCTGTGAGTTTGAGGATAGCCTGGTCTATATAGCCAGATCCTGTTGGGAAAAAAGTTAACAATTTTGAGTGGGTGGAGTGCTTTAAATTCTTTTTACAATTATTTTCTGAAGTCTCCCTGAAACACACCATGTTAACGTCACACACTTGATCCTCTTGCGGGTTCTCTGTTTTTTCAGTAGGAATCACCATGTTAGAAACATCAATCTGCTCTTAAACCAGCTCTTGATGGCTCTCATCACTGTGTTCTGATATTCTTTTACCTTGTAAATATTTCTCACATCCGTCTGCTCCCATGTATATTGAAATCATTGTGGGCCAGCCTCTGCCACACCACTGTTTGCTGTCGTCTCTCATATTTGTTGTTGATGTGCCCTCTTTTTCTCATATTTTGAAATTTGATCAGAGAAATAACTTGTTAACAGTTTTTAAAAGACTGTAATCTCTTGAGTATTAAAAACCCATCTACTTGGAGTAAAAGATTTTACCCAGCTTTACAAGGATAAAGATGACAAACCAGGGAACATAGCACAGAAGTATTGTTCTGTGGTCTTTTAGTCCCACTTCAAAGTTCAGATTGTTAGAATTCATGTGGTATGTGACAGAGGAGAGCCCCTGCTGTCTTGTGCTCATTCCAGATCTTAGTGAGTCAACCCTTTCTTAAATGCTAATGCAATCCTTTTTTTAAAATGATTATTGGCATATTGTAGGTAGAGATGGAAGATTTTGATGCAAATATTGAAGACCAGAAGGAAGAAAAGAAAGATGCAGAAGAAGAGGAAAGCGAACTGGTAGGAGACAGACCAACCACTTTGAGCAAAGTGTCTCTTTGTTATTCTTAAGGAGTGTTTATATTCAGATCTGTAGTTTGATTATTAGTGTTGATACACACTCTTTACAGTAAAAGTTTCCAAAATCATCCTTGTGGAGACTATATATTTTTTTTATTTTTCCCTAGTCCAAGAAAAATCCTTTGTTGTTAGGGAAATTTTAAGAGTACTAAGAAATTCATCTTTGTACTCATCTAGCTGTGGGTGGTTGTAGGGGAGTATACTTTTCAAGAATGTAAATTACATATGAAAGGACATTTTTTCCATTCCAGCAGGTATGTGGTATAGCCTACCCAACATATGCATACATACTCTTGTCTCTTTGCTGTAAGATCTCAAAATTAAGTTCTGTTACCTTGAGGCAGAAGAACTTACTGAATGAAGAGGCAAAGGGCTGTCACTGGCTGCTGGATTTGTTGTTTTCTCTTGTTAATGATGGCAAAAATTACTGTGTAGGCAATGGATTTTCACCCAGGCTGATGAGATACTTAATGATGTGAATTTAAAGTTCTGTGTACCTCCTGTAAGTGCTTTGATTACACCTCTGTGGAGATATTTCCCTTACTCTGTCACTCAAGAAGTGAAACCTATAAAATTACCGATGTTTCAGTGTTGGCTAATGAGGTACATAGATTAATAATGCCTTTAGATAGTATTACCTTTAAAATCCACAGTATTACTTGGTTTATTTGACATTTCAGCTCTTGCTAAAGTTGCTTCTCCTTACTTCTCTTAATGAAAATGTACAAACGGAGATCCCTGATTCCTATTCCCTAAAACATAGTCTACAAGGACTGGTCTCTTTAAAGCCATGTATGACATAGAAGATTTGTGATAGAAACTGTGTTTATATAGCATTTGGTGTCGACCTCTACATTCCTAGATGTCTTAAAATGTGGATTAAAAACTAAGCTTTAAAGGTAATGATAATTGAGTCTCAGTATGTTTTTTAATAGTCTTATTTTTCTTAATCAAGTTGACATACATAATCCAAAATGTGAGGGGAAATTTACATAAAGGCCCACACTGTTCTTAACAGTTAATAACCTCACTTGCTACTTGTAGCCTGTACAGGAGAAATCCACAGTGTTTTGGCAGCTCCATCTTTTGTGCATTTTTATTTTATTGCACTTGCTTAAATGTAGTCAACTTGGAGCTTTTCATTAAATGTACAATTACTTTTTAAAGGGAAATATGTTGCAACACTCTAGTTTTACATCAGAACTGGTAACAAATCCTTAAAATTTTACTCTGCTGGACTATTTATTTCCAAGTGACCTGCTACTTTAACAAGCAGAAGTATGATAGTTTTAAGAATGAATAAAGATAGTTCCAGCAGGGGTAATCAACTCATTTTACTTTAATCTCAAGCTTCTTTAACCCAGTCACATAGCAGAACCCAGCTCTTTTACTCTTGGAACCTATCCCAAGGGTAAAAGATTCCTGGAGAATATTAACCAAAATAATGTGAACAAGTTTCGGGTTTCTTGTCATTCAAAACAGTTTAACAGAAATCTCAGTAAATTCTGTACAGGATGAACTTCAAGCTTTTCTTAGTAAAAGAATCCTTAGGGATTATTGGTGAGATACATTCCTGCTGTTAGTGCTTCTGCAAACCTAGTCCATATGATTCAGAATCTATAAGTATATTTCAGTGATGCTTAAGGTTTTCGGGTGGTTTTAGGTCACATTTGTACAAGTTTTCTCGGTATTTATAAACACCATCACTTTAGCAGAGCTTTTTCTTGATTTGATCTGAGGTGTTTTGGGGAAATATGTTGTAATTTATAAAATGAAATACTAATTCCTAGTTCTGGCGTAAAGACTAGCAAGTATATAAGCCTAAAGCTTTCCTGGAGTAAGGGTGCTCAAGAAGACTCTCCTGTAGAGACTGTTACACTGTCTCCAGCATGTTTTCCAACTCAGCTGGGTGTCAGTCTGTTATGACCTTGAACATTCTCCACAGTAGAGAAGAAGACTCATTAAAAAAAAAAAGAAAGAAAGAAAGAAAGAAGGCAAAAAAGAAAGAACCAAAAACCTTCAATCAATTGGTCTGGTTTACTAGGTGCTACTATTAATGTTTCTGTATAATAGGATCTATTTGAGAACACAGTCCAAATAAAGGCAAGGGGAGTTATAATGAATGTCCTGGGAGAAGCCGACTAGGAGAGTAAACAGAAGGGATTACCACATAGTTAGAGGCACCCTGGGACACTGGAGACTGTTTGGGGAGTTTGTTTCAAATAAGTTACTCAGTTATCTTATGTAAGATGTAAATTCTGTGGGAATTTCTGGTTTTATCACATAATAGGAAAATATAATATTATAAGATATCAGAAATAACTTAATTTTCATCTGGTGATACAGAACTGCTCTGAAGTTGATTCAATAAAATTAGCCTTTGTATGCTCAAACTGGTACATGAATTGAGTCATTTTAAATGAGTGTGAGCTTCATAATGCGGTAGTTGGGTCAGTCTTTCTTTTCAAGTACTTAAAGTGACATGGAAATATCAAGTGACTGTCTTGAAGAACACTTGTGGACATCATGGCTTCAATTATTTGAGAATAGTAGTTGTACTTTGAAAGTACCTAGCTAGTTTATAAATTCTCAGAGTGATACGGCTCCTAGCTCAGTCCCTGTATATTCTTACCATAATTGTTGTCCATCTGCTGTTGAGGGTACAGTTGCTGAGTCCTCAGCTGGACTTAAACCAAAGCGCCTTCATGATCCTACCCTGACAACTGAAATCTGAAGTCTGCAGGGAAGTTTGGTGAATTTGGTCACTTACTTTCTTCAAGAGTAATAAAGTTGTGTTTCCCATAAGGATATATTTGTAACTAGTGAGTGGAAACTGAATCCAGTCCCAGTTTTAATGCTTTTCCAATTCAAACGTGTTATGCATGTATGTGTCTCTTTCTAACCCTTCGAGCTTCTCTCTGTGTACGATTTAGGGTTACATTCCGAAAAGCAAATGGGAGATGGACACTTCTGAGGCAAAGCTAGGTGGGTATTTCCTTTTTCCTGTTTTTATATGTGATACCTGATGGTAATGGTCATAGAGCTTTTCACTGCGCAAGGAGGAAAGGGCCGGAAACTTCTGCTTAAAGCAAGATTTTGGCCAACCCACGTCTTTCCGTCATTTCACCAGCTTTTGCCTTAACTACTTATATCTGTGGCAGATTAAAAAATACATTTTCTACAAAACGTGCTTTTGGGATCATTGGAAGTTTTAGGATAATTAGAAATGTCTGATAAACATAATAACATACTGTCACTTCTAACATTCATTTTTTTTTAGTATTAATCAGAAATGTGTCCCTAACATTTCTTTTTTAAAAGAATATTTATCTGTAACCACAGTTGAGCTTATTTGTGAGTACTTTAGTAATTTTAATAAATATTCGGGTTTTAAAAAGTTACTAAAAAGAAGATACCTTGGGTAATAAATTTGAGTTTCTGTGGTAAGGAAAGTAAATATATAACTTGAATATTCAAGGAAACTCCCATTTAAATTTTCCTTCAGGTTATCTTTAGTGCTGTGTCACAAGGATAGCCTTTTAAAATAATTGTTTAAATCAAACCTTTGAGTTGCTTGATTTAGTCAGGTTAAAAAAAAATGTATTAAATGGAGTTCTTCAGTATTAGTGTGATATTGTAAGGTAGTGTTTTTTGGGTTTTGTTGTTTTTTATTATTTTTTCTTTACTTCACTTAAAGAGACTAATTTAACATGTCAATTAAGATGCGTCAATAAAAATTTAAGGAAGGCTGCCCTGCCAGACTTTCTGATTATGAAGGCCTGGCCGATTAGGAAAGGTGGCTCTCGTGTTTCTCTTTCTGGTGAACTGTTAATCCAAAACCAAGCAACCATCTAAACATTCTAAATTTGCAGAGTTAGTTTGGCTACTCAGCAGTCTTGCTGCTTAGGTTATATGTCTCATATCAAAGGGGAAACATTGTATACACACTTGCATGGGTCATGTCTGCACTGTACCCAAGCACTTGTGTTAGAGATAGTTTTGGGTTTTGACTAGGTTGTATATTAAAAGATAAGTTCACAAACTCGACTATTATTGTATTATGGGAATAGGTGTTTGCTATAAAGTCTAAAATGTTTTAGTGTGTGTCAAATGAAAATTATTTGTGGTTTATTGACATATTCATGTACAATCTTTCTTGAGAGAAGTCTTAATAATAATCAGCTGTCTCCTTCCTTTCACAAACCATAGCCACTTATTTGCTTAAATGCCGTTAAATATTTAAGGAAATAGTAGCTCCAGCTTACTTTTTAAAAGGGTGGTGGTTTCCTTGTTTTGGATTAGGTTAGCCCTGTCTGAAGTTCTGTACTTTTAAAATAACCTGTAAGACTATAAGATGATTTGATTCTATCATTGCTTTATTGATTAGCTTTTGTGGCAAAGAACAATCATAAAAATAAGGGGATTGTCAGAGTGGTGCATATGTTAACAAATATTCTTCCAGACCTTGTGTAATAAATGATTTGTGATTGTGCTTTTTTTTTTTTAAATGCCATCCCATTTTCTATTTTCCTTTCTAGTTTTAGAGGAGAAAAGAAAATGGAATATAGCCATGATAACTCTTCAAGAAAAATGTCATTAATATTTGTATTCATTTCTGGGAAATATGATGTGTCTATTATTTGTTTCTCAGAAATGTGTCTTACATAGTCTGTCAGTTTTGAAGATATTACACAGTAAATTGTAGAAATGGGGTTGTCATAAATCCTTTCAGTAATGGCACTAATGGTCTGGTGATAAATCTAAAAAGGGGAATTTTTAATTAGTTTTAAAAAGAGTAACAATGATGTTTGTATAATGACCTGGCATCTGGCACCCCTGGATTATCTTGAGAACTAATCCAGCCTTGGAAGAAGGAAAATTGACTATAAACTTTATCAAAGTGTTTACTTTGAGATTAGGCCAGTGATTAGAAGAAAATTCTCTTCTAATTCACGAGGATGATCTGAGAATTAGCCTATTTGTGTTGCCTTTTGTACCCAAGTGAATGTTTGGTTCCCAGGTGGAGATTGCTTCCCTGAGTACTCTGCCAGTGTTCTTACATTTCTCTTAGCAGTGTGACTATGCTGAGGTGGGGACACACTTGAGCTTTCCCTGTGTGGCATATTGAGCTGAGAGAGCTGAAACTTGGAGCTGAAGAGTTCTGATCATAGACAAGTCTTCAGTAAGAAAATACTTCTATTCTCTTGGAAGCAGATTGTCAGAATTCTTTGCAGAATCTTCACTTGTGCTTAATATACTGGTCAGCCTGTGTTTGTTAAATAGGAAGCAGCATCAATTTCAAACAGTTCAGAACTGGCCTGAGCTGTATCTAGCATGGTATTACAGTGTGATTGACCAGTGTTGGTTACACCTGACTACTCTTTCCTAACTGGGAAATAGACATAGTAATGCACAAGTTGGCTTTTACACATATCTGCTGGGCTTTAGAACTGAAGCTCCTTCAGTTCCAGTGATTGAGTTGAGTTTTTCACATCTGTAAGACCTAGAGCACTCGAGAATGTTACCATCTTAACAGGTCTCGGCATAGAAAGTGCTCTGCTCTTTTCATCACTTCTGTGGTATTCTAGCCTGCTACTCATCAGACAGATGGAATCATCTTTTCACAGTTGAGAAGTAATGGTCATTTATGTAGACACATAACTCTTATATGTTCACTTAGAAATTTTTTCAAATACCATTTACATTTAGAAAATAATAGATGTATCTATGGAATTGTTCTGTTGTGCTATAGTAATATGCAGTGTTTTAAAGATGTGGTAAATTCTGTGACTGACCAAGTTGGATCAAAAACTTCATCCTCTTAAAACTTTATCTTTTGTGACCCAGGCCTCTAATGTGTGATTGGATTGGACACCAGTCTTTCTTCTGTAACCAACACCCAGATGCCTCTTCCCTTACTTATACCATCTGAGTGTCTGGGACTTGGTATTTGTTGGACAAGGTGTTCAGCCTTTCTTCCACACTCAAATGAAACATTGAATGCACAATACAATCTCAAATAAGGGTGCTCTGACTAGAAATGTGGGCTCTAGGGCATCAAGGTGCAAATACCCAACACCTGGTCTGTTCCTCCTACCATTACTTAGAGTACAAGGAAATACTCTTGCAGGTTCCACCCTGCCTTTCTGTATTTCTGCCTGGCCGTGCTCTGTTGTTAGAGTTGAAATGTGAAACCTTCCCTTCAGAGTATGTTCATGAAAAGTTGATTGTACTAAGATTGGGAATCTTTAAATATTTTTAATGAGTGTACTGGAGTACTTCTTACTCTTCTTGTAACTGTACATTGTTGAACTAAGGTCAGCTTCATTGCTTCTGGGGTGTCATAGGTTTTCTGAGACCGTGTTTTGTGTCCCTGTGTAGTCAAGGATCCTGTACAGTACGGCCTGTCAGTAGAGCCATGGAGTACAGCATTTCATCAGCAGAAGAGGTAGAAGGTTGGTTCTGTGGAGCCTATCGGGAAATTTTGTTGAAACAAGATGATAAAACTTTCTTGAGTTTTATAAACAGTTGTCATTTACATTACTGATTTTTCAGTGATAATTGCTTTTGTGAGGGAAGGGTATGGGAACTAAAACCTGCCAATTATGGAAAATCTTTATGGCTTTTTAAGGTTTGTGTACAGTTAGTTGTGTGTGGAGTTTGTGTATTTGAAAGCATGACTCCTCCGTCCTGCCGCTGCTCCCACTGCATGCTCCATGTGGAGTTCTCTCCAACTCGCTGCCAAATGTTCTGCCACACACACTTCATCCTTTATGGAGATGAATGTTTGCTATGTGTGTCTGAAACAGTTACGCTTTCCTTTATTAGCCTGTCTTAACAATAGTGTGTTCAGATAACTTGATGGCGTTCAAGCGCTTTATTGAAACTCAAATGTATACAATTCATAATATTCCACATCTGTATTCAGAGTCAATATTAACCAATAAAAAAAGACAACACATTCTCATTGTGTATTATTTAAGACACCTAATCTCATGTCTCACAATTTCTAAATGTGCTGCTTATTTGATAATAATGAGCTATTAGGAGGCCAACACCTTTCAATTTTTATGATTCAGAAAGAAATAATAGATCTGGTTACTTGGACTGACTTACCAGCTTTTAGCATGGTAAGTCAGCAGTGCTTTACGATATAGTCAAAGTACAAAAAGAGTGTTCATCAGAACTTACATTATACTCAAAGAATGGGGTCATAGTCGTCTACTCATAAATGTTAACTCATGAGTGCTCTTAGGAAAATCATAAACACATCCTTAAACATGATCTTGATACTATCTTGCTGTTGTCTTATTTTCATATGACACATCACACATCATTGTAGAACAACTGGGTGGTATTGACGCTGTGCTAAAGAAAAAGGCAATAATTGTTTTTAAAGAGACCTGTTTTTCTTTCTTTCAGAGCATGATAGCTGAAGTGTGATTTTTTTCTGAGGGTGGGAACCTAGGAGACAGGATCTTTTCTTGCCTTGTCTATATTTATTACTAAAACCATCAAAGTATAAATGTGACTACCAGTACAAACACCAAACAGATGGTGAGAATCACAACAAATTTGATATTTTCTTAGCCAAGAAGATAGCTTGAATCTGAAAATGATGCTGCATTGAAAAATGTGGACATGCCCTCTGGAAACAATCCAGCCTCCTTTTCCTTTGTGTGTCGTGTGCAAATTTACACACCTCTAATGCCGTGGCTCTGTGTTTATCCCTCAGACAAGTTGGATGGCTTGAGGACTGGTACTAAAAGGAAACGAGACTGGGAGGCGATTGCCAGCAGAATGGAGGACTACCTTCAGCTCCCTGATGACTACGAGACTCGCGCTTCTGAGCCTGGGAAGAAGAGGGTAAGAGGCTTTGGTCAGTAACTGCTGAAACATGAAGCATTTGTTTTAAAAAGTTGGGGATAGAGAAATGGCTGTCCATAAAGTGCTTGTCCTGCTAATATGAGGACCCAAATTTAGTCCCTAGCTACCAGTAAAAAAAAAAAAAAAGTGCTACAATTACAGACATACCTACCCTGTTCAACACAGATAAGTCAGTTCTAAAGAGCTTTATTTTTATTTTTACTTTACTGGTATGATTGTTAACCTACATGTATGTTGTATATAACATGTGCATGCCTGGTGCCTACGAGGCCAGAAGAAACATCATATCACCTAGATCTGGAGTTACAGATGGTATAATCTTCCATATACTTTGCAGACCAAATCATGGTCCTCTGCAAGAGCAGCAAGTGCCCTTAAATCCTGAGTCATCTCTCTAGAACCTCTGTATTTCTTTCCAATTAATTTCCTTAGTGGTTGAATATAAGACAGTATTTTAGTATGAGAGAATAAAAAATGTTTGTAGATTATTTTTATGGTAGGTATTGTTTCAAAGACTCTATATTTTAAAGCTCATTGCTATACTGATGAGTAAGGTATGCTGGCACACCTGTAATCCCATCATGAAAAAGATAGAAGCAGGTGAATTTCTATGAGTTCAAGGCCAGCCTAGTCTACTTAGTGAGTTCCAGGATAGCTTTGTATTGGAAAACAAAAAAGTTCAAATGCTGAAAACAGAGTATAAACCCACTCTTGTCTATATAGTTTGAGGAGATAGGGAAGGGAAATCCCAGTAATGGCCTTAAACCTATGCCCAGACACACATAAGGACTTGAACACTGAGGCCAGCTCACATAGAATTGGCTCAAGCTACGTGTGGTAATGTACTATGTAATCTTTGCACTTTGGAAATCAGGAAGATTATCCATGACTTGAGACCAGCCTGGGCTGCAGAGTAAGACCCAGTGTCACAAAACAAAACAGGTCGAACAGTAGGAGTGGCTCTGCTTGGGAAGTGACTTGAGAGTTACAGTTGTGACTGGGAATAATTTCAAATGGAAACTATTTTTCTCAATTTTTTTGCTGAAATAACTGTGACTATCTTCAAAAAGATGATTCTGTAAAATTGGTCATATTAGAAATTACCTAAATGGCTAGGCTTTACAAGTAATTTGCACTGGTGATGTTATGCAGAGTTTGAGCACTTGCCTTTTTTCACACATAAACTAGAAAGGGCAGTCTCAAGAGGCACCATTTAATACAACTTCAAATGGTTAGAAAGTGATTGATCTTCAAGAAGTTTTAAGTTTCTTAGAAATATTTAAATAGCAATGGATGAAACACATATACTCAAACCTTTGAGTGTTGGTCAAGTTTTTCTGTATACTTTTTTTTTGTACAGTTAAGTGACCTTGTCCATCAAAATATGACATAATCTTGTAAATCTCAAAAAGTATCTTTAGGAAAATTAGAAGGAACTTGGACATTTTGGTTTTTCCAGATATGGTTTCTCTGCATATTCTTGGCTGTCCTGGAACTCTAGGACACCTGGAACCCCTGGAATATCACACCCAGCAATTTAAAAAAAAATCATAGTGATTTATGCTAATTTCAGTGTTGTACTTTTTCACGTGAGCCTCAGTGTGCACGAGTGTGCAGATGACTAGGCTTTGTGGCAGGCACTTTTACCCATTGTCTTAGTTAGGGTTTTTGTTGCTATAACAAAATACCCTAAACAAAAGTAACCTGAGGAAAGGCCAGGGCCTCTCCTCCTGGAATGCTCAGCTCACACTCCAGTCAGTCACTGACTGAAGTCAGGGCAGGGACCTGGAAACAGGAGCTCAGTCTGCTTTCCTACACAACTCAGGACCACCTGCCCAAGTGACATCACTCCCATATGGTCTGGATCCACCCACATCAGTCCTAATCAAGAAAATGCTTCACAGACTTGCCCATAGACCAATCTAGTAGGGTTAATTTTCTCAGTCCAGGTTTCCTCTTTCCAAATGATTCTAGTTCTGTCAAGTTGACAAAACAATATCAAAAAAACTAGCCAACATAGCTGTCTCAGTGACCACTAAAATCAATGTTCTCTTTTAAAATAATAATAAATAAAAATTAAATTTCTGTTTCAGAGTCTAAACTTTAGATTCAAAAGTAGCAGGATCTGAGGCTGGAAGGACGGCTCAGCAGCTCAGAGCACTGCTTCTCTTGAAGAGGACTCATGTTGGGTTCCTGATACCAACATGGTGGCTTTCAACTGTCTTAATTCCAGTTCCAGGGAATCTGATGCCCTCTTCTGGCAAGGGACACATGATTGCACATACAGGCAGATCACTCATACACAGTATAGAAAATCAATCTTTAAAGACTAAGTAGCTGAATACAGTTACTTCGTGTACTTAACTGTTGAGGATGCTCTGTGCATTTAAATTGACTATGAACTGAATTAACTTGTTCTTCATTCAGTGATCACTAGATATCTGCCCATCCATCCTTTATCTTAACACTAGGAATATTTCAATAAATGTGTACCCTTGATCCTAAGTGGAACTAAGAGTATGTATGAATTGTTTATAGTGCATCTTTTTGGATATAAAACTCAATGATAAGACACTTACCTAGCATGTACAAAGCCCTGGGTTCAATCTCCAATAGCACCAAGAAAGAGAGAGAGAGAGAGAGAGAGAGAGAGAGAGAGAGAGAGAGAGAGAGAGAGAGAAAAGAAAGAAGAAAGAAAGAGAAAGAGAGAGAAAGAGAGAAGAGAGAGAGAGATTTTCATGTGTATTTGCAATCTCCAATAGCACCAAGAAAGAAAGAAAGAAAGAAAGAAAGAAAGAAAGAAAAGGAGAGAGATATTTTCATGTGTATTTGAAATCCCAGAAGAGAGAAAGCCACACTTGTTAAAGATTGCCACCAATATATCTGAAAAGTTTATAGTTTACTTTTGTTTGTGCCTATAAAACCTGATGACTGCTTCCACGTTGGAGCATGCTATTTGGTACAACTGTAATCTGTGTTCCCAGGCCATGGCCACTCATATTTGGCTCAAGAATAAACTCTGTAAGAAGAGTCAAGTGTGGGACTAGGGAGATGGCTTGGATGAAGTGCTTGCCGAGCAAGTGTGAGGACCAGAGCTCAGACCCCCAGATCAGAAGTCAGGTGGGTGAGGTGAGGTGGCCTGCCTGTAATCCCAGTTTACTATAGAGGACGGCACCAGAGAACACCTGCTAGCCTCCACACTGGCATGTGTTGTGCACCAGTGCCTATGTATACATGAACAACCAAAGTAGAAGTGAAAAAGAGTCAAGGGTTAACCAGTTTTTTCTACTACCGCACCCTGTCTTCCCTCTGACCAGATGTTAGAAGCCTCAGCATTTCATTGTCAGTCTTGCAGATATTAAAAGGAAAGTCAGTGTGCCTCAAAGCAGTAAAGCATTTCTATGGCCAGCATAAAGTACACAGAATTTCAGTACTCTATATTTGGGACATAATAAATCACAAGCTGTATTTAAAATATAGCATATTAAAATACAGTCTGTGCTTTGTTACTATATGTACAGTATACGTAACAGTATCATAATCTCTCAAATATTTTGCTCTTAAAGAATATGAGATATATGCATGTATTTTAAGTATAAATCTACCTTTTTAAAGAACCAATAAGAAATATTGGTACTTTAATATTTAAATATTCTTGAACCCATATATCTGCAGTTGAAACCTTACCATAATAACATTTGAAGCAGTGGTTTCTGTAGTTTAGGAATGAAAATAACACTACTAGCCCCCTGTTTTTCTCTCATTAAATTTCAAGCAATAGTCATTGTACAGAGATAAAGCTTTGTCCTTGATCTAAGTACATACATATATATATGTGTGTGTATATATATATATGTGTGTGTGTGTATATACATATATATATACGTATATATATACACACATACACACACACATATACCACATATACACACACACACACATATAAAATCTTTCTATTTACAGAAACATAGTAATCATGTAATATGGAAATCCAAAAGTAGGTATGTCAAGCTCCAGACAAGCCTAAGAAAGCAATGGTTAATTGCAAAGGCTAAAGTGGGGAAAGATGTCTGGAGTGACACTAAGTAGACAGGGCTCAGAGCTGTAAGCTGAGGACTAGAGGACAGTGTTTTGCTCATATAGAATACCTTTGGCAATGGCCAGAGATGCCATGGAGCTGATGGGTGTATCAAGAGACCTTTAATGGCAGGACTTTGTCTTACAATAATGGGAAAGTTTGAAACAGGTAAGAATATCAACTGTGTATTTTAAGGTCTCTTTGGCAGAGAATGGAAACAGTTTTTGACTTGTAATTTTAAGTCTGTTAATCTACCCAAATAATAACAACAAATTATCCAAAGAGGTTACCTTTGGGGTTCCCTCCCTCAAACAGCCCAGTCTAATGCTTTTTTCTCTTTAGGTGAGATGGGCAGACCTAGAAGAAAAGAAGGATGCAGATAGGAAAAGGGCCATAGGTTTTGTGGTCGGACAGACTGATTGGGAGAAGATCACAGATGAAAGTGGTCACCTGGCTGAAAGAGCCCTCAATCGGACCAAATATATATGAGACTTAGTTTTGAATGGAGTCATATTCCTCTAAGGTAAGGGTACCCAGCCATAGAAATAGCCTGTCATATGGTTGCTTCCAAGGTACTGAGGACAGCTTGCTTTACTAAAAATGATTTTTCTAGTTCTGAACAAGTAAGTATGTGCTAGTACTAACTAACATTTGCAGTACAGAATATTAGGAAAGAAAGCAGCTGTTGTAAACCAGCTCACTTGTAAAAGACTTCAGAAAAGCTTGGGTTCTGTGTTCCTAGGGAAGGTGGTATCACGCTAGGATAGATGCTGAAGTCTGCTGAGTCTTCTGTGTACCCTTTCCTGGAGTGACCCCATTTTCTTTTCTTTCCAGGCGGTTCGATTTGAGGTGACCTGAAGCCAAGACCTCATGAAGCTTCTTGTGTCTCCACGTTTCCATTTTGTTTGGTTTTACCACTTTCATTTTAAAAGTTCTCCAGTATCCCCAAGAAATTTTAGAATCTTGCTATACCCAAGCAAGACGTTATTAATATTTTTTTTAACTAATTTGGGGAGGGAGGGTTAGCTTAAGTGCTGAAGTCAGGTGTGGATCCACAGGAGGGTTCCAACAGAATGTTTCCTCCACTGTCCACTGTCACAGACTATCATCGTTGCTTTGTGGCTGTTTTTGGTTCCTTTTTTTTTTTACTGTATGTAACTAGTAGCTGATTGTACTTGGATTAAAAACAATAAACTTTCACTATAAAGCCAATGAGAATCATAGGCTGTACAGTATGGGCACTTTTCTCTTATTCTCTCAAGTTTATTTTCATTGTTAATTAAATTCAGTATGTCCTGCTTGCTGAACCTCTTTACTATTGAATATTAGCACAGCTGTTTGATAGCACATTGTAAAACTCGGTGATTTCAAAGTGTTCAGTGGTAACCAAGACACTCAGCTTTATAGATTTCTTTTTTTTGTGTCCTAAAGACTAACAGAGATCAAGTCTAAATATCCATCAGTTCCCTAGGGCATCTCTCTCTCTCTCTCTCTCTCTCTCTCTCTCTCTCTCTCTCTCTCTCTCTCTCTAGAAGGGGGAAATAAGGTGTTACCTCTTTATTTTTTCTTCCTCTTTCTTTCCTTTTTGTGGTCCTTTGTTTTTCCCCCTTTAGCTGGTTTTGAAAACAGGTGAACAGAACTGATATGTTCCATAGAACTCAAGTTGTTGCCTTCCTTTGAATTTGAATCGTTGCTTTCTAAGTCAGGATCATGATGAAGGAATATGAAAAGTCTACAGCCCTCTGTCAGGAGCCTTTGAGCCTGGCAGCTTTCCAGGCTTTTGCCAGATTGCTCATTATTGAGAAGCTTGGCCTTGTGCTTAGAATTTCATCTCCTGTGGATAATCCTACTCAGAACCCAGAAGCAGAGCTTACAGCCAAATGGCATTCTTCCTTAAATATAGAAGGGAAATGCTTTCTTTTTATCAGTCTTCAAATTAAAAGGTCATTCTCTATCATGAAGATCGAGGTGACCTTTCTTCCTCAAACACTACTTCTTGGTGGTAAGCCAGCTCAACAGCTTGGCCACATGTTAGCAGAAGACCTCAGCATGGTGTCATAGATGGAAATCTTCTTGTTTTTTACTTATATTAAATACTGTGCTTGGAGCTAATATTTCTTAATAGTTCAGGAATGTCGCTTTGGGTTGAGTAATGGCCTTCTCAGACTGAAGGCACTAATGGAAACCCCAACATCTTCCTGAACTTTTCCCTGAATTCTGAATGTTTACACCTAAAAGACTAGGTTTATTAACAAGTTAACATTGAATGTATAATTTGCTTCATTAAATGATTTCCACTGTTTATAATGTTTAATAAGCTATTTTGGTGGCTAAGGACTGTAATATATTTCTGCATACTGATTGATCCATCTCAGCTACCTTTATTATACTGGAAAATGTTACATGGCAAGATAGCCAAATAGAGTCACTATTTTACAGAGACTCATTTAACACTTACTATTAGAGCTTCCCCATGTCTTCTCTCACTAAAGTAAGACTTGTAGAGTTGTTTTCCTGCTTGAGAAGAAAGGAAGGCCTCTGTGTTCCTCCGTTACCTTTAACCTCGGGGGTAGCACCTGAGAAATGAGTGGTGGTTACCCATGAATCACGGGTCTCAGCATCATCAGCCATGACCTGTTCCAGTTTTCAGAAAGTAGTTAGAGGAGGCATAAGCATGAACCAAGAGCTGCCCACTTTCAGAAGCGGGTATAGCAAAGAACCTTCATTTAAAGAGACTCAGAAAAGGGAACCAGGAAGCAATAAGACATATAAACAATCAATACTTGATTCTGCTAGGCCAGTAAGAAACTGTTGAGAAATCTTTATTTTTATCATCACCAAAACCAACAGATTAGAAAGTCCAATGGTATCTAGGGAAAATTTGGATTGCATAAACATTTTGTAGTAAGTCAAATCTTCTATGTTATAGTACCAAACCTAGAGTCTATTAATATTGTCTTTCTTATTTCAGAAAGCAATTGGGTATTCTTTTGCATTTTTGTTGAAATCATTTCCGTAGTGGTTTCTTTTATCTGGCTGGATTTATTTCTCTTACGGCAGAAAGAGCAAGTCAAAGTAGATACCACCCGACCCAGAGGCTTGACATTTTAAATTGAACTAATAGTTTTCCACTTGGGTTTCCTTGGTTTGGAGCCACTTGGAGTATGTGTTAAATGTTTTATCCTGCTAACTGCAAGTTGCAGATATTTGTTAATGGGCATTTAGGGCTTGGCTTAATTGCTAGGACTATAAAAGCAACAAGTGCTCAGATACAAACAGACTGGAAAGATCTTAGAATTTTAATTAAAGTATTAAGGCAAGCCAAAGAAGGAGAATGATTCCTTGTTTTTGTATTGATAGATTGTCATACAAACTCTGTTCCTTTCTCAGAACCTGTGTGACCTCAAGTGACTCTTACCTTTCTGAACACCAGTTTCATCTGTAGAGATGAAAATGGAATTATAAACACCTGTTTGCCTAATATAGGTCATAGTAAAACACACCTCATTATTCTGAGGATTAAATTGAGATAATACACCCTGCTGCTATTTTAGAATCAGCCACAAAGTAAAAGATAGAAATCATTAGTGCCAGGCATTGGTGGTACAGGCCTTCAATCCCAGGCAGAGGCAAGTAGATCCCTACGTGTTCAAAGACATCTTGGTCTACACTGAGAAACCGTGTCTTGAAAACAAAACAAAAAGCAAATCAGTAATAAATTACTTAACTTATTCTCACATGCTTTTGAAACCCTTACTTTATGACTGTCCCAAAGATAGTTCTGCCACCGGATATATTCAGCTGTTACAGATTGAGATGAGCCATAGGAAACAGTGCAGGGTATGAGGAGGTGGAAGAGTGATCATTTCAAAGCATCTGTAGGAAGCTGGTGACCCATCTTCAGGATCAGCGTGGAAGGAAGCTTGAGAGGTGCAAGAGCAGAGCAGGAATCATGACAGAATGGAATCACCAAACCATAGGCTTGAACGCAGCATGACATGAAAAAAAAAAAACAAAAAAAACTATGGTAAGAGTATGTGTCACGTTCACATGGGATAAAATTGGAAATGTCAAGAATGTCTATAAAGTCACTGCCGTCTGCCCCCTCAGCTTCCCACTGCACCTATAGCCAACATTAAAAGTTAGTTTTGTGCTTTTTAAGAAAATTTTGTGGGTTGGCTAAGTATTCACTTTGTCAGTGGTCTTTGTGAACTACTTTGTATTCCTTTTAAGAGTGAGGCTTAGTGGCCATTCAAATCATACATAAAATATTTTTTTCTCCCTTTAGTTTTCCAAAGTTAACATCTTATTTATAAAGGGTATTTTTCCAAAAACTTTTAGAAGTGGTTTCAACTATATTGCTATTTTTTGTGGCGCTGAGCATATGATACAGATGTTGTACAAGTTTCATCACTTGCTGGTTTTTGAAGAGTTACCCCTAGAGCCCCTTGCATATTTCAGATTCTAGACAGCCACCGTTCTGTTTTCCATTTGTATAATCTTGTCACTTAAATAATGTCACAGGTGAAATACATTACATAGTCCTTCGGGATTGGTGTTGCCGTTTGTCATTGGCATAGTTACTTTGAGGCTGTTTCAAATTGTATGTCAGTTATTCCCCTTTATTGCTGACCAGCATTAGCTCCCATTCTCTCTTGTGGCTGTATCATATAACCGACGTGATCATGAAAATTTACTTACCAGGTTTCAGTTGCTGGGTACTCCTGTTGGTTTTTGCCACTATAAATTGTGTATTTCCTATGCACTCAATCTGCCTTCCTGCACCTACCTAATTTCTAGCAATGAAGGAACAATACCAATGGCACCCTTGCACAGACGTCCTCAAACTGTAACACTCAACGCACGCACAGCACAGTGGTAGACTGCTATCAAGAGACCATAAGTATAATGAGGTGACAACGGCAGACTTGCTTTCCTAGAAAACCCTTCATGATTGAAGTGTGACAAAGCAACGAGGACTAGAATGGCCAGAGACTCATGGCCCCCTGATCCATAAATGCCTTGAGAGTTGAGACCCGGGCTATTGTCCATGGGACCTGGATGTTTATATGCAGCACCTGTACATCAAGGAGTGAACCGATCTCAGTTATGCAGTCTGTTGCTTCAAGTCTGAAACTCAGGAAGAGCCTACTGCCCTGCGGAGATGGATGGCCCCCTGCATGCCAGCAGCACTTTGCATTTGGAATTCCACAGGGAACCTGGGAACTTAATGCTTTACGATGTAGGTAAAGCTTAACTTGGAGTCTTCCACTTAAGAAATTTGAATGTTCTGCCAGATATCTATAACCTTGTTTTTGATAGTAAATCATAGATAGTAATAATTTAAAAAAAAATCTTACTTATTTGAGGACTAGGAACAATCCATTCCATTGTCACTTAAAATCCCACTCAGGCCTACTGTTTTGCTGAGGGTCTGCTTTCCTAGTTAGAAATGATGTTTGTAAAGTATTCTTCCTGTCCCCCCTCCCCTATTTCGTCTTTCTCTTTTTTTAGTACTTTATGACTCCATGAGGAAGACACAGAACCTCCAAAGGATCAGTAATGCCTCTCACCTTCAAGAATCAGCAGAATACTTTGAGTCCCTGTATGTGGTTGCCAGAATTATTGCAAGATTACCACAAATTGAAGACTTGACTTTTTTTAGTGCCAGAGCTGGGCAACATCTCATTCCATAAAATTGGTTGAGTGTTCTCTCATCCTTATTTCTTTCGAAGTACTGAGCTCCGTATGTAGCTTATATGTTTGCAGAAAGAATAAATAATGAAATGCTTCTTGTGTACATGCAGGAATCACAAATTCATGTAGAATTGACAGGTGACACTGGAGACAGAGGTTGCTCATTATAGTGCTTGGATATCACAGTAGTTATGGTCAGAAGAGGGCAACACTTTCCAGCCAGTGAAAATTGTGGCTGTAGATTTGAATTTTTGGCTTGCCCGATTTTCTAGATTTTCTAGAACACTGACTGGGCATAGTGGCCCATGCTATATATAACTCAGCACTTAGGAGGTGGAGTCAGAAAGACCAGGAGCCCAAAGCCAGCCTTGGGTCTATAGACATCTTTTATTCTCTAATAAGTCCATATGTGTGTGCAGTGAGTCTTAAACATGCACATTTCTACCCCACCTCCATGTCCTCTCCTTTTTTGTTGCTGGGTTTTTTGGTTGGTTGGTTGGTTGGTTGGCTGGTTGGTTGGCTGATTGGTTGTTTTTGTTTTAACGCATTGATTTCAATTAATGCTGCCTGATGGAATGGTGGGTGGTCTTGTTGGTTTGATCTTGTGCAGGTAACCGTATCGGCTATGAGTTGATGAGTGCATGGGCTGTGTGTACAGAAGACAGCATCTCACAGCGTTCTGACCCAGCCAGCTCTTACATTCTTCCCACCCCTCTTCCACAATGTTTCTTGGGGTCGGGTAAGCGTAAGCACTCAGCCATCACTTATTTGACTTCAGATTATTTTTTAACATGAGAATTTCAGTATTTAGCAACAAGAACTTTGTTTTGGAAGGTGGGTTGTAAGTGGCTTACAACCCACAGAACCTACCTGCCTCATCTGACTCAAGAGCTGCCACTTTGAAACACTGACATTTAACAGGACCCTTGGGCTCATGCTAGTCACGTGCACCCCATGCCACCTCCTTTTATTTTTTGTTTTAGTTTTTATTTAAACCTGAGCTAAACAAAAGGACTTTATTAACTTCCTACGGTGAGCGAAGGTTTCCTGGTCTATAGCTCAGCACTTTGGTTTTCTTTACAATTTCTTCATGAGGGTTTAAAAAAAATATTAGGTTGTTAAATTCTCTATTATGTGTATAACTAAACTGTGTGAACCTAAAATACATTCTGTAAGTTTCTCTTTGAGGAACAGTGCCATACATTTAGAACGTCTTCCTGAAGTCTCACAATCGCAGGGGAGCTGTATACCTAGGATCACCCATAAACAGTTACTGTGTGTTTGATATTTCCTTTTCTTTATTCTTACAACGTAAAAATTAATGATCTTAAATGTTGTTATGGTGCAAAGATAATGGTGTATTTCTTCAGGGTAGGGAAATCATGAATCTCTCTCTCTCTCTGTCTCTCTCTCTCTGTCTCTGTCTGTCTCTCTCTCTCTCTCTCTCTCTCTCTCTCTCTCTCTGTGTGTGTGTGTGTGTGTGTGTGTGTGTTTTGTTTTGTTTTGTTTTGTTTTGTTTTGTTTTTTCAGGACAGGGTTTCTCTGTAGCCCTGGCTGTCCTGAAACTGACTCTGTAGACCAGGCTGGCATCAAACTCATAGAGATCCACCTGCCTCTGCCTCCCAAGTGCTGGGATTAAAGGCATGAGCCATCACCGCCTGACAACAGTTTATTTAGTAATTAGCTACTTATTACTTATCTACTTCAATTTGTAATCCCCCATCAAGCACCTTATTAAGGACAAGCTCATCCACTTCAAATGGAGGTCTGTTAGCAACTGGTTCCCAGTGCTAGCTCCAGCCCCCTCCAGGCGCACTGCAGAGACTGACTCAGCTCCCTGAATGTTCCTGTGTTCCCTCTCCATGAGGTGTAACTCTCTGAAGGCCTAATTCACAGGCTCCCTCCTGCTGCTGCTCGTCCTCATCTTGGCCCTCCTCTGAGCTCTCAGGGATTTGTCCTCCTGTGTTTCTTGGTTTGCCTTTATAAGTTGAGTAGCCAGGCACTTGTCTTTCACATCCTCTCTGAGTCCTAAGAGCAAACTCTTAGAAGGTAAGAACCTTTACTCCTCCTGTGTCCTGGTATTGGTCTCAGATCTGGTCTCTATTCTTTACAGTTAGTGCTCAGCATTGGTACATGGAGAATTTAAATATGCTACTAATTCATGTAGGTCAATATATGTTTACACAACCAGGTTTTCTGTTCACCTTTTCACTGTCTCTATATCTTGCCGCTGATGGCATACCCATTCACATATAAATCAGGCATCATGAATTCATGAATTCAGATGTCTTCAGAGCAGAGGAAGATAATACAAATAAGAGGCTTGGCCAATACAACAGGATAGTTTTCAAATTAGCCATATAGGCATATTCTCATGGACAAGTGCTTTTACCCCCATTGAATATATATAGAGTGCCTTACTTTTCTCAATTGGGGAGAGTTAATAAATACAAGTATTGTCTTTTTACTGTGAGAAAAGGCATCAACCTGAGGTACAGTGACACATGGCATGGTGGAAACTGGGCTGCTTCCAAGTACGTGACCCATGGGGTAGTAACTGCCTTCAAGAAAAGTACCAGCATTTCCAAGTAAAGATCATTGGAAATCTGGATTTTTATGTGAAGTAGTTTTTATAAAATAATAGACTACTAGAATCTACATTTGGAGGTTACAGACTACCTGCCATAATCTTGGGGTCTCTGATACATATCCTGAGGGATGGTGACAATTCTGAAAGGCATTATTAAGAGGCTATGTGAAAGCTGCATATCAATACAAATGTATGATCACTTTTATCTGATATTTTGGAAAGGCAGTTTTCCCTGAGCAAGGCAATACAGTACACTCAGTGAATTTGCAATGGCTCACCCTTACCCAATTTTTGAAGATAGAAGTAAGCCGTTTATACATCCTCTAGTAGTATGCCATAGAAAAGAGCCAGTGAGCATGCCCTGGGGCTCAGTGGAGCAGCTGGGTGGCTGTATTGAGCTGGTGAATTTGACTGGAATACCTGTTGTAAATATGCTTTGTTTCCACTGGAGAAAGACGAGTGTCATTAAAGCTGCCTCCTTGGCACCTGTCACCATCAAGGTAGGTATAATTTGATGTTTCTTAGAGGGTTGGGCATTATCTCTCTTTTTAAAATTGATGTATTTATTCCATGCACAATATATTAATTTATTTTCATTATTAAGGTTAAATATTACAGCCAAAGCTTATCATCACTCACATTCCCCTTTAGCAAGTATTTAGTGATGCCATTTGAAGGTTGGTTTTCCATATGTTTTTGTTTGTAGAAATGTATAGGTACATTAAATATGTATTCTCTTTTACATCTGTGATAGCCCTTATACTTTGTATACATTCACTATCTTGGATGCACATAAATTCCTGTGTATGCATTCCAATTTTTTTGTTTGTTTGTTTGTTTGTTTGCCTGTTTTTTGAAAGAGGGTATCACTGTAGTCCTGGCTGTCGTCGAACGCACTGTGTTGACCAGGCTGGCTGGCCTCAGACTCAGAGAGCTGCCTGCCTCTGCCTTTCTTTCAGGATTAAAGGTAAATGTGTGTGCCACTACATACACATACACACACACAAACACACATAGTTTCCCTCCTGGTGAGTCGCTGCCCCATTGTTGCATTACATATCCTTGCAAATGTTCTTATGAGCGTATGTTCTAGTTTTCCCAGTAGAAGTAGAGAAGAATCTAAACCCTGGGCCATGGGGAAATAATTTCTCTTTTACTTCTTCCTAGTAATTACTGTGTTTTAGAAACGGAAAGTTAATAATGTTTGAGATACTTTTTTTAATGGATTTTTTTTTTTAACCTCACAGTGACACCTATGTATTTTTTGGTCCCATTAGCTTAGAACACCCTTTTTCATCCTTGTTTAAAATAAGGCATTACTATTTTGAATTATTGTTGTTGTTATTGGTGTGTGTGTGTGTGTGTGTGTGTGTGTGTGTGTGTGTACAGGTCAGAGGAAAACATGCAGGAATCCGTTGTTCTTCCACGGATCCTGGAGTCAAAATGAAGTCATCAGACTTGGCAACAGGCACCTTTATTCACTGAGTTATCTCGCTGTCCCGGCACTCTGGCTGTTTTGGAATGCCAGTTTGGGGCTCAAGCCATGACTCAGCATGTAAAAGTGTATAGTGCTCTTGTAGAGGACCTGGGTTGAGTTCCAGCATCAGGCAGGTCTTAGCTTCCTGTAGCTGCAGCTACAGAGGATTCAACACCTGGGCTGCTTTAGGCACTGCACTCAGGCACAAGCCCACACTTACAGATACACATAATTTAAAAGTAACAATGCAGCTGGCAATGGTGATGTGCCCTGTTAGTCTAGCACTCAGATCTCTGAGTTCAGGGTATGCCTGATGTACATGAGGCAGTTCCAGGCCAGCCAGGACTACACAGGAAAGAAAGAAAGAAAGAAAGAAAGAAAGAGAGAGAGAGAGAGAGAGAGAGAGAGAGAGAGAGAGAGAAAGGAAGGAAGGAAAGAAAGAAAAGGAAGGAAGGAAGGAAGGAAAAAGAGAGAAAGAAAAAAGAGAAAGAAAGAAAGAAGAAAAAAATAGAAATTTAGAAATGTTTGCAATTCACCTAGCCTCAGAGAGTTAGTTTCTAGAAATGCTTCATGCCACAAAAGAACTTACAGGGAGAATCAGGCTTAGGACAAACACATGAAACCAAGAGTACAAATGCCTCCCATTAGCCAGGTGTGGTGGCATACAACTTTAATCCCAGTACTAAGGAGGCAGAGGTGGTCAGGTCTCTGAGTTTGAAGCCAGCCTACTCTACAGAGCAAGTGCCAGGCCAGTAAGGACTACAAAGAGAGACCCTGTCTCAAAAAGCAAAGAGAAAGAGAAGAAAAAGAAAATGCAATTTCTTGTTATAAGTAAAACAACTGTACACTTGCTTTATATACCTACAGAAGTTAATTAGGAAAATATTCAAGTTAAAAACAGTCTACTCAATGGATCTATTAAAGATAGAAAATTATATAATCTTAGAAACACACTACCTATGATTAGAAGGGTGTCAGAAATGGATTCTATTGTCCTATAAAAGCCAGCTAGCAAGCAGCATGACAAGCACAGCAGCGTAGGAGTGTCATTCATCAAGGCTACAGTGCATGGCCTTTGTGGAGTTTCTTCACCCTCACAATGTATTAACATCTGTTCAAACCCAAGTTTTCCTCTGCATAAAACACATTAACATATGTTACTGCATATTTACTAAAACTGAGGTTCGAATATGTTTTATACGTGCCACTCAATAGTTATTAATAATTATTAATATCAATTCCACTTGAGTCTTTCCCACTGGAACGCAGTACAAATGTATGACTTTGCTTACAGTTTGACAGCTGAAATCACAACATAATTAAACATTTCCAGGGAACATACCATGCACCAAGAGTGCTAAACATTTCACATTACTATTCTCCCCAAACCCAGGGCAGTACTAGGATATAGGTGCTTTTTGTAGATGGCAAAGCTGAGGCCAGAACAGTAGGCAACCCACACAAGGCCATAGCTGGTAGGTCCCTGGGCACAGGCTTCTTAGGACAGATGCTGGGCTGAGTAAGGACATGTAAGCAGAGGAGCAGCTTCAGGTCAAACCCCGAGGAGTGGAGCGACTAGCAGGGAGAGACATGTGCTTGCATATGGTAGAGGAGAATAAACCACAGAGGCCAGGAAATGGGGAGAGAACACGTTTCCAAGAGAACAGATATTTGAGAGTAAAAAGCGTTTGGACTTGGTAAAAACAGTTGTAGGCATTAAGAAGCCAGGTAGTGGCGCAGGGTCCTAGAAAGACTTGGTCCAAGAGAAACCAGACTACAAGTACATGGTCCTATAAAGCCTATGAGGTTTAGGGGAATCTGTTTCCTAGTGGATGTTTTTCCTGCTGGTTTCCTCTGATGCTTCCTTCCCCAGAGGCCAATGTCAGTGTGTAGGGGTTATTCTTATTTATGACATCATTCAATGTTTAGGCAAATGGTTCTCAACCTTACTAATGCTGTGATCCTTGAATACAAGTACCCATATTGTGGTGATCCCCAGACATGAAATTATGTTTGTTGCTACTTCTTAACTGTAATTTTGCTACTGTTGTAAATCATAAGTAGCCAGGCAGTGGTGGCACACACCTTTAATCCCAGCACTTGGGAGGCAGAGGCAGGAGGGTTTCTGAGTTCGAGGCCAGCCTGGTCTATAGAGTGAGTTCCAGGACAGCCAGGGCTACACTGAGAAACCCTGTCTCAAAAAAAAAAAAAAAAAAAAAAAAAAAAAAAAAAAAAAAACAATAAATAAATAAATAAATAAAATAAATCATAAGTATCTGATATACAGGATGGTCTTAGGAGATCCCTATGCAAGGGTTGTTTGACACTCTTCCCCACTAGGGGTCACAACCCACAGGTTGAGAACCACTACATTTCTACATTAGATGTTAATGTAATAATAGCTTATTCTATTCAAGTTAGTAACATCTAATGTAGAAATTGTCTAACCCTGGAAAATACTTTTTAATGAATCAAGTTCTATAGGTGGGCATTTTATAAATATATTTAAATGCAGGTACCCAGGTACTGCGGGGATTATGATCCATGGTCTTGGTGGTCAGCTTGACTGGACCCAGAATCACCTAGGAGACACCCGTCTTTGGGTAGACATGTGAGAGGTTATCTAGATAAAGTTAGCCTCTGTGAATGTCTATGAAAGTCCATCTGGACTGCACCAATCCCTGGCCAGGGATCCCAGGACTGTTAAATGGAAAGACAGAGCTGGGGACTAGCATCCATCGCTCTCTGCTTCCAGTTGTGGATGAGATGTGTCTTGCGGCCTTGACTTCAGTGATGATGAATTATACCCTTAAATTGTGAGCCAGAACAAATCCTTTCCTACATTGCTTTTGTGAGGGTATTTTACAGACTGTGGTGTGTATTACTAGTTGCTAATGTAGGTCACAGAAGCTCTTTGTGTTAGTGCCTGTGACTTACTGTATATCTGAGAATATTGTGAGAAATACCATGTTTGCTATATTGTAAGCTTTTCCCTAAGCAGTAATCTAAAGGCAGTTAGGAACTGCAGAGAATTTGCAGAGGGTGTTGCTCAGTGGTGGGGTGTGTGCTTACCACATGTGATGCCCTGGGTTCAGCTGCTGAAACTCCTCTCAAAAAAACGGATGGGGGAGAGAAGTAGAAAGCACTTTTCAAATGTGAGTGTGCATCAGTCAGTCAGCCTGGTAAGAGTGCTCTTTATCCCTGACCCATCACTGTAGTCCTTAGAGTTCTTACCTTCTGTATTGAGAAATAGTGTTGCAGTATGTGAAGTCTATGCAAGTACTTTACAGCTTGTATGAATCCATTAAAATGTTTTGAGTTTCGTTTGGGGATGTATATATCATGAAACGTGGAGCTGCTTTATAGAACCAGTGGTTACACCTCAAAAGAGGGTGGGGACTAGAGTGGATAATTATGAAAATTCAGACTATAGATAAATAGTAGGTAAGTGGATGGATGGATGGATGGATGGATGGATGGATGGATGAGAGAAGATAACTACTGATAACTACTCAGGAACTAGTGAAATTTCAGTTAGTTAGATTCTATTTATTTTTGAGATAAGATCTTATATAGCCCAAGCTAGTCTGGAACTTGCCCAGACTGGTCTCCAACTTGCTATGTAGCTAAGAGTGGCCTTGAATTTATAATCCTCCTACCTCCCATGTGCTTGGATTTCTAACTGCATGCCACCACACTAGGTTTATTCGGTGCTGGAACCCAGGGCCTTGTGCATGCTAAACAAGCACTCCAACTGAACTAAATCTTCCTCCCTGAGACTATTTCAAAATAGACCTCCAAGCTGGGCCTGGTGCTGCACACCTTAAGCCCAGCACTTGGAAGGCAAACTAGTCTAAATAGTGAGTCCCAGGCCACCCAGGGCTACACCTAATAAGACCTTTTCTGGAAAAATAATATCTGTAATGGAGCCAGGATATAGACTTTTATTAAAGAATATTCTTTTATCCCTGCCCTTTCTTGGATGAAAAATGAATATGACTCGGGTAAGGAGGCTTCGGCTTCCTACTGTTTGAGTCTGGCGGAGTCATACATATAAGAAAATGTTTGAAATAAATGCCAGGTAGGGTGGTGCGTGCCTACAACCCCTGCCCTGGAGAGGTAGGAGGACCCCTGCATATTTAAGGCCAGCTTGCTTTATCTGGCTCATTCTAGGCAGTTAGGGTCACTTAGATAGATTTGCCTCAACAAGTTTCCTAGTGTATCTGTTCTACAAAATGTCAGAGAACGGTCTGCTTTTGATAGGTAATTGAGCACACCCCACAGCCTACGACTGCTGTCTGCCACTGCAGGATTGTAGTACTGTTCAGTGCTTGAGTGTGTCTGACTGGGGAGAGATCAGCACCCACATTTACCTTAGTGGAAAAATTGACCAGACCTTTGGCAGCGTTGTGACTCCTGAAAGAACACGCTCACAGTAAGTTCCCAACACTGACAAAAACATACTTGGTGGAAACAGAAAACTGAAATAAGACAAAATTCTTCAGCTGGCAGGGCATGCATATTTATACATTCTTCTGTGTCGAGCTCAGTGGTTAGAGAATGCTTCCTGGCAAGACTGCAATGCACAAATGTTTTCAATTTGAACTAGCACATTTTCCCCCCATCTAATTAGCGTTCAGGATAAATTCCACAGCCCTGGAGAGGGCTTGGCCCAAGTTTTTAAGACATAGGCTAATGAAGCTCAGGTTCAGGACAGGGGACAGTCCTATGGACTTGTGTAGTTGTTTCCTATGAATGTCTTAATAGCATATTGCTCGGGAGAGTTATTTTGTTCACAAACAACTGATGCCCTTGCACAGGCTACTCTGTGCTTGCAAATGTTTAAAACTTTAAGTTTGGCCAATTCCTTGGTTCCGATGAAGGGGAGAGCCTTGTGAACATAGTGATAAATTAGTGAGCTGCTTCTATATTAAAATAAGACTCGCCCTGGGTATGGTGGTATATCCCTTTAATCCCAGCACTCTGGAGGCAGAGACAAGCAGATCTCTGGGAATTTGAAGACAGCCTGTTCTACATATTTCCAGGACAGCCAGGGCTACATAGACCCTGTCTCAAAAGACCACACACATAAAATTCATAGCTGGAAGTGGAGTTCAATGCTAGAACATATACTTAGCAAGAGGGAAGGAGGCACTAGGTTCAATATCCAAGCCAACACCTACAATATTCAACAAACACCCAAGACCTTACGTAATCTATAAGGACAAGATTTGCTTAAGTATGTTTTGTTTCTTCTCTCCACTATATGAACAGAAAACTCAGAGGGAAGACTTTGTTCATGGTGGTGTAGTCTGACATGTCTAGCAATAGCCAACACTACCACCCCTCAGGTCACGAAGGCAGAGGAGCCAGATGTGGAACTGTTCTAGGTTGATGGCAGGGAAGGGAGCTACTGTAGGCACAGCTGCCCTTCGTTTAGCACTGTGAAACCTGAAGTATACTCTGCCCTGCCTGTCTTCAGCAGTGCTTACAGGCTTGGTTCTGACTAGAAGACACAGTTGTTCCACTTTATGGGTGCCTTGCTTAGGTGCTCAGAGTCTGTCACAATTGTGTTGGACCCATGGGGGGAAATATGGATGTCATTTGTTCATCGGTGCAAGTTCAATCATAGACTGTAATCATTTTGGAGTAGGAAAATCTCCCATTTCTGCCTTTGTCCCAGCCCTGTCATTCATGGCCTGTGAGGCCATGTAGAGTATATGCTAGCCTCAGTTTTCTCCACAGGTTAAAACCAGATGGTCCCCAAGGTCCCTTTTGGGCTTTCTCATCATGAAGTTCCATATATGTGTGTGTGTGTATATATATAGCAGTTTGGGTCATGTAAGACTGTTAGGACAGTCAGCTGACCCAATGTCAATCTGTCCAGCAGACAGATGCAAGCCACAGCAATGCCGAGGTCCTTTAGGAAGTTTGCAGAAGCCATCAGTGAATGAATGATGAAGCACTCCTGAGTGCCAACCTGGTCAGATGGTAGTGCCACTCTGCAGGTACCCTGTTGGTATGGATTTTTCCTGTTGGAGATCCTGAGTGGCAGGGTGAGTCCAGTGTACACAGGCATTGGTTCCTCCACAGTCCTGACCGATCCGTACCCCGGCGTAAGGATCAGTGAGGTACCCACAGTTCAAAATTTCTTGGAGTTTTTTGTTGTTGTTGTTGTTGTTTTGTTTTTCAAGGCAGAGTTTCTCTGTATAGCCCTAGCTGTCCTGGAACTCACTCTGTAGACCAGGCTGGCCTCCAACTCATAGATCCACCTACCTCTGCCTCTCCAGTGCAAGGATTAAGTCTGTTTACCACCACCATTTGGCTATGAATCTCCTTCCAGAGTTCCTAGGAAATTATCAGCGTGTCATAGCACTTAATGACTTTTAAGTCTTCTGATGCCAAACTTGGGTTCCTTTCCCAATAGACTACAAACACACTGACAGACTTAGTTAATGCACTGTAGTTAAAGAGTCTCTGATGATTCTGGACAAGAAAACTAGCATTCAAAATGGCAGTTGCACCTATGGGAGGGGTTTGTCTTGTGCTCTCTTCTATGACTACAGCTAAACTGCTATTTATGACATAACTTGGGCCACCCTGAGCCTGTCTGCTCATTTTGTCTGGTCTTTGTCTTTGTAGCCAAGGCTGTCCTTAAGTTCCTGATCCCCCTGCCTCCACCTCCCATCTGAGAGTCCCAGTCCTGTGCCATCATACTTGCCTTCATTTTGTTTGCTCTTAACTCGGAAACAGTCCCGGGGGATAGTTGGAAGACTTGAGTATCTCTGGAATGTCACTGTCCAGTTTGGAAATAATTTTGTAAATGGGTTTCTTCCAGGAAGGATCTGAATCTTTCCCTGCAGAGACAGCCCTGAAGAACTCCTGTAATGTCAAGGTGGCAATTTCCAAGAAGCAGTCTGGGACCTGCAGCCCCAAAGACACCCCCAAGAAAAGGAAGGAATGAGGCTGGAAGTGTGGGCACCATGGAGAGCCCATTGGCTGCTGCTGCCTGGCTGCTGCTGCCTACTGCTGGTTTAGAGTACCCTGCTCTGCTGCCCTGGGTTCTGCAGCCCAAGACTGCCCTGTTTCCTAGTGAAACTCAGACCTTAAGTAACCATCCAGGAAGACAGTCTTGGGAGCAGGTATTAGAGTCTTTCAGGCTTTCAGGACTTGTTGGTTCCACCAACTGGGTATGTTTTAATGACTATGTGGGAAATGAGAGGTTTGACCTTTCTTTTCCTTAGACCTGTTGCGAGAAAGGCTGTCCTCAAGCTCATGACTGCCATTTGCTAACCACTGTGAGAACACACACGTTAGATCTTGTGGGACCCAGTGCATGTCTTACCTCAAAGTCGTTCCCCTTGTTGTAGTGTGTATTGAGAACTCGAAAAAGCTCCGAGTCTCGGAGGACTGCCAGCGCTTGGGCATTCGTGACACCGTCTGAAAGTGCTTGCCGGGCATACTTCTCCATCTGGATATAATAAAATTCACGGAAGTTGCTGAACCACTTGATCATCTGGGAGGTGATGCAGCGGTTGAACTGTGTGAACAAAGGGTTTATCAAGTCAGACTTCTGCAGCCGGGTGCTCGGAGTCAGAACTGTCAGCGTAAGATTAATGTGGATTGGCCTCAAACACTAGCCATTTTTCCTTCAGAAAAAGAAGTCACAGGTACTGGCCAATCCCATGCAGTTAGACTAAAAAACTCAGTGTTTACTAGAAAATAGATGTTATGTCTATAAAAGACTTTTAGGCTTTTGTCCATGTGTCTAAGCATGACTTTGGCTTCGTCCCTTAGAGCCCGAGGGGTAATTGGCCAAGGGGACGGTAAGGGTGTGGGTCAGGAAGCAGACTCCTGACAGCTGGAGTTACAAAAGAAATGGAAATGGGAGGAGTGTGTACTGTGGGGATCGCAGGACCGGTCTGAGGGATGCCCTTACCTCACAACTGAGAGTCGTGGATCTCAGAAACTGCCTGTGAGGACTGGCAGGGTTTGGGTCTAACATTCAGCTTGATTTTCCTTACAGTTGCACTTGATCTGTATGCACTTCCACTCAGTTTTGAAACACAGCAGTCTGAATGTAAATATGATGATGTCTTATAAATATTTTGAGTAGGGATCAAACCCATGTCCTTATGCATGCTAGACACGTGCTGTGCCAGTGTGCGGCTGCCTTAGCCCCTTACATCTTATGTATTTCCTTAATGTTTATCCTTTATTCCTCTCTTTCTTTCCTTTTCTTTTCTTTTCTTTTCTTTTCTTTTCTTTTCTTTTCTTTCTTTCTCAAACAGGGTTTCTCTGCATAGCCCTGGTTGTCTTGGAACTCACTCTGTTGACCAAGCTGGCCTGGAACTCAGAGATCTGCCTGCCACTGCCTCCTGAGTGCTGGGATTAAAGGCGTGCATTACCACCACCGCCTGATTCACATTCTTTTTCTTAAAAAAAAAAAAAAAAAGATTTGGACTGAACCTATAGGTGGTAGAGTTCTTGCCTACTACACCCAAGGCCCTGGGTTCAACCCCCAATTTAAAAAAAAAAAAAAAAGAGTTATTTTTATTCATGTGTTTGAGTAAACCTGCATGTATGTGCACCACATTCATGTAGTGCCTACAAGAGGCCAGAAGAGGGCATCAGATCCCACTGGACTAGAGTTAGAGATGTTTTCGAGCTGCCATGTGGGTGCTGGGAAGCAAACCTGGGTCCTCTCCAGGAGCAGCCAGAGCTCTTACCCACTGAGCCATGCCTCTAGCCTCCTGCATTCTTTTTTATAAGGTCTCCACCAAAAAGTAACTCCTAGACCAGAGTCCCCCTCTACCTAGACGTCCTATCTACTGCTGGAATTGTCAGCTGCCCAAAGGTCCAAGCATTCTGAAACCCACTCTTTCCTAGGGCAAGGAGATTCCAGGATTTTTTTTTTTTTCAGGCAGTCTTGGAACTGGAAATTGCATCAGTTTCATCAGTAACACAAAGGGCGTGTGAAGACTTAGGACTTCCTCACACTGGGCACAACACACAGCAACTGAGGATTATACAGGGGCTGCAGCACAGTGTGGGACTTTACCTGAACATCAGGGAAGTAAGCTTTCAGGAGGCTGGAGCTGGGGTACCGCGTGAAGAAAAACATTAGTTTGGCCTTCTTCAGGTGACCGGGGCTCAGGCCTTCTTGGATGTGATTTGGTGTCAAGGAAAAGAGCATTTTTAAAAACACGAGCTTGCATCCTGTGTCCACAGCTTCTCTACAAACATGGGAACATTTCTGCAAGACCTGTGGAAAGCACCATCCTACAAAGCAAGGTGGTATAAGAGGCCAGGGACTCTCCATCTGCCCAAGGAAAGCAGCCTTTATGATAGGAAGCAGCGTGGTTCTTGGTGGGGGCAGCCTAAGCCCTTCCACTAGAAATACCAAGAAGACTGTGTTGAGGCCTGACTGCGTAGCCTAGCTGCAGAGCAAACCAGTTCTGGTGTGAGGAGATGTGAGCATTTTGAATGGAGAGACAATAAAAGGGGGAAGTGATCCAATCTAAGCCAATTTTGTTACTAAGACAACAAAAATCATGAGGTTTTTTTTTTTTTTTTTTTAAGTTTTAAGCTCTGTGGTGATGCACACCTGTCATCTCAGTCATTTAGGAAGTATAGGCTGACAGATCAGAAGTTCAAGGTCATCTAGCTTTAGAATTACGAGACCATGTCTCAAAAAAAAGTTAATAAAATAATAAACAGTTCATCAAATAATTTTACCAGATTATCCAAGTAATGGTTGCCGATTCCCTGTGGTTTCTCCTTTAGTTTTCTTGACTTACTGGGGCATTTGCTGTAATTTCCTCGTCTGGAAGCTGATGAGATAAGCTGGAAGCCATCCCATCATTCTGTTGCACAATTCTCAAGTACCTTAGTGTGTAAAAGTCACACCTCATGGCTTGTATGGCACTGGTGCAGCTAATGTGGCTTCAGGGACTAAATGGGAAAAAAAAAAAAGTCTATAAATAGCCTCCAGTAAGTTGCACCACCAAAAATATTTGCATTGATCTTAGACCTTCTAGAGTGTGGTGTGGTGTGGTGTGGTGTGGTGTGATGGTGGGCATGTTTATGACCCACCTGCCACAGAGAAAGCCTTCACTAAACACTGCCATCATCATCATCCTGCCCGGATGCTGGGGATGAATGGGGCAGTGCACACTTCTTCCTTTAAGTCACTTCGTGTGGCTTTCATGGACCATAGAAAGCAGAGTGCGTGCTACAGGCAGCAGTATGCTGGGAAGGAATAGTTGGGGTTGGGGGAGATGGCAAGATGCTCCCTGGGGGCCTCCAATCCCATCACTAAGTACTGTACTTTGACAGTGGGACCAGGCCCGGGCTAGGGCTGTCTTAGGATAGGATCCCAAACCTGAAGCTCATCCTCTCACCAGGCAGGGACAAGCATATATAGGTGCCTACAAATGTTGGCAAATTGATGGCTGTCTCCTGTGGGGGTTGAAGATCTCTCATTGAATCAAAAACTCAGCATTTCTGCTAGGCTATCTGGCCAGCAAGCTCTCAAGCAGGATTGCCCTGACTCTTGTCATTGGGTCACAGACATGTGCAGCTGTGCCTGGCTTTGTTATGTGGGTGCTAGAGATTCCAGCTTAAGCCCCTATGCTTGAGGAGTTACCCACAGAGCGATTTACCCAGTCCCAAGAAATTAGTCTTCATAAAGAGGGTCTTTCAATAGGGAGTCTAAGCTAGTATCTTATCAAAGGCCCAGACAGATAGCATTTCCTATACCCAGTCTGTATACAGGATATTCTTAATTCTATAGAGGGAAAGGTGGAGAATAAAGTGATTTTTAGCATTGCTTTTAGGGGTTCACAGCCTTCCAGGGAAGCCTGAGCTTGGGAACGTTTCTACTGCTATAGACCAGCAGGGGGCACTCATAGGCCTTAAACAACTGCTAGCGCTGGCCTCCAGGGTTTAGAGCCTTGTGGCTAGCTGCTAGGCATACAGGTTTGTTTACACTTCAGCCATATGAATCTGAAGGAAAGGCTTCACACGGCCAGTGAGAATCTCTCAACCCACAACTTGCTTTAAATTTAAAAAATAAATAAATAAATAAAGCAACAAGCAACATTCAAAATATGCTTTCAGGTACACCAGTTCTAAAAGATGCTTCTTGGAAGGTTCTTTAGCTCTTAAGACTTGGGGCTTGCTATTCTCTTGAAGCGTCACCTCGGACTTGAGCACAGTAAAGGCTCTGGGAAGTCTCACAGTTAAGAAACTAACCAAGCTACATATTTCTCTAACATTTTTCAGGTGGGTGGTGGTGGGGCACGCCCTTAATCCCAGCTCTCCAAGGGGAGGCAGAGGCAGGTGAATCTCTTCGTTTGAAGCCAGCTTGGTCTATAGAGTCCCAGGAGAACAAGGACTACACAGAGAAACCCTGTCTTGAAAAAGAAAACAACAAAAACCAATATGCTGAGGATTATTAAGGGGAACACTAAGAGAGTGGGCGCTGGGGTGTGGTGGCGCACACCTTTAGTCCCAGCACTTGGGAGGCAGAGGCAGGTGGATCTCTGTGAGTGTGAGGCCAGTCCAGTCTACAGAGCAAGATCTAGGATATTTAGCAGTACTGTCTTGGAAAAAAAATACACAAAAAGGAGGAAAAGTGGGGGAAAGCTGCAGGCCAGTTTAGATGGCTTGGGGTTCCCCATGGGAAGTCTTTCTCTCATGTGCCCAGCCCTTCAACTCTTGCTAGCTGCAGTCCCTGCCTCCCTCCTTTTTTTTGTTTTTGGAAACAGGGTTTCCTTACATATCCCTGGCTGCCCTGGAACTCAGAACAGGCTGTCCTCGAACTCTGCCTGCCTCTGCATCCCAAGTGTTGGGATCAAAGGCATGCATCACCACCACACCTGAAGGCTTCCCACCCTTCCAGCTGCTTTGGGGGCTGTCAATTCTTTGAGGGAAACTACCCTTTTTAGCCCTTAGTTCCTGGTCCCTTATGTATTCATCATGACTACCAGGACTGTGCAGATCCGTGGTGAGGACTATAAGGTTGGGGAAGTCATGCCTTGGCTGAGGTCGCTCCTTTGACCTTCTCTGCCTAAGAAAATGGGCAGCTGGTAGCCAATCATATACAGAGTTCTTCCTTCCATGGGGTGGAAGCCCATTTGAGTTTAAAGTAAGCAAAATAATAAAACCATTTCAGACCCAAAGGAGCAGTCAATTACAGCAGACTCTGATGGGTCATAAAGTAAAAGAATCTTGGGCTGGAGAGATGGCTCAGTGGTTAAGAGCACTGATTGCTTTCAGAGGTCCTGAGTTCAATTCCCACCAACCTCATGGTGGCTCATAACCATCTCTTTTGGGATCTGGTGCCCTCTTCTGGTATATGCAGATAAAGTGCTCATATACATAAATCTTAAAAAAAAAAAAAAAAGTAAATGAATCTTCCTGTGATCCATCAATCCTAGAGTACGCTGCCATAAGTTATGGAATTAGTAGGCTTTGAGGCATGAGGAAGGAAGGTCGTAGCATATTAAGTAGATCATAAAAGGGAAGGAATGGTAGGTAGCCCATGTTTATAGGCCTACTACTTTGGAGGCTGTAGTAGAGCTGCCAAGATTCAAGGCCAGCTGGAGTACACAGTTCCTGGCCAATCTGGTCTAAAGAGTGAGACCCTGTTAACAAAACAAACCAACAAAACCACGGGGAAAAGTAAAGCCATTCCCTGTATAACTTCGATACTCCCGCTCCCTCCTCACATCCTGGTTTCCTGTTTCTGGGTGGGGACCGTGACACATCCATGACCAGTAAAGGATATGTGGATGGAAGAGAAAGGAAGTGAGTCCGCCACTCCCTGCAGCACGCCCTGCTCCATCTTCACAGGCGGTAGGAGAGGCCTGCTTTCCTGGTGGACAGGGGCGAGAGACAGGGAGAGCTGCTGCTGGCTCAACCCCCACGGTTGCTGGGCAGACTCCGGGGAAGTTTGACTTTGGAAAGATGCATCCTGGGGAGGGCTGCCACTCCAGTGGCCACTGGGTCCACGGCCCAGAAGCTGGCTAAGAATCTGATTTTCCCATATGTGGGAAGGTACAGTTGTCAAGGGGCAATTTGGTAGGGGACTCTGATATGATTTGGGGACTCCTCTTGGAGAGACAGGACACAGAGGAGAATCTAGAGGCCTAGCCAGCATTGAATTAACCACGGGAGGAACCCCAGCTTGTGGCTGGACCTTTCTGGGCAGGGTAGCAAGAGCAAGGGGGTTCTCATAGGCACTTTTCCCTGAAGGTGAAGGCTGGCTTCTGCCCTCTGATGCTAGTCCCTGACAGCTTCGGTCCTGCTGTGTGAGATGGTCCTGTGGCTCAAGTAGCACCTGTTGTAATACTGAGTCCACAGCCTGGGACACGGCCCTCCTCAGTTCTTTCCTCAGAGTCTCCACCAAAGCCCGTGGGCCAGGAGGACAGAACACAGGCTCCTCTGACTGCTGTAGAACCTCAGCTGCTCCGGGCTTCAGTGCTCCACAGCTGTCCTTGCTAGAACTCTGGTGAGCTTCGTTCTCCATGGTCCAGGCACGAGATGGGAAGCTGCTCCTCGGCTTTGCCCTCAGAGAGCTGTGTGGCTCAGTACCTCCCGGGCTCTGAGCTGGTGTTCTGGGCTCGCTGGCCTGTAGGACATGCTCCTGCAAATGTCTTAGCTGTTGCTTCAGCAGATGAAGCTGTTCTTTCACCCGGGTCCCTCCCTTCTTGGGCCCTCGATCCCAGGTAGGGCTAGATTTCAGGGGACCTTGGTGCATGGGAAGGCTCTGCTTTCTCTTTCGTTCCCGGACCTTTTCTGGACAGAGTGAGCTCTCCCTGGCTCTGCCTGACACCAACGAACTAGGAGAGAGACACATACCCCGGACAATGGTCTCTACTCTGGCCCTCTTTGCCTGGATGTGCTCATCCCCAAACCAATCAGCATCAGTGAGGCTGGAGCTGGGCAGTTGACCACTGGGAAAGGAGGAGTCTCTGCCCACCTCTGTGGTGGGTGGGCGTTTCTCTTGTTCCATGCAGGTTTCTGCCAGGTGGATGCAGGTCTGAGACTGAGGAGAAAGCAAGACAGCAGGTGGATTCATCACCTGCCTCTCCAGCTGCTCTGCTCGTGCAGAGCCCCAGAAGGAGCCCAGGACCTTTGAGAGCCCTGCTAAATTGAGCAGTGAGAGGTGGGCCAGACCATGCTGAAGGGTCTTCTTCACACGCAGAAGGGTAAGAACCAGCTGCTTCTGGGATTCAGGAAGGGTGATGGAACCTCTGGGACAGACTCCTGAAGCCAAAGACAAGAAGAAAACTATAGATACTAATTAGAGTTATGCTTTTTGAACTTGAATAGGCAAAGGAATCACCTTGGGAACTTGATAAAGTACAGGTTTCAATTCAGCCAATCTGGAATAGGGCAGAGATTCTGCATTTCCAACTAGCTACCACTCCATGTTCATTGGGCCCTCACTTTGAGAAGCTTCCCAAAGAGAACCTCAAGGGGAGGTTTGGCAGGATAATAATGATGGCAGGATGTGGTGGTGCACACATTTAATCCCAGCCCCTCATGAGAGAGAGGCACATGGATCTCCGTGAGTTAGAGGCCAGTCTGGGCTACATAATGAGTTCCAGGACAGCCAGAGAGTGCCACATAGGAAGGCACTGTGTCAAAACAACAAAAGATGATGATAGGGCCAGCTGAACAGCCTACTCAACATCCCCGGGCTCTGAGCTATGAAGGGGTTACTTTGCTACACTATCTGTACACAACTAATATGAAGTCAGGCTAAGCCTGGTGAGATCCAGAGTGAGTGAGAGCAACAGAGTCACCTGGGTACTTCTTTAAAATAGCGAAGTCCTTTGGTTTCCTTAGAATAATAGGGACCTGGTAGTGGGCCAGGAACTCCCTAGCCCAAGGTAGCCTTGAACTTCCTATGTAGCTGAGAGTGAACCTGAACTTCTGATCCCCTGCATGCTGAGATTACACGTGTGCACTCCACCAGCTGAGAGTTACATCCCCAGATTTGCTTGGGTTTTGAAACAGTGTCTCCCTGTGTAGCCCATGCTGGCCTTGACCTGGAAATCTGCTGCTGCAGGTGCCCACGTATTAAGAGCTACCACACACCGGAACCCAGGAATCTTATTTTAAAACAAGTTTGAGAGTCACTGATGTTTTACGGCAGTGCTGCCCTCCATCTCTAAAACCAGATGATGCACTGTTAGCTTAAGTGTCTAGGCAGCAGCTACTTACTGAACACCTGCTAGGGCCAGGCCTCTACAATGGAAGGGCTGCAGTGATTAAGACCGGAAGTCAGCTCTCAGGAAACTGTGGGGGGCTAGGAGGGGAAGCAGAAACCAGTTCTTAGGTTATGAGGCCTGCTATGAAGAACTCCCGTAAAGAGCAGAAACTGGGAGAAGATATAAGAAGGGAGCTGTTTTAGGAAAAGCCACTTGGAAGTGTTCTATCCACCCAGAGTCTGCCGAGGTTTCTAACAGATGAGGCTGGACAGATGAGCGCACAAAGCTCTCAGAACTGCCAAGCAACTCACTATGGCAACTCACTATGTCTCACGCCAATCTTGAGTCTGGATTATTCTCCCATTTTTGTAAAGAAGTAAACTTGGGCTTTGTGATGTCAGGAGCAGCTCCTGGTTACTAGAATCTTCTGACCCCAGCCACACTTCAGCTGCCTCCATTTGACTGGTTTCTCTGTCCGTTAAGCAGATTCACCATTTTCTACAGGAGATAAATGGATCCCCTTCTACAGACTTCCACTCTTGTTTGCCCCTCTCAAACCAAATACCGGCTGAAGGGGCTGGAGAGGTCTCAGCAGCAAAGTGCTTGGCACACAAGCATGAGGGCCCCAGCACCAGCATAAAACCCAATTACAGTGGTGTGTGCCTGGAATCCCACCAATGGGGAGGCAAAGATGGGAGGATTTGGAAGGCAAGCCAGTCTAGCTGAATCAGTTAACTCCAGGCTCAATAAGAAACAAACACACATGCACATGCGTGCACCCACACAGTTGATGACAGAGAGCCGACTTATTTCTATTACCCTGAGGCTTGCTCTTTTGTTATTTGAAGGCCTGCCAGTGATATCTGCCCTTGGCTTCAGCTTCCACACCAGGCTGCCAGATGACTGGTAGAGATACTCAAGTTCCCCATGCTCTGCAAAGGAGCAGAGGCAGTGACACCTGCAGCCCCATCACAGGGAAATACAGCAACTGAGGGAAAGTTGGGATCATGGGTCAGATTAATTAGGGGATTTCCATTTTGAATAAGACATTTGTAAATCATTAAATTAAAGAGCCAGGTATGGTGGCTCAGGCCTCTAATCCCACTATATAGTGAGTTCCAGGTTATCCAGGGGCTACACAGGAAGACCCTGTCTGAAAAGTTTTTAATTAAAAATAGGGCTGGAGAGATGGCTTAGTGGTTAAGAGCACTGACTGACCTCCCAAAGGTCCTGAGTTCGAATCCCAGCCACCACATGGTGGCTCACAACCATCTGTAATGAGATCTGATGCCCTCTTATGGGGTGTCTGAAGACAGCTACAGTGTATTTACATATAATAAATAAAATAAATAAACCTTTGGTCCAGAGTGAGCAGGGAGAAGGGAAGGGGAAAAAATTAAAAATAGCCTGGTGTGGTGGTACGTACCTTTGATCCCAGCACTTAGGAGGCAGAGGCAGAGGCAGGCAGATCTCTGTGAGTTTGAGGCCAGCATGATCTACAGAGCAAGTACTAGGATATCCAGAGCTACATAGAGAAACTCTATCTCAAATAAATAAATAAAAATAGATGACTTGAAAAATGAACACAGACTGAAAACTTCATTATTGTTACATTTGTAATAATAATGGTTTGCCCCTGTTGAAGAGAGAAATGTTACTTAACTTCCTATGACAATTTGACCATGAATATAACGTATATGTGAAAAATATTTTAAATATTTACCTTCTTTCTATTTATGTGTGTGCACATGTTGCATTTGTGCATGCGTGCATATGTGCTTGTGTGTGTGTGTGTGTGTGTGTGCGTGCTCCTCCTCTGTGTGCATGGACATGCATGCAGTCACGCACATGCTAGGAGAGGGCTTTTGATCCCCTGGAGCTAGAGTTACAGGCAATTGTGAGCCTGCCTGATACAGGGGTTTAGAACTGAGCTCTGCAAGAGGAGCAGGCCACTGAGCTACCTCTCAAGCCTCTAAAATAACAAGTTTTACTTAAAATGTTTGAATACTGGCTAGAGTCACCTTCTCGGGCAGTAAGGAGAGGATGAGCTCTCTTTCATATGTGGAGGGAATGGCTTAGCTCACTCTCAAGGCACATGGGGGCGTTGTGTGGCCAGGCGTGCGTTGTAAGTTCTCTTGTGGCTGACGCTGCTTTCTCCATGACATTAGCCATGGCATTAATTTTCTAAAATGGGGGTCTGCCTATGTCTGTCCGTTGAATAAGAGCTTCCCTGGCTTCCCAACTGTCAGCTGTCTCAGCTCCCTGTGAACACAGTCCCTCAGAAGGCTGGCCTCTGTGCTCTTGAGCTGTCACGTCTGTCACCCCCCTTGCTTTGAGTGAATGGGTCCTTCTGCTTCTATTCTTTTTCCCTGGCCTTTTAGAAACTTACAGCACAAATCCCATCTCTAAAAACATCAACTCTTCCACAGAGTTTGCGAGCTCCCTCTTTGCGGCCTCCAGGAGGGCCTGATTGCCAGTTTTCATCAAATGGATGTTGGCTAACCAGCTGAGTACACTGTTCAGTAGATTTGATCTTACCAATCTCTGTATCGTCTCAGTTGTGGCTCTGCAAATCCGCATGTCCCACATCTATAGAGTCAATCACCTGGATTGAAATATTCCTTTTAAGAAGGCATATGACGCCGGGCAGTGGTGGCGCATGCCTTTGATCCCAGCACTTGGGAGGCAGAGGCAGGCGGATTTCTGAGTTCAAGGCCAGCCTGGTCTACAGAGTGAGTTCCAGGACAGCCAGGGCTACACAGAGAAACCCTGTCTCAAAAAACGAAAAGAAAAAAAGAAAAGAAAAAGGCATATGACATGACCTAGAGAGATAACTCAGGAGTTGAGAGTCCTACTCTTGCAAAAGACTTGAGTTTGGTTTCTAGCACCCATATCACCCATATCAGCTGGCTCACAAACACGTATGACATCAGATCCAAAGAGATTTAATGTCTCTGGCCTCCATGGGAACCTGCACTCATGTGTACATAACCACAAACATGGTCTCATATGCATACACATGCTACCCAATTAGAAATAATAAAACGCTGGGCGGTGGTGGCACACGCCTTTGATCCCAGCACTTGGGAGGCAGAGGCAGGTGGATCTCTGAGTTCGAGGCCAGCCTGGTCTACAGAGTGAGTTCCAGGACAGCCAGGGCTGCACAGAGAAACCCTGTTTCGGAAAAAAAAAAAAAAAGAAAAAGAAAAAAAAAAGAAAAGAAAAGAAAAAATAAAACTTTTAAAAGCATTTAAGGCCAGGAGAGGAGGTTCACACTGGCAATCCTAGTACTTGGGACATGACGGCAGGAAACTAAGGAGCTAGAGTCTAGCCTCAGGTACCTAGTGAGTCTGAAGGCAGCCTAGGCTACAAGAGACCCTGTCTCAAGATAAATTGCATCTGTATTGAACATGTAAAGTTTTTTCTTCTCATTATTCTCTAAACAGTACAGTTTAACAACTGTTCATGTGGTGTTCATATTGTTCTAGGAACTGTAAGTAATCTGGTAGCTGGGGGTGGGAGGTTTGGAACCAGTCCCCCTCAGACACCAAAGGATCACTGTTCTCTATTTCAGCTCCCTGAAGCATCTAATCCAGAACCCTATGCATGAAACAAAGCAAGCCTTTAGTCCCAGCATATGGGAGGCAGAGGCAGGCCATCCTGGCCTATATAGTGAGTACCAGGCTAGCCCATGCCTATATGTGAGACCCTGTCTCAAAAGAAATATTTAATTAAAAAAATGTAAAAATAGATGTCTTGGAAAATTAGCAGAAAGATGAAGACAGGTAGATGGATCCACTGAGTACACACACACACACCTTTGCCAGATCTCTTTGTGGGTTACTTAAGTTATTGCATTGCTTCTAAGGGTTCATATCGTCTGTGTGCTCCATAACACAGAAGTGTTAAGAGATGTGTTTTGGTTTTACTTTTTGTTTATTTTGAGGCAGGGTCTCACTATGTTACGTCAGCTGGCCCAGAACTTACTGTGTAAACCAGGATGGTTTTGAAGTCACACACATCCACCTGCTGCAATTAAAGGAATGCACCATCACATGAAGCCACAGTGTGGGTTGTTTTTTTTTAATTCATTTATTTAATGGGGCGGGAGAGGAGGAGCACACAATGGCACACATATGAAAGGCAGAGAACAACTTGCAGAGACAGTTCTCTTCCACCACATGGGTCTTGGGGATTGAACTCTGATCATCAGGCTTGGTAGCAAGTGCCCAAGGCCCGAGTATGTTTAATGAGACAACAAGGAACGGAGATACGTTGAAGCCAAAAAACTGGAAATCCAGTTAGACTCCACATGGTCAGACGTCCAGAAATGTTTACAGCCATGTCTGCAGGACAGTCATGGAAACAGAAGAACTCTGCGTACTGAGAAAGCAGGGGAGCCTCTGTGCTGAGGCCAGCATGTTGCCCTGAGCCTCTGTCCGGCTGAGCATGGCCAAAGCACGGATGCTCTTAGTTTGAAAATTAACCAGCAGTGCTTCCATATGCAGTGACACGGGCAGCGATGTAATGGTCACAACCTCAGAAATGGCGGGATCGGCTTAGTCCCCAAATACAGAAATGTGTTAGGATAGAAGCAAAAGCCCCGTAATGCTGTCTCTCAGAAAATCACCGAGACCATTGTGTTGTGAGTTGCTTTCTCCCAAACGATTTTCCCTGTGTACATAAAACTTTACATAATTTCTTAATAGTGTCATTTTGAAAATCAAAGTAGTATTACAGATATAATTCTGTCGCCTCCTTTTCCTCTTTCATGGTCATTAATATCAATTTCAACAACACCATGAAAGATGACAGTAATTATAGGTATTTATTATATATGATAATAAATGTTATTATAATTTACAGTTCTCTCTCAGCAAGGTGTTGTGGCCCACACCTTTATAGCAGGTGAATCTTTGTGAGTTCAAGGACAGCCTGATCTACTTAGTGGGTTTCAGGACAGCCAGGACTACATAAGGAGACTCTGTCTTGAAAATAAAACAAGCCGGGCAGTGGTGGCGCACGCCTTTAATCCCAGCACTTGGGAGGCAGAGGCAGGTGGATTTCTGAGTTCGTAGGCCAGCCTGGTCTACAGAGTGAGTTCCAGGACAGCCAAGGCTATACAGAGAAACCCTGTCTCGAAAAACCAAAATAAACAAACAAACAAACAAACCAGGTCTCTCTCGGTAGCTAAACTCCTTCCTGTATTTTGCTAGCTTTGAAGTACAATGTGTATTTTGGTATCAGTACAATGTAAGTGTTAAAAGCGTGGCCTCCAAGCCATTTAACTAGCTGTGAGAACTCTGTCTGTCTTACAACTTTCTCAGTTGTCTGCTGGGGGAGACCCTAACGTCTGAGAATTATTTAAGGATCCCGGGACCTACCACTGGCTTGTTTTAGAACAGCTCCCAACCGGTACTGACTGCACGGAAGTGCTAACTCTGCTATCGTGAGTAGCACAAACACTAGCACTCACACACCCAGCCTTGAGAACTTCATTTGTGCGTTTCTTTGAGACAGCGCCTCACTATGCAGCCCTGGCTGGCCTCCCAAGCGATGGGACTCAAGTCCTGAGCCACCATGCTCACCTTCAGATATTTTTATTTTTAATTTAATTTAATTTTATTTTATGGGCCTGAGTGGGTTTTTTTTTTTTTCTTCTGGAAATCATATACAAGCCTGGTGCCTGTGGAGGTCAAAAGAGGCCAGTAGATCCTGAGGAACTGCAGTCACAGACGTGTGTGAGCTGCTATGTGTGAGTGTACTGGAAACCAAAACCAGGTCTTCACAGGGGCCGTCAGTGCTCTGAGTGCTGAGCGCCCTCTCTGGAGCCTCTATTTACTAAGTTTGATACATTTCTAGAAGTATCAATACTGTATCAAAGACCAAATATCTATTAAACTTTTATACTTTTTACCTGACTGCCTCCCAGAAATATACCAGCTGACCAAGAGGAACAGAGAAGTGGAGGGAAACTTTTAGCCTTCACTCTGTATCGTGGTTGAAATTCTACAACATGTTCGTGTGTTTGTTACTTGTGTATAAATTGTGTGTGTGTGTGTGTGTGTGTGTGTGTGTGAGCCCGCGTGGGCACATGCATGTGTATACTTTTAATCAGTTCTCAGTTTACCTGCCACTTCTACTTCCTCAGCAATGGCAACTGACATTGTCATTTAAATCTTTGTCACTTTGATGGGTGAAATTTTAAGGCATGAAATCCTGACTGAGTACGTATTGTTGACATGGGCACAGCCATGTCTCAGCCCCATGGGAGTGGCAAAGCCTCCCCTGGGTTAGCCTCAAGGGGATGGCAAAGCTTGCTCTGGAATGCAAATGCTGACAGTATGTGTATAAAATTCCACTGTCACTGTCTCCTTCCAGATGTTCACAGACTGTTCCTTCTGAGATTAACTAAACCTTCCCCTTGTTCAGCTGTGTGCCATAAGCTCCACCTCCTTGTTTATCTGTATACAATAGCCCTGCCTCATTGTTCAGCTGAATGCAGTAACCATACCTCTCTGTTCAACTGGATTGCATAAGCATGCTAAGCTTCTGGGGACACTGCAGTGTCTCCATCCAAGAGTTCAACCCCACCCAATTCCAGATGTTCTATGTTTGACATTTCTTCATTCCTTTGCTGCCCTCCTTAGATCAATCCCAGAAGCTGTGCACACGCACAGCACAAATGATCTGATTGTGTTTCTTTTATTTTCACTAACCTTGATCATATATAGTTTTAGGTAAATATTCATGCTACAGAAACTTGGGACTGGTGAGTAGCTCTGTGGTTAAAGAGCTTGCTGCTCAAGTGTGAAGATCAAAGTTCAATTCCCCTGCACCCTCATAAACGCCAGGTGGGTGTGGTAGCCCACCTATAATTCTAGGGTTCAAGAGGCAAAGACTGGATCCCTGGAGCAAGCTAGCTAGCTAGACCAACCAAATCAGTTATGTTACATTCGATGGATAGCAACCGAGAAAAACAGTCAACACCATCCTGTGGCTTCCACATGCACAGAAACCCACACACAAACATGTGCCCGTATACATGCAAACATGCATACACACATGCATGCACACTGTACAGTTAGACACACACATTTGCATAAGTCAAACTTCAAAACATTTTTACTATAAGTGAATGATTTTGTGCATACAAAGTTAAAAGAAAATTGATGATTTCTATGAATTTATATCAAAGATGGCCATCCCATATTAATTTAAAGCAGGGAAATGGGTTAAATGTATAAGCATGAGACGATCTACATGACTATCTGTGCAACCATTTAAAAATTTATATTTAAGCAGAGTTTATATAACACTATTTTATAATAGCTTCCAGGTTAAGAGAAAGTTAGATATTAAAAACACAACAAAATCTGGGCATGGGTGTTTGCACCCTTAATCCTAGCACTCAGAAGGCAGAGTAAAGGACAGTGAGTTTGAGACCAGCCTGGGCTAACAGTGAGTGGCATCAAACCTTATCTCAAAAAGGGTTGGTAAAGGTGCCTGCTACCAAGCCTGATGACCCGAGTCTATCCCCAGGACCCACATGGTGAAAGGGAAGAATTAATGAAACAGAATTTGTGAAATAGTGGGAAATATACACAGGATTTTTGTAGCTAAAAAGTGTGGAATGAAGCTGAGGTTGAATGCGAAGTAAGTGATAGACAAAAGAGAGGCAGTGTGCATTTCCCCGGGCAGTTGGGGCCCCTGGGCAAGCTGTGGAAAGGAACATCTCGAGTCTGTGATTTCTGCAGCTGCTCCAGTATACTCCAGCCCAGGGCCCCTCTCCTGAGAGTCGGCTTGCCTTTCAGATATCCCTGGTGAGCTCCCAAAGCTCTGCCCAAGTTGGGGAAAGGGCTAGCTGCTCAAGGGGCAGCTCAAGGGTGAGCAGCTCCCCTCAGGCTGTGTCCCCTTCCGTGATGAGTACAGATTTAGGCCACAGCATACTCCAACCAGGACACGAGGAACCAACTGGAAAAGCAGATGGAGCCCTTGGGTGAAGGGCACCTTGAGAAGCCTGAGAGATGCTAGCTCATTCCCATGACTGTCGCTAAAGCTCAATTCAAATTTATACAAGAAAGTTTATTCTTACTTCCTTGATGACACTCCTGTCAGCTTCCTGTTAGGGTTTGATGATTTGATTAGGATTTGCTTTTGCTCATTCCTTCCCTTGACTCTGATAGATTTTAACTGGTCTAGCCTTGTGTCTTGGCAGTTGCCAGTCATGATTGCATTCTGAGAAATACAGAGCAAAGTGCCCTATGCACATGGCAAAAGACTTAAGGACCCCTCCTCCACTGGTGATCAATTCATGATAATGACCCTTCAACCACATTTACACAAATGCCTTTTATCTTCGCCTGTTTGCCTTACAAACCTCTCACCTAAATGGCCAAAAACCAGGCACAACTAACATAGCTGCCGACGTAAGATCTGCTCAGGGTGGTACATCTCAAAATCCTGGGGTGCTTTCTGGCTATACTGAGGTGTTTTCATTCATAACCTCATCTCTGTCATTTCCCACAGTGAGAGGCCCTTGGTGTTGTCCTCACTCTGAACTGTTCGTGCCGATGGTAAGAATGGGTGGGGGTCATACTTCCAGGTCCTGCTCTCACAGCCCCGTCCACAACTGAGTGAGAAGTCTGGGTGACCTGAGGTGATGTTGACTGTGATTTTTGGAGCAAATCAAGGCTCCGGCGCTTACATCAGAATGGTTAACTTTTTAGTGACCTTATGCAAGTCCTTTCTTCCTGTTTTTTGTTGTTGTTTTGTCTGTAAAACAAAGTTGACAGTAGTCAGTCTCCTAAGCTTGTGTCTTCTCAGGATACCACGTAGTCAGGCATGTCAGGCATGTCACGTAGTCAGGGCCCGGAATAGGTGACTCTTCCGTTGGTCTCTTCTCTTTCTGTGGTGGTTCAGAGACCCCCATAGCCACAGAACTGTGACACCCATGTGGTCTTAAAGAGCAACTGATGCGACAGTTTCCAAGTTTTACAAACATTGACCATTAACAAAAATGGAAAGAGAGAGAGAGAGAGAGAGAGAGAGAGAGAGAGAGAGAGAAGGGCCACTGGAGGAATTGCTGACATTTTATATGGGCGGTAAGGGCACAAAAAAAATAAGCATATAAAAACTATAATCTTCTATCATCTAGATTCCATAAAGGAAAATCTTAACCATCCTGTATGTCACAGGAGGAAGAAGGCCATTACATACAGATAAACTTAGCTGAGGGGAAAAAGTCTGTCTGCCTTTTGTTATTTTCCTGGAAACTGATACACACGCCACAGACCTTGGATCATCATGACATGCTCCCACTTTACAGGAGCCCAGAGAGGTGGAGCGGCATGTGCAAGATACAGACCTACGATGGTACCTCTGGACATCAGAGATAGTTTTGTGCGGCTGTGAGGGAGTTATATAGGAATCTGGGATAGCAGTAGGGGTCTGGGCTCTGCCCTCGGGAAGTGGCCTTGGAGCAGCACTTTCTTACAGTTCCATTTTTCTGAAATGGAGATGTGGTCATCAAAAAGATGGCGTGAGACCCTAAGGGAAGAGACACTTCAATTTGTCGCAGATATTGGATATGGCATAGTTTGAGGGAGTAAGCTACCTCAGTGACTAGAATTCACCTGAAAATATTTCACCTCCCCCCAAAAATAAGATAAAGCAAATATGATACAATAAGTTAATATTTGAAAACTTTCATAATAAGCATTTAATAATAATAATAATAATAATAATAATAATAATAATAATAATAATAATAATAGGCTGTAGCAAGGCAAGGGATGGAAGGGATGACATTACTTACTGAGAAGTCCTCAGAGAAGTCTGATCTCCATTAGTGTCTTCGCCAGCCTTGGGCAGACAGAGCGAGGGACAGGAAGTGATTTTGGTTTTCTTTCTTGCTCCCCAAGTCAGCCAGGTGCTGCTGCTGGGTGAGGGGAGCCTTCTGCTCCTTCTCAAAGCAAGTCACTATCTGACAGACCCAACCCTACTGGGGCCCAGTGGGCTGCTTAGCACAGCCAACCAGCATGGGGGGGCTTATGAATATGCAAATTGGAGCCCCCGCGCTGGTTGGCTGACCCCTGTCATTTCCCACCTCCATGGCAAATCAGGTTCTCTGAAAGCCCTGCTCAGAGGGTTTCTTGAAATGCTCTCCTTTCCATCCTTGCTAAGAATTTTCAGAGCCCTTTGAAGATTTGGACTGTGGATTGCTCAGCTTCCCCCACCGCTCTATGTCAGCTCCTGACCTCTGCTTCCAAGTTCCGTTCTGAGACACCTCCAAAGTGATCATCTTTCTTCAGACCCCTCCAGCAATCTCTGAATTCTGTCTAGCACCTCAGATCTCAGGAAGAACAGGCTGTGAGGCCTGCCCCAGCAGTAGAAGTTGCCGATAGGCCCATCTATCTCTGATACAGTTGAGGAGAACCGGCCTACACCCAAAACTCCTCCCAGAACGTTCCATCTTCTCCACTTCGACCTGGGAAGCGAAATGAATGTTGTAAAATACAGCAATGAAAATCAGTGCACCAGGCTGTTAAAGATGGCTCCACGGTTAAGAGCATCGGCTGCTCTTCCAGAAGTCCCGGGTTCCATCCCTAAGTAAAACCTTAAAGCTTAAGAAAGAGAAAATCAATGCACTATTGCTCATCTTATCAATATGAATTAATTCTCCAAACATAATGCAGAGTGAAAAAAAAAAATCCGTCACAGAGTGGTTCAAGGACTGTGAGTCCATTCCTGTTACGTTCAAAAGTAGCCCCCTCCCTACAAAGGGTGTGGATTTTCACTATAGATAAATCTATTCATTGTTTTAAGTTATAACTGCGTATATCAATAGATGAAATCTGGGTACCATTGGTATACACAGTGACCTTATACAGGTTTAATTCATATTTTAAAGGAGACTAGAGATGGAAAGACAGGGTACGCAGTCCCATCCAGTAATATTCATATATACATGTCTATATACATGTCTCTATACATATATGTCTCTATACATAGACATATATGTAAAGGTGTGAAAGCATGGTTCAGACCACATACACAAATGTTAGAGGATTTAAGGTGAAGAGAAAGAACATTGTGTGTATTATTTAAGTTAAACTGACTACTGAGTGGTGTTTTCCATTCATGGGTCCAGTTGATCCTTTCTTTAAAAAAAAAAATTACAAAATTTCTGTGTTGTTTGAAAGTGTACATATTTTAAAATTTTAAATATAAAAATTTTAAAATAAAACAAATTATGGGTATGCATATGCATATTGAGGCTGTAATGAAAACTTGAACTCAGAATCCTGAACCCTGCTACCACTTGCTTTCATGGACACATGTGTCCCTGTAGGCCAGTGGTTCGCAACCTGTGGGTTGTGACCTTTTGGAACTTGAACAACCCTCTCACGGGGTCACCCAAGATCATTGGAAAACAAAGATATTTATATTACTATTCATAGCAGTGGTAAAATTACAGTTATGAAGATAATGCTGTGCCTAGAGAAACTCCAAACAGGGACAATGTCCTAGCTTATAGGATCACACCTTGCAGACCATGGAAGCCCATTGATAAATCTCAAGGAAATCAATTTCAACCTTTATTCTTGGAGGAGGACTTTGAATGCTATCATGTACAAAGGTTTTCATATGTATTAAAAAAAAAACATTTTCAGCAGTACGGGGGATTAGTCCTAAGATATTCTACATGCTAGGCTTTGGGAAACCGTCTACCACCAAGCTATATTCCCAGTCTACTCTCTTTTTTGAGAAAGGATACTGCTACATTGCCCAGACTGACCTTGAATTCATAACCCTCCTACCTTTACCTACTACCTTCTTAATTCTTGGATTATAAGCATGCATGAACATGCCTCAGCCTAAAACTATAAAATCAAAGATGAATTTGGGTGATCAGCAAAACTCCAGGAAATATGCTTGCCACGTTATACCTAAGCTTGAGCTTCTAAACCTTAGGGAAGAATCTCAAAAATTAATCATTAAAACCATGAAAAAAATTACGTAACTACGGAAGGAGAAGCTGGGGTGTAGCCTAGTGGCAGAACTTACTTAGCATGGTGGAATGCTAGCTTCAACCCCCCAGCGCAAAGCAAAAGGATTAAGCAACTATCTAAGAAATGTTAGCAGAAACCTCAGAAGCTAGAAGCTGACATATTTTGGCTAGTCTTGTATTCCTCAAAAGTGTTGTGAGCATGAAGTGTGTAGCCATTTCTCAATTATTGGCCAGCTTTGAGCAGATGATTCAGAAAGAAAGTGGTTTCCTTGTTTCCCTCTTTGATTAGTCGATAGAAGTGACAGGTTTGTTGGGGTTTTTTTGTTTTGTTAATTTTATTATTTTTAATTATGTGTGTCTGTTCTGGGGGAATGTGCAGGTGTCCATAGTGCCAGAGGAGTTAGATCCCCCTGGTTGTTGTATGACACCTGATGTGTCACCAGGAACAGAACTCAGGACCTCTGGAAGAGCAATGAATGCTCCTAACCACTGGGCCATCTCTCCAGCTCCAAGACAGTTCTAAACAGGTCATCACAGTAGCGATGCACTATAGTGATAGAGACACATTACTCTGGAAACCTAAAGTACCTGATCACTCTGCCAGAGGGAAATAGGAAAGGTTTCAGAAAAAGATTTAAAGGGGAAGTAAAAAACCCCTAGATAAATAGGAAGGCACCGTCCACACAAATACGGGGAATGAAATAGTGCAGGGGGTAGGGTGGGGTGGGTGGGGCGGATGGCCAGCAGTGAATCATGGCTAATGCCCAGCATTTGTGAGAATGAGGACAACCTCAGAAGCCACAACCGGATTATCAGGTGCCTGGGCTAGCTGAGGAGTTTGGGTTTTATAGATAGGCAGTAGCAACTGGAAGACTTTAAGCAGGGGGCGTGGCAGGATTAGCTCTGCACTATTGATGGATCTTGGACAGAGGTGTGAAGGCGGAGTGGAGAGAGTGGAAGTGGAGACTTAAACCTGTTACGTTAAGGAAGCTTTGGAAGGAACCAGATGCAGAGCATAACAGGCTCAATACTGAACGGCAGCTGGGAACGGATGAGCTCTCTGTTTCTAGTCAGGGATTCTGCCCAGTACTCCAAGATTCCAGTGCCAGTGTATCCAGGGTTTGGTGAGTGGGGAGGCTTTGTGAAGGTTTTGGGAATTAGGCAAAATAACTCAAGTAAAAGAAATGAACGGCATGGCACTAGGTGGTTCGTTCATTCATTTATACATTAATTTGATATTTATTCAGCTGAAGTTCATGGAATACCTCTTCTGTTAGGAAGTCAGGATTTAAAGGCCTAGGGATTTAAGACTGAGCAAATAAGGATGGGTAAGTGTACCGTGTGCTTTCAATGTAAGGCAGTGGGCAGAATGGGGAGCGGAAAGCCTTACAAGTGTTTCTACAACCTATGCCAATGGGGTTATGGCACTGAACAAAAGTTTAACCCCCATAGGATTAGTATATCACATTCCCAGAGTTGGGTAACAAACAACTTCCAGAGTGCACAGGATGGGTGGAGAACAGTTAGCTTGGCTGGAGGGTTTGCTTAGTGGCGGGAGAAGATCAGGAGATAAAGCACAGTGAGGCTAGTTGGTGAAAGTCTTACAGCTCCTTATGATCCCGGGCCATACGATTATTTTGTTGCTACCTCATAACTGTAAATTGTCTACTGTTGCAAGTTTTAATGTAAGTATCTGATATGCGACCGTTGGGCCCTCCAAAGGATCGCGACCCACAGCTTGAGAACCGCCTGTGAACGTCTACAAGAACGTGACCTTTACAAGTTCCAAGTACTCTAGTCTCTTGCGGGAGGGGGCTAAGGAAACGGGGCAGTGAAAAGTGCATGTATGTATTTGAGGAGTTCCAGGCTCAGAGAGGTAGTGTCACCTGCCCAAGTCCACATAAGCCTAACCACAGGCCTGAGATCCGAGTTCTTAGCCAGTGTCATCTCTTCCTAGAGTACGGAGGCAGCAAGGCTAGGGGGGTTGGGGGTTGAGGACAGCAGAAAAGGGCGCCAAACAGTCCTAGTTCGGAGGAAAGGTAGGGAAGGCTTGAACCCGGGGGCGCTCCGGTGGCCAGATGGTTGTCCTCGAAGAATACTAACCCAAGCTGGCCCTCTCTTGCCAGCGCCACAGATTCCCCAGCGCTGGGACGGCTAATGATACTAGCCCGCCTCACACTGCCCGGCACCCAACAGGGTTAGTGGTTCGCTCCGAACACCCCTCGCTGCTTGGCTGGTGCTGCGGCCGGTCTCACTTCCGGTTGTTGCCGGGCCCTATATCCGGTGTCCGCCCGCCCTCCATCCCGCTGCCTCCGCGATGCTGTCCCGGTCCCGCTGCGTGTCCCGGGCGTTCAGCCGCTCGCTTTCTGCCTTCCAGAAGGTACTGTCTGGCGGGGCCGGGGCTCCGATGGGTGCCAAACCGGGCTGTGGGCGGACGGGCAGGCTGAAGGGCAGGGACGCTGCGTGCTGGCCAGGCCGGGCACCAAGGGCACCGGGACGCAGAGGCTGCCGACGCCCGCGGAGCCGCCCAGCCGCGTGTACGGAGCCCCGGAGCCCTTGTCCTCTCCCAGGCAGCCCGCGTCGGCCGTTTGCTGCTGTCCCGGACCCTTTGCTCCGGGGCTGGAAGCCGCGCCCGCAGCGACATTGACTTAAGAGTTAAGAGAGGAGGCACGGCCCCCAGCCGTATTGCGCGGCCTGTCTCCTCGCACTCTCAAATCCAGCGCTTGTCAGTCTCGTGGGGAGGTTGACATAGTTTGGCCGACTCTGTGTCTTGCATTTACTTTCGGAGTTAAGAGATTCACCTGTCAGCATCACGATAAACGTGCACTTTAAAAAAATGTTTTTTTTTTTCCCCCCTCTCTTTTCATTTTGGGTGACGTCGATAATGTCTTCTTTCTCAACAGGGGAACTGCCCTCTAGGGAGACGTTCCCTGCCTGGTAAGTTCTGCCCTTGCGGTCACCTAAAATGCTCTTCTCGTGGGCAGAGCAGCATGTGAGGAAATCTGATGTTTCTTCTCATGGTATTTAAAAGACAATGGATTCAGATAGATGAGAAGCAAAATACTCCTTAAGTTTAACCCCTGTCGTTTATTCACTCGCATACTTACTGGGTTTTGTTCAGCTTTTTGTGGTGCTGGGGATGGAACCTAGAACATGAGAGGCAAGCATTTAACCACTGAGCTACACCACTGGCTTATGGTTATTGAATTTACACTGTCAGGCACTGAGCGTGGGTACTCATTAGAGAGACAACAATGAAAAAGTCTTGTCCTCCAGGAGCTTAAGGGGAAGGCAAGTTGTAAATTGCTGATGAAGTGATCATCTGATCGTGTGTTTGGAAGTGTGAGCATAGACAGAACAGGTTTCTTTGAAGTAGGTGACATTAAAGCTGTGACTTGGAGGATGTGACAGAGTCAGTGAAGAGAAGGAGAGAAGGGGAAAGGGTTAGCATGCATGAAGCCAGTGCAGAAGGAAACAGGTGTGGTGGTATTTTGGAATTGGAAACAAAGTGACATGCAGGAAGCCATTAGTTAAAGGAAACAGTATACTGAGGTAAATGATGGTGTAGGCTGTTGGAAGTTTAGTTGTTTTTCCCTTAAATTTATTTTTCTTGATGTGTGTTGTGTGTGCTTCCTTGGCATTATGTGACCCCAGAGGCCAGAAGGGGTGTGGGACCCCCCTTGTCATTGCAGTTACAGGCACTTGTGAAATGCCTGGTGGGGGTGCTGGGAACTGAGCCTGGGTCTCTGGGGGAGCAATACAGGTTCTGAACCTCTAAGCCCCAAAAGTTTTGATTTTCATTCTCATAGCTGTGTGTGGGTTGTTGTTGTCTTTGGTAGAGGGAGAGAGGAAGTTTATTAACAACCTTCTGAAGCTGACTTTTAATCAGGTGCCTGGCAAATATCTATTTATCCACTTGCCCACCCCCTCTTTTTTATTTTTGGAGACAAAGTCTTGCTGTTCAGCACTGGCTGGCCTAGAGTCACTACGTATATACCAGGCTGGCCTTGAACTTCCTCTTGCCTCTCTGCCTCAGGAGAGCTGGGATTACAGCCTTGCGCTACCACCTCTGGCTCTGGCAAAGCATTTGTTGAAAGATTCGATCTTAACTGTATGTAGGCTTTCTTGTGCTAGACGTTGTTCTGAATACTTTCTGTGCAATTTTGGGTTAATCATAACCAAGTGAGATTTAGTAGCATATTCCTAGATTTCTAGGCCAAGGTCACTCAACCAAAACTATTAGTTAAGTAAGACCCACCTGACTCCTTCCTTAGCCCAGACTGTTTCACTGAAAGAAGTGTTCTCATTTACTTGTGGACTCAACAGAGTATGTCTGTGTCTGAATGATAGGGTCTGATGTAGCCCAGGCTGGACTCAAACTAGATAAGTAGTCCAAGGCTGACATTTTACTTTTGATCATTCTGCCTCTGCTTCCCAAGTGCTAGGATCACAGGATTTGCACCGCCATGCCTGGTTTTATGTAGTGTTGGAGATCAAACCCCAAGACTTTTGCTGGGCAAGACCCTTACCAGTCAAGTGAGCTGTGTCCCAGCCCTGTCAACAGACTAGAGTGCTCTCTAGGTTAGCTGCTAAGCTAGGTGGTAGGAATAGAGATGGTCTCATCTGCAAGAGTCTCTTAGGCTAGTTGGATAGACAAAGCAAATACACATTTATGTATACATAGGGAGAAAATAACACGGTGGTTCCTGAGAAGTACAGGATGAGACATGAGGTAGCATGATAATAAAGCCCAGCCTGGGAGGTTAGAGAGTAGAAGGCCCAGGGAAGTGACATTTAAGATGAGACGTAAAGAGTGCATGAGTTAGCCAGGGAAATGCTATTCCAGGCAAAGGGAATTACTTGTGCAAATGTTTCCAAGCAGGAAGAGACTTGACCAGTTGTACAGATGGTCAGCCGGAAATGCAGCGGAGGCTAGGTGGAGAACTGTAAAGTGCTTGGACTTTATCCTAAGCCAGGAGGACGTAAGGCATCCAGCACAGTCCATAGTGCATTCTCAGTTACGACCTTTCTGTTCGGCTGAGAATGCTGGAAGATGCCAGCATTTTCTCCACTTTTTACGCTGTGAGGAAAAGCCTTGTGGTTAGGCATAGGCATCTTGACTCAAGGATTCTGGTTTAGGCTAGTCACCAACATAGTTGTATATGAAATAGAAATAATGGCAAGTGGCCATTCTCCTTCAGGGAGTTGCTATCGAGAGTGGAGAATGAAGAGGCCATTGTGAGAAACCTCCTTATAAGCCTAAAGTACTGTACAAATAAAACTTGCTATAGGATAAATTTTGTAGGACTCCAGTCTCCAAAAAGCTCTGTGGGCTGCAGTGTTCTAGTTCAAAGACAGGCTCTGCTTAGAATCTGCACTGCGCTCATTGGCTGCTGAACACAGAGATGCCTAGCTGACCTGACTCCGGGAATGTTTGTGAGGGAGTGTATGTGCATAAGAACTGGGTATCTCTCAGTTGATGTCGTCTGCACCCAGAGTGTAGGGAGGGTTATTAATAGACACCAATAGCAAAAAAGAAAACATAAATAATACATTCTGAAGAAGCAGCTGTGGTTAGTAGATACTGGGGAAATGAATTTATGATAAGGACAGTTGGTTTAGTGGGTAGGGACTCTCCCCTCTCCCCCCAGCTCCCCTTCTCCTGCTAAAGGAATTTGAGAGAAAACAGGCAGGTCAGGCAAACTGAATCTAGCAGCCGCCACGAGGAGGGAGCTGGCCAGGCCTTTTGAATTAGGGTCCAGGAACGCACACATGCTCAGCAGTGAAAGTGGGGGCTTGCAGCTGCAGAAAGGGCAGGGAGTCTTCACAGAAACAGGAAGACATCCCAGAGTATCATGGAAAGCATGCTTAGGCCAGTGTCGGAAAAAAAAGGGCAAGTCACCCTTTCTGAATTGGAACTCACGGGGACTCATCTTTTATTAAGAGTGACATCAGAGGAAGGTAAACTGACAGGGAGAGAGATGATTTTTGTTCAGTTGTAGGACAAGTGGAAGGGCCTAAGCCTAAAGCCACCTATATAGTCTTTGCTACTAGGGTTCAGTCAGTGCACTTTCTAACCTTGCCCTCCACACCCAGATAAGCTCCTCTGCCTCCGGTTATATGAAGTCACAGGACAAGCTTTCATATCTTACTTTCAAGTTTCAAAGGTAATAGAGACATTTTATTATGCAAGCGTAGTAGACTAAGGAAAATTAGTGACTTTTTAAGGCAGGCAGATTCTACAACCCTTAGGCTAAACAGCAGATCTCCTTCCCCTCCAAGTGCACATCCACTCTTAATTTCCCACCTATTTGCTGCCAATAAGGCAGGTAGAGAATTTGAGAAGCAGGACTGTAAATGATAAAGATTATATGACTGCCTGAAGCTGGTTCACTCTGTCTGGGATCTATGGGATGAATAATTCCATGTAATATACTGTGTAGATAAGAGATGTTGATTAAGAGTTGTTTTGTTTCTTGCAGGGGTCTCCTTATGTCAGGGACCAGGTTACCCTGACAGCAGGAAGATGGTGTAAGTATCACTGGGTAGTGCAGATATGTGGCCATGGCAGATTTACTTAGACACAGATTCTAAGTTTAAACTCCTGATGCTTTCACAGACCTCCAGTTCTAGAAATTAAGGACATTTGGTTGAATCCATAGACCCAACCTGGATGATCATGGTCATTTTTATTATAATCTGTCTTTGTCATCAGTTCAGTGGTTAGGTGTTAGACCAAAAGTGTACCGGGCCTTCGCAGATAGTTAAAATATAATGAGTTATTAACTTGAAACTATCTTTCTTTCTTGTTCTTTTTCTTAAAAATGAGAATGGGCATCCAAGAGATACAAGTGCAGCTGAGGGCCGGAGTCACACGTGTTACAGAAATTGAGAGGATTCTCTCTCTTGGTAGCTTAGTTACTCATCTTAAAAATCAGTAAATACAAAGGACCAGTTGAGTAAGCCTAGGACTTTTGACTGGTGTGGTAAGAATGCTGTTATTGCCTGATGAAGCGTGTGGAAGCTGGCCATCCACGTGTGGTCCAGATTAACTTGTACTTGTGAGTGTTGTTTTCACTTACTTTGTATTTCAAGTATTTGGGGTGCTGAGAGGCTGCTTTCTAGTTCCTCCTCAGGAATGGGGGGGGGGGTGAAGCTGCTTGTTTACAGGGTGAAGCTTTGGCAGGAATGAGAGTTTCTCTCTATGCAGCACAAGACATTTTGCTTTCATTCCAAAATGTTTCATTAGCGTGCTGTTAGAATACAAAGCTCTTGAAATTTTGTTGTTTGTTTGTTGGTTTTTTCAAGACAGGGTTTCTACTCTAGAAATAGCTCTATAAACCAGGCTGGCCTCAAACTCAGATCCTCTGAGTGCTGCGATTAAAAGTGTGTGCCACCATGCCTGGTTCTGAAATGGCATTTCTGAGACTCTGCACTGCAGAATTTATATATTTAGGTGTCTTTCAAAAAGGACAAACAGCCAGCGGTTAAGCTATAGTGTTTTAACATGTTCCCACCATGATAAGTAGGAAATAAAAGATTTATAGAATATTCCATCTTTTGATGTGTAATTCCATTATAAAGTTCTTTTTTTCTGTTTCTAATACTCAGCAGTAAGCAAGTAATGCTTTCATAATTTAAAAAACGATTCAGAGAGTCAAAACATATTACTTGTTCAGTTTAAATGGAGAGCAGGATAGATAATAAGGAGTAATCGTGACTTTATGTAATAAATACAACACGTAACTATTTAAAGTTAATTGTGGAAAACTCTGAACTTCCCCCTGAGTCACCCTCAACTGTGTCACGCTAGTAATACCATCTGTGTCGCATGCTGTCTTTTCTTCTATGCATGTCTATTTTGTTGAAAAGGTTTTTACACAACATTCTTTTATTGCATTTGTTGTATAGTAGTGGTGACAGGAGCACACCATGGCCTACATATGGAGGTCATGGTCTTGTGGGAAGTTGGTTCTCTCTTCCCACTGTGCGGGTCCCAGGGAACCAAGCTCAGGTCATAAGGCTTGGCAGCCCTTGTCCACTGAGCCATCTCACCTGCTTAAGTCTTTTAATATAAAACTTTTTTTACTTTGTTCTTACTTAATAGGTAATTTCATGTTTCAAAAGGCAAAAAAAAAAAAAAAAAAAAAAAAAAGGCTATTCGTTTTGTTTTTTATTTTCCAAATTGGGTTTCTCTCTGTAGCCCTGGCTGTCTTGGAACTTGCTCTGTAGACGAGGCTGGCCTCGAACTCAGAGATCAGCTGGCCTCTGCCCCTTGAGTGCTAGAACTGAAAACGTGAGCCACCACTGCCCAGCAATAAGTATTTTACCCTTGCCTTCCAGCCCATAGAGTGCCTCCTCCAAGACGTAGCCAGTGCGCCAGCTTCCCAGGTGTCTGCCAGAGCAGCCCTTTTCCACTTTAGCCATTAGTCTTTGCCCATGGACATATGTTTTTATTACATTCTTATGTATGTATGCAAATTGTATACACAGTATTCTGTGTTCTGTATTTTTGTATTGGTCTCCTTGATACTACATACATACATTTTAAAGTTATTCTGACATAAAAGAAAACAGGACAAAAGGCAGTCTACTTATGTATTGTAAAGATAACCTGTTAAGGTATAATGCTTCATGTCTTTAATCCCCGAATTGGGGAGGCAGGGGCAGGGCAGATTTCTGTGAGTTTGAGGCCAGCCTAATCTACAGAGTGAGTCCAGGACAGCCAGGGATAGTGATACTTAGTCTGGAAAAACAAAACAAAACAAAAACAACAACAAAAAACTGTTGAGAAGATCCCCTAAATCCTGTATAAAAAGCAAATTTCCCATCAGTTTAACTTATTCTCTCAAACTGTATAAATAACCATTGAGTGACAGATAGCCTTAGTAACCAGGTGTATCTATGTCTTCATTTCCCAGAAGTAACTTAATGAGTTTGCACACATCAAATGGCCTGGTTTTGAATTTCCTTTTCAGTGATTCCAGAGTGGGCAGATGTGCTGCCTGTTTGCAAGGGAATGCTATAGGAAATACCATGTAGGTGGGTTTTTGGAGGTTTTTGTTTTGTTGTTGCTGCTGTTGTTTTTAATGTGTGTGTGTGGTGGTGGGGATTAGTGGTTGCCCAAAACTCTGCTTTTTGCTTCTGAGTTTACTATCATTTTGCCGCCTTATCTAAATCTAATCCTGAGGATAGTGATGCATTTGTATTTGGCATATCTGTGCACTGCTGAGGATTTGGTTAGAGAAACTTAATCAGGAAGAGACATCATTTTGGTTTGCAAAGTATCAGAATCCTTTTTCTCAATAGAACCAGTGTGTCTCACTCTTCTGAGAAGTGACATTTCATTACAGTACTGAGCATTAGTTAAGACACCTATAGCATCAGGCTCTGGGGTCATTCTCGCTGAGTCAGAATCTGTCCAGGTCAGGCCTGGTATGTGTGCTTTGACAAGTTCCCCTGCATGCGATCTGCTTGAGATTCCCCAGTTTCAAGAGGTAACCCTGGTACCTGGACTAGACTGAAGTATTAGTGGTTCATATTCTCAAAGAGTTAACTGTTCTGTTTCTTTTGTAGCATTAGCAACAGCGTCTTCAGTGTTCGCTTCTTCCAAACCACGGCTGTGTGCAGTTAAGTACCTGATTTCTTGTGAATGGACTTTTACTGGGAAGAGAAACAACTAACAACCATTAAAAAGACAGAATGAGCACTTGTGGTTTTCCTGTTTTGTTTTTCCCTAGAGAATGATGTAATTACAGTCCAAACCCCAGCGTTTGCAGAGTCTGTCACAGAGGGAGATGTCAGGTGGGAGAAAGGTGAGATTTTATTTCCTCATTTAAGTTAAAAACTAAGGTCTCTTTATGAAGCACAGCAAGTGGAAACTGGCTCCACCTTTTGTTTACTTACTTATCAGTTTCCTCCCAGTCTTGGAGGAAAGTGGTCTTAGGCTATAAAAGGGGCCCAGAGGCTCCCAGCTAACAGGTGTCCTTTGACTGCCTTTCAGCTGTTGGAGATGCTGTTGCAGAAGATGAAGTGGTGTGTGAGATTGAGACAGACAAGGTGGGTTTATCCTAAAGATTAATTGCAACTTAATTTTGATTATTCAGTTGATGCCTAGTATACACACTAGGAGCTTCAGTCGCTTGCTACTTTGTTTTCTTCGAGGTTTCTGGGCTGCTTTCAGTCTTCTTCCTTGTATCACGTGGGAACATAGTAACTAAAGTATGTTTTAGTGTTTCTAAGAAAGGACAGAAGGTGAATGCTCACGATAGCAGTGACTTATCTTTTCTGACTGAAGACATGGCCTTAGGTGTTTCTGTGTGCAGAGGAGATGTAATATCCAGATGTGACAGTATTGTAACTCTTGCTACCCGTCCTAATTGAGTAATGCTGATACAAATGTGGAATCTGTCTCCATCTCTTTCTTTTCCAGACTTCTGTGCAGGTTCCATCACCAGCAAATGGCATCATTGAAGCTCTTTTGGTACCCGATGGGGGCAAAGTTGAAGGAGGAACTCCTCTGTTCACACTCAGGAAAACCGGTGGTAAAGAAGTTCTCCTGGTGGTCAAGGTCTCCAGTGTTTCCTGGTGGGGTTGAGCTGAGCATACTGTCCTAGCAACTCCCCCTGCCTCAGGCTGGCGTTCTAATTACACCTTTAGTTGAGGGACAGGAAAAATCCTGTTGATGGATGGTAAACTCTAATTGTCAAGTTCTAAGCCAACGGGGTAATTTTAAAAACCCACAATACTCTGTTCTTTCCATATTTCTCAGACTGGATCTTTTTCTTAAAGAACTACCAGGGAGTTGGGGATTTAGCTCAGTGGTAGAGCACTTGCCTAGCAAGCACAAGGCCCTGGGTTTGGTCCTCAGCTCTGGAAGGAAAAAAAAAAGAACTAACAGAAGTCAGGAATCTGAAAGACAGTAATTTTCCCCACACTGACCTGGATCACATGGAGCTTTAAAAGAAATACACGTGAAAAGGCTTCGAGCTCCTTGGATTTCTGATTTATCACCTTGCTATAATAATAGTTGGATCGTTGTTAGTTCTGTAGTATTCCCTTAGGTGATTCTGACATATAGTTAGGCCTGAATGCCACTGTGTAGACAGTTGAGTGTAGGCAATTGAGTGTAGTTTCCTTTTTTTTTTTTTCACAATTATGTTTGTGTGTCTCACTCTGTGTGTGTGTGCGTGTCTCTGTGGGGTGTGTACATACAAAGGCATGTGTGTGAAGGTCTGTAGATAACTTAAGAGTTGGCTTTCTCTTCCTGTCATGTGGGCAGTAGGCTGGAACTCAGGCCGTCAGACTTGGTACCATGTGTGAACCAACTCCTTTCCGTGTAGTTTTTTCTTGCATGTAACATCTTAGGAAAAATTGACATTTCTCTTTAGAAGAAATGCCAAAGAAAGATGTTTGTACTGGACCTTATAGTCAATATTAGAGATTAGAAAATCTGTTTTTCTGACTTGTAAGTGAAGATTTTTGTAGTTAGAGCTTTTAACTGTTAAAATAGTCAATCAGAAAGATGGTAGATTAGACCATTGAGGTTGGCCAGGGCAAGATCAAGTTCAAAGTAAGGGGAAAAAACTAAAGTAGCTAGGACGAATGAACCTGTCAGTATTCATGCTGGGACACCTGAGCCATCTTTCCAGGACCCAAAATAAAATTTTTATCAAATGCTCATTTAAGATTAAAGAGTTCAGAGGCTGGAGGATATCTCAGTGGTTCAGAGTAGATACTGCTCTTTCAGAGGACCCAAGTTCACTTCCCAGTGCTTACATGGCAGCTCACAATTGTCTGGAGCTCCAGCTGCATGGGTTCCAGTGAGCCTTACTAGGCACCTGCTCTCATATGCACATACCCTCATATAGAGACACACATATACACAGTTAATAGTAATAAAAAAATTCTTTAATTTGATTTATTTATTTAAAATAAATGTTCTTTTAAGAATTATTTTATGTATATGGTTATACTGCAGCTGTCTTTATACACACCAGAAGAGGGCATCGAATCCCATTACAGATGGTTGTGAGCCACCATGCGGTTGCTGGGAATTGAACTCAGGACCTCTGGAAGAACAGTCAGTGCTCTTAACTGTTGAGCCATCTTTCCAGCCCTCCCCCGCCTTTTAAAATTTTTTGTGACTAAGATTATTCCTTTTGCCTGGTGGTGGTGGTAGCACACACCACTAGGTGTGATCCCAGCACTTGGGAGACAGAGGCAGGTGGATCTCTATGAGTTTGAGGCCAGTCTGGTCTACAGAGAGTTCCAGGACAGGGCTGTACAGAGAAACCCTGTCTTGAAAAACAAAACAAAAAGAGTATTTCTTGTTTGTGTTATGTTAAAATAGAAAGTGGTGAGCAGTATGTCACATTTGTGTATGCATTTTAACATTTTCATTTGCTTTGTTATTTTTGCTTAAAACAGTAGTTCTCAAGCTGGTTGCAACCCCTTTGGAGGTTGAATGACCCTTGACAAGGGTCATCCAAATACCTCTGCATATCAGATATTTAGATTATGATTCGTGACAGTAGCAAAATTACAGTTCTGAAGTAGCAATGAAAGTAATGTCGGCATATGAGGAACTGTATTAAAGGGTCACAGTGTCAGGAAGGTTGGGAACCACTGGGTTAGGTCTCATTTCCTTGGCCTTGGTTTGTGCTCTTTAAGTACTTGCTGAATTTGAAAGTTAGTAGATGTCAGTTAGTATTTGTGAAATCGGGAAGGCATCTGCATTGAGCCAGTAGGGCATTCAGGGGGACCTGAGAATAGAGAGCAGTGGCTTATGTCAGACATTTGAGGACTGGAAATAGACCTTTGTCTCTAAATCCTCTTTAGTAGCTGCAGTTAGTTGCCTTCCATGGGACAGTGCCAATGGCATCTCTCTTTTTTTTGTGTGTGCAGCTGCTCCTGCTAAGGCCAAACCAGCTGAAGCTCCTGCTGCAGCCCACAAAGCAGAGCCCGAGGCGCCTGCTGCCCCTCCTCCCCCTGTAGCCCCTGTGCTCACTCAGATGCCACCAGTGCCCTCACCCTCACAGCCTCCTTCTAGCAAACCAGGTAAGAGCCTGTAGCAAAACAGCTCATGGAAAGCAGCTTGGGAAAGACTTATTTTGACTTGTTTTAAGGATGAGAGTCCTTTATTTCAAGGAAGGTGTGGTGTCAGAGTGCAAGGTCACATGGCCTTTGCAGCCAAGAACGATCTGCAGCTCTGTTCACTTTGGTATTTAAAAGCTCCTCACTCCCTTACCCCAGCCCACTGTACAGTGCTGCCTGCATTCACAGTGAGCCTCCCCACTCTAAGAGCAAGAAGTCAGATCCTCTGGAAACACTGCCAGTGGGCACAGCCAGGGTTTTATCTTTCCGGTGGTTCTAAAGCCTGTCAGATTGACAGTGAAGATTAATCCTTACAGTCTCAGACTCCCAGGTGTCTCTTAGGGAGAAGGTACTTTGTGTGATACCATGTTCCTCACAGGCACAGTCTGATGCCATGGCTCTGAACACACCAGGTTGACTGCTTTGTAGAAAGCTCTCTAGATTTTGAAGAACTAGGTTTGCAAACCAGCCTTCTATTTATTTGCTAACCATGTGACACTAGTCTTATTACTTCATTTTTTTTTTTCCCCTGAGACAGGGTTTCTCTGTGTAGCCCTGGCTGTCCTGGAACTCACTCTGTAGACCAGGCTGGCCTTGAACTCAGAAATCCACCTGCCTCTGCCTCCCAAGTGCTTGGATTGAAGGTGTGCACCACCACAACCTGGCTTTCTTTTCTTTTTTTTTTTTTTTCTGTCTCATTACTTCTATGAGAGATTGTTCACCTATGAGTTTGGAATGATGTTGATAAACTTGAGTATCTTGAGGATAAAACGATAATACAGTGTGAAAATATTGCTTTCCATATCCGATGTAGCTGTGCCCTCTCTTCCTTTTCAGTGTCTGCAATAAAACCCGCTGCTGCCCCTCCACTGGCTGAGGCAGGAGCTGCTAAAGGTCTGCGTTCAGAACATCGGGTAAGCCTCTGACAACTTCCAGGAAAGTGGCAGAGTCGCTGTGGAGTGAGAGTGTGGTGCGCATCTTTAGTGGGGGCTGAAACCTTATTGCCTTGGCCTTGAGAAGGGGAGAAAGTTGTTCATGGTCTCATAACTGTCAGACGTATACCTAGAACATGGCTTCTGAACACAGTGGGTTTCCTACTGTATTGTGCTGTTGGTGAAATGCTTCAAGTGAGTAAAATAGCTGCAGAAAGAAGTAGCACATCCCTTTTCTTCCCACACTGGCATGCACTTCTCAGAAGTAGTCTGCTGAGCTCTCTTTCTAGACTTCATGGATATTTTGGGGAGCCAGCGTGGCCAGGTTGTTGCATTGTAACAAGCCTCGGTCAGAGCAGACAAACCCCTCAAGGAGGTATGGTCAGGAGTGTGGGTTCTTTGCCTGAGAGCGCTTCCTAAAATACCACAGCCTCAGAAGCTTGTTTTTGAGTTTCCGTTCCCCAGGTAGCTATTCTCACGACAGTCTTTATCAAGAGAAGTTGCCCTTTCTGAAATGACTCTGAAGCTGGCTGGATCTACACCACAGTCTTCCTTTTGTAAATTGGTTTTGGTTTTTAAATCACACTATTTCCTGAGCCTCTGTTCTTGGTCAAATTTCTTGTACATCTGAGTGAAAACTTTGGTCTCTGAGTCTGTGTTTTTGCTGAGGCCACTCAGGAAAGGGAAAGCCTCTAACTTTAACTGTAGTGATTGATTGGGTCCAGCGTCTTGGCACATGCCATGAATCCCACTACTTTGGAGGCAGGGGCGAGAGGATCTCTAGTGCTTGTCATCCATCTCTGGCGAGTGGAGTCCTCTCCCTGACTGGGATGGCCAGATGGCCAACTCGTCCTCTTTCCTTTCAGGAAAAAATGAACAGGATGAGACAGCGCATCGCCCAGCGTCTGAAGGAAGCCCAAAACACATGTGCAATGCTGACGACCTTCAATGAGGTTGACATGAGGTGGGGTCCCTAGTCCTGAGGTGGAGTCCCCACGTCTGAGGTTCTAGTAGTAGAACACAAGAACTTACCTAGCCCTTATCAAATGCTGATTCCAAAACTAGCTTGAGCTGGGAGAGGTATTTATTTCTGCTTTACTCCTTGTTGACTTATGCAACATGACCTACTGGTTTAATTTGCTAGTTTACTTCTCTAATACTATGGAATGAATTAGAAAATATGTAAGAAAATAGTGAGCTTTACTGCAACATAAAAAGCTTAGCTTTTTGGACTTTCATGCCTGAGCTATAATGGTCTCTGATAAATTAGCCTAGTGTAATCATTTTTGTTTAGGTTTTTATATTTATTTTTACTTATGTATATGTGTGAGTTCCGGGCGGAGGGGTCCACAGAGGTCAGAAGAGGGCATTGTATCCCTTAGAACTGGAGTTTCGGGTGCTTGGGAGCCCATTGACGTGAGTACCAGCAACCACATTTAGGTCTTCTGGAAGAGCGCTATGTGCTCATAACTGCTCCAGTCCCTGTTTGGTTTTTGAGACAGGGTCTCAAATATGTAGTCTTAGCTGCCCTAGAACTCACTATATAGACCAGGCTGGCCTTGAACTCACAGAGATTTGCCTGCTTGTACCTCCCAAGTACTAGAATTAAAAGTGTGTGCCATTATGCCCAAGCTGGTTGGTTGGTTGGTTGGTTGGTTGGTTGGTTGGTTGGTTGGTTGGTTGGTTGGTTTTGAGACAGTGTCTCATGTTGCCTGGGCTGGGCTTGAATTCTCTTTGTAGCTGAGGATGATGGTGATGGTGCCATCATGTCCTGCTGCTAGTAATGACCTACTTGCTACCCCTTGGGATGGGAAACCCTTCACAATGTGCCTGGAAGGGCACACTCTGCTTCTTTCTAACAGTGACTGTTTCTTGTGTGTGTTCCCAAGCCACTCAGAATCCAGCAGGCAGGACAGAGACTTGCTGCCTCGTACTCTACCCAGTGTTGATTATGGAATTGGAACTAAATTGAGTTTGTGTGTGTGTGTGTGTGTGTGTGTGTGTGTGTGTGTGTGTGTGTGTAGGTGTGCATGCATGCATATAAAAGCCAGAGATCAAGTTTCTTTGTTGTTCCTGGGAGTCATCCACCTTGTTTATTAAGGCAGGTTTCTACTTGCCTAGAGTTTGTTAAATAGGCTAAGCTGACTAGCCAGTGAGCCCCGGGGTCTGCATGTCTCCTACCTCTGTTACCCTGAGGTTTCATGTGTGTGCCACCAAACACAGGTTGGTTGGTTTGTTTGGTTTTATGTGGATTTTGGAGTTCAAACTCAGGACTTTATGCTTGCCTGGGGACAAAGGTGTCTTCCCTAGCCCCCAAACAGTTAAATTCTAAAATATAAAAACCTCAGTTCATGACACCCATTCCTGTAATGGCCTAATTGTTGATTTCTTTGTTTTCTTTAAAATTTTGATGTATCCAAGTATCAGCACTGTGGGGAAGAGAATAGTTTTATTTAACAAGTATTTTAAGTGTTTATCATATGCAGATTACTAAAGTGAAATTCGGGGCTGTGGGGATGACCGTAAAAGCGCTTTGCTGTCTCATTTTGGTGAACACTAAATAAAATCTAGAAAAAAAGCATCAAAAAGATAAAAATGAGTATGAAGTGGGGAAGGGGGTGTGTTTGCTTTTGGAGTTTGAATGGACTCTCCAAAATGACAAGCATGTAAGCCAGGTATAGATAGCATGCACGTCTGTCATCCTGGTGCTTGGGTGGTGGAGCAAGAGGATCAGCAATTCAAGGTTATCCTTAGCTACATGAAGTTCAAAACCAGCCTGGACTATATGAGAGCCTATCTCAGTTTAAAACAAAACAACATGAAAATGCTAACTAGTGTTACAGAGAAAGTCATTCCAAATAGTTGTAGCAGTTAGGATCATGATACTGTCAGGAACGTGCAGGAAGCAGAAAAGATCATCTTTGGCCCCAGCAGTCTATCTAGGGTAGAATGGAGGTCGGATCTGTATTTCAGTGGGGTTTGAATGCCGGTGTAAGAATGAATTAGGTCAAAGACACATCTCCGAGGTACCCAGCTCCCTTTGCTCCCTCAGAGTATTAAGTCTCTCCCTCTGCTTCTCAGTGAGGAGGTTTGTTTATTGAAGTGTGTAGGGTCTGGTTAATTTCACTAGATGCCATTATTTTATTGGGAAGTCCATCATGTAGGGAAGGACTTTTCCTAATGAGTCACAAAGCCTGCAGCTGTGTTTCCTGCATTAGGGGCAAATTGTACACAAATTAAATTGGACTTTGAAATTTTACCCAGTTTCTTAAGACGAAGCATGTAAATATTTATGTCTCTAAAAGATGCAGTTGGCCCAACATCCCTGATTGCAAGTCCGGGTAATAGCTGGATCTCCTTTCAGTAGCTAATCTAGTGTCACTTAGCAGTGGCCTGAGGCTTCAATGTAGCCAGTAATGTGGTTTAGATCGAGTGCCCTTTGGGTCTTATGCCTATCAGCTAACCCAGAGGAGCCTTTCTGAGCCTTGTTCCTTCCCCCATTGTCCCAGCTTTGCCTCCAAGGGCTGAGCTCTGAAATAGAAACTCCTTAATGACCAGAAAATGGCATTCAGGCAGGTCTGAGAACAGAGACACCCACCACACCTCTTTCCTGCAGTAATGCCTTTAGGGTGGTAATTCTAGCACTAAATGAGGTTAGACTCAGGAAAATAAACATTTTAAACCCAATCAGTCCCCTTAGGAAAATTTCCTTTTTTCAAAAACAAAAGGTCTGAAGTGGGTAGTTGAAGGGTACCACATCTTATCTTTCCTGCTAATGTTGAATTAAGCCATTATAGGGGGAAAAGGAGAAGTGAGCCTTTGGGCCTGAGATGAAGTTAAATTCAATTTTCATCATGGAATGTTATTCCTATAGTCATAGAAGTTCCTGTGGGAAAAGGATAGGAGAGACTATCTCTGCAATGCATATATGTGGGGGGAGAGGGGGAGGGTGGCAGGGACCTTAGCTTGATAGACCAGAGGATGTTCAAGTTGCAAAGTCTTCTCAGAGGCAGGCCCAGCACTGAATCTGAAAGACAGGCCACAGCCCACACGGTGCCACTTTCTAAATACCAAGGAAACCACAGTCGGCTAAACTAATCTTAAGATCAGACGCTGTGTGTTGTTGTATCTTGGTGCCCAGCCCAGTCCTCCCCATCACATGTCATGGGCATTAGTAACTGTTTCATGAGCGAGTTGATAGAACTGCTAACTCAGAGGAAATAGTCCTCTGACTTTGCACAAGCCTGGAAGAATGTCAGACTTACCTCCTGCATAGTTACCTCCTGCCTATAGTTACGATTGCTTGTGGAACCTACACTTCACAGGTGGCCGTTTTTTCTTTTTCTGCTAATTAGGTAGGAGAATTATTACAAAGTACAAAGCTTTACTTTTTTAAAATACGATTCTAACAAAAGGAATATTGTTTTTTAGCGTTTGCTTATAAACTTAATTTGAAACTTAAATTTGTTTCCAATGTGGATAATTCATAATTTTAGTGTAGGGAAATATACTGTTTGGTATGGTATTATTCTATGTGATCTTTAGATTATCTGTCACTGAAATCTGTGACTCATAGAACTAAGAGGATTGCTTTACAAAGGCTTAACCACCTTAAGGACTGGTTGGCACTGATCTTCTAGATGAGTGTTCTGTGATAGAGAACTTTATTACATTGGCCCCTAGAGAATGATTCAGAACTTGAACGTAGATGGTCCAAGCTAAGGGAATGCCCATCCATTCGTTTACATGGGTAAAAACCTGTGAAAGTTCCAAAGAGGGCTTTATCTGTTTCTGGTGCATAGTCCAGGCCTGTAATCCCAGCTCGTTGGGAGATTGAAGCAGAGGCATTCCAAGTTTAAGGCTAGATGGTGTTTTTCAAGACACCTAGTCTTGAAACTTTGAAAGGATGAGATGCAGGGTGGGCTGGGGAGCATGGCTCAGGAGTAAAGCCCTTGCCAGCATTGCTCAGAGGCCCTCGACACTTAGCCTGTGGCAGTGTATGTGCACTTAGTATGTGCATGTGTACACACAGCAGCCAGAACTTCACTGACAGTGTCTTTGCATCGTGTATTTACAGTAACATACAAGAGATGAGAGCTCGGCACAGAGATGCTTTCCTGAAAAAACATAACCTCAAATTAGGCTTTATGTCAGCGTTTGTGAAGGCCTCTGCATTCGCCTTGCAGGAGCAGCCTGTTGTAAATGCAGGTAAGTTTCTTGAGACCAGTGTGGCAAAGATCTTTGGAGCTGAGTGTATGAATACAGACCTGCTGTCACATTTAGGGCTCACCAAGGCTTTTTATTCACAGTCTGTGGAAACATGATCACCTTCACCAAATACTAACATGATTACTTTCTCTGCACGAAGTGGGCAAAAAGGTTACCCCAATGTGTAGTTTGGCAGTTGCTCTGGCAGTGGGCAGCTCTGGGATAGCCCAGCTTCCAAGGCTGTCTCGTATCATGGGCAATCTCAGGTTCTGGCTCTCCACCACCACCACGTGCCCTTTACTGGAGGCTTGACTTTCATGTTTGGCATAGGCTCCGGGTTGACCTTTGTCCTTGGGTTAGGGGCCTCATCGGGAGGGCCTGGGCTTCACGCTTGTTTTCTTTCCTCTTTCCTCTCATCGTTGAAGTGTTGATCTAGCTTACAGTTCCTGTTTCATATTGAGGCACTTCTGTGTTCCTTGGAAGATAGGAGAGAGGACAGTGACACTTTACAGTTCTCAGCCTAAAATCCCTAGTCTCTCCCCCATTGGATGCTGTGCTCTAGGTACACAGGAGGGCTTTCTTTGCTCTTAGCATCTCTGAGTTTTCATTCACTTGACATGTACTCTAACAATCCAGTGTAGATTCTTTGGAAGATTCCCAAGCCTGCTTTTCGTATAGGTAGGTACAGTTTTCAGCAACCGGTTTTCTATTTAAGATGGTGTATTTAAAAGCCAGACCTCCTTCACGTCCACCTGGATCTCTAGAGAGAGTAGACGGGCAGTATCCTCCACCCTCCTTTGCCTTTTACAGAGCACTTGATATCTAGCTATTCTCTGCTCAGGGAAGGCTTGCATAGATAAGCCGTTAATGTGCTTCTACGGTGTGTACCTTCTGTGAGCTGTGGAACAACATGCTCCTACGTTCAGGTTGATTCAGAAGCTTGGGAAATACTGGTATGAATTGGGATGGGAGCCAGGAGAGTGTCAGTTACTTGTAATGCAGTTATTTTCATGTTGATTAGTCATCCCACACCGCATTGGCCACTGAAGACTTGTACTCTGTTAACTCCTTAGCCTTGGCCAAGAGCATTGTATGTAACATGCGTTTTCTCTTTCATAGTGATTGATGATGCAACCAAGGAAGTGGTGTATAGAGATTATATTGACATCAGTGTTGCAGTTGCTACCCCGAGGGTATGTTGGGGCAAGAGTTGAAAGTGCTTGCTTAGATCCTGTGTTAGTTATTTCTATTTTTGTGCTAAGACACCAGGACCAGGGCAACTTATGGAAGAAAGAGTATTGGGTGGGCTTCAGTTTCCGAGGGTTAAGAGTCCATTGTCATCATGGTACGGAAAGTGACAACAGGCATGGTACTGGAGCAGTGGCTGAGAGCTCACATGTGGAGACAATCACAAAGTAGAGAGAGCTGACTAACTGGGAATAGCATGGCTTCTTTGAAACTTAAAGCATGCCCACAGGGACACACCTCCCAAAGGGAGGCCACACCTCCTAATTCTTCCCAGACATTTCCACCAACTTCGGACCAAGTGTTCAAATATATGATCGTGTGGAGGCCATTCTTATTCAAACCACCACAGATCTCACCTTATTTATATTAAAAAGATGATCATATGGAAGGGGTTATTTCTATAATTCTATATTTTTAGGAGATCGTTAGTTTAAGTACATTTTTTTAAAACCATACCACATTCCTTTATCTTAGTATAAGTCTTTTTAATCACAGTGAGTTTAAGGTGTTCTGGTTGGGGAAATTGTAACTATAAAGTAAAGAGTACTGTTATTTGCAGTTTAAAACAACTTTCCACTCCAGGGTCTCGTGGTTCCTGTCATCAGGAATGTGGAAACTATGAATTATGCAGATATTGAACGGACCATTAATGAACTAGGAGAGAAGGTACAGTAGACAAAAGTGCGCGCCTGAGCTGCGGGGCAGTTGAGGGAACAAAGCCTGTAGAGGTTGGCGCTGTTCAGGCCTCTGGAGTCTGGCTCTCTAGGGACTGTCTAGCCTCCCAGGAAAGCAGTGGTCACCTGAGCTAAGGAGAGGCATCAGGCAGAGCCTGGCATGTTCCAGTGATTGAAGTCCCTACATTCAGAATCTTCTGGGGAAAGAAATGTTGATTGTAGAGTCACAGTTTCTCTGAAGGTGGTCACCTTAGCTGAGCCACTGTCCTGTTTGCTGGAGGTGGCACTTCTGACCTCAGATAAGAGTTTTCTAGATTTACTGTTTTGGAGCAAAAGAAACCTGGTTTGACTTAATGTTTCTTGTTCTTAGGCCCGAAAGAATGAGCTTGCCATTGAAGATATGGATGGTGGTACTTTCACCATCAGCAACGGAGGAGTTTTTGGCTCACTTTTTGGAACACCCATTATCAACCCCCCTCAGTCTGCCATTCTGGGCATGCATGGCATCTTTGACAGGCCTGTGGCTGTGGGAGGCAAGGTAGGAACCTTTATTTCTGAGATTTTTAATTGCTAAATGGCTGGCTGCAAGAGAGAAACCTAACTAAATCCTTATTATAAAGCATCCACTGTAATTTCAGACTTAGGTTTCAGTTCTTAATTACTAAATGATAGTTAAGGTACTGGTTCTCAAACTGATCTGGGGATATTGACATCATCTGGGAATTTGTTGTTAAAGATGCAAGTGCCGGGCTGGAGAGATGAGTCAGTAGTTAAGAGTACTTACTGCTCTTGGCAGAGTAACTAGATCCAGTTCTCAGCATCCACACAGTGGCTTGTAGCCATCGGGAATTCCAGTTCTGAGGTCTCGGGCACCTTCTTCTGTCCTCCTTGGCTACTGGGCATGCCCATGTAGGTAAGGTGCTCAGACACGTTAAACAGTAATTTCTTTCTTTTTTTTTTTTTAAAGATTTATTTATTTTAGGTATATGAGTGCACTGTCGCTCACTTCAGACACACCAGAAGAGGGCATCGGATCTCATTACAGATGGCTGTGAGCTCTTAACCGCTAAGCCATCTCCAGCCCATAATTTCTTTTTTAAAAGTAAATTCTTAGACACTCCCACCCCCCCCCCCACACACACACACAAACTCAATCTACTGAAGCAGAAATGCACAGTTGTGATGCATGTTAAGAAAGTCTCCTCTAGGACTTGTTGACACCTTGTCAGAACACCTCAGGGAGTCAGGGATGGGTAGAGGTGACCCTGGGAAACAGGGCACAATACACAGCAGCCTGTGGGCTATAGAATTGTATGAGAAGCTTGTAAGTTTTTTGAGAGTTCAAGGTATGAGGGAGGCCAAAGGGCTTGAGTTAGCTATTAGAAGATAAGTTAGTTTAAAAAAAATAAAATGTTCTCAGACTTCTGTGTCTAGAATGTTTCTGGGTCATTGACTCCTTTATAAATCCAAAAATCATAGGTCTTTTTCTTGGAAAACAATTACACACAACTTATTTTTTTACTCATGGACTCTCAAGACAGGGTTTCTCTATGTAGTTTCTTTGTCCTGGAATTATGTATGTAGACCAGGCCGGTCTTGAACTCAGAGGTCTGCTTGCCTCTGCCTCCTGAGTGCTGAGATTAAAGATGTTTACCTGGCAGATAGCAGAAGATTTAAACTCAAGGTTAGTTTTTCCTCGTCAGACGAGGGGATGCTGAGTGGTGGTGACGTGTCTGCCTCACATGTTCAGAGCCCCGAGTTTGACAAACCCGCATGGCAATACATGCTTGTGGTTCCAGCGTCAGGAAGCGAAGGCCAGAGGGTCAATGGCTTGGTGTCTTCCGTGCTTGTACAGTAAGCTTGAGAACAGCCTGTGCCCCATGAGACCCATTTCAAAAACAAATAAAATACAGTTTTTAAATTGTAACTTCAAGATGGTGGTGTAGTAGTAGTAGGTGCTTGCTTAGCATACACAAGGTCCAGTGTGGCTCTACACAGTGCAAACGTAACAGTAATAAAGATTGTAACTTCAAAGTAGCCCCTACAGGCAGCCACAACTGAAGAGCTTTGCATGAAAGAAAATACACCTAAGTTATCCAGAGGCAGCAGTGGCGGGAAAGACTTTGGTATGGGCTTTGCTTTCTCACCTCTTTTCCTCAGGAGGGCGTTTTCTCTGGTCCTCTGAATACAGATCTGCTGACTTCTCCTCTCTGCAGGTGGAAGTTCGACCTATGATGTATGTAGCCCTGACCTATGACCACCGGCTGATTGACGGCAGAGAGGCTGTAACCTTCCTCCGAAAAATCAAGGCAGCAGTAGAAGATCCAAGAGTCCTCCTCCTAGACCTTTAGGAGGAAGCCACACACCCTACCTAGTGATCATGCAGGAACTGAAAACCAGTCTTCTCCCTGTTCCCTCATCAATCCCAGGTTAGCCTGATGACAGGCAGGCACACACTGTTGGCCTCAAGCGAGGAAGCCAGGGCACTACGTAAGCAGCTTTCACGGCCTTTTCTTAGTGTTCCTTCTAGGCTCTTCTCTGTGTGACTCTTACCTTCCCCTGTCTTGGGCCTGAGAGAGAGAGTGAGAGCCTTAATGGATGGTCATTAATCTTCCTGCCTTTATTCCAGTCCTCTGCAAAGACAATTCTGCTTCTCTCCAGTAACAGTATACTATAGGGATACCACCAGGGACCATGGGATTCCAATCTCTATCTTTGGAAAGTGTTCTCCAGAGATGCCTGGGGGATGCTCTGCCTCCTGGGCTCAAGGCAGCCTCTGTCCCAGCTGTGCACATTCTCACTTGATGCCACCTGTGTGGAGGTATTGGCCACAGGCAAAGAGGTGCTGCTTTGCTTCTTAAATGCACCATCATTCTGACCTGTCAGTGGCTTCAAGGTGCCTCTCTACCTCTTCCAGGAAGCACAGGCTGGGGGATTTGAGGATAGGCAGAATGTGCAGCATCCTGGAGGTTACCTGTTATCATCACAGATGGGAGTTGAACCCCGGCTCACCCTCACAGGCTCCATCGTATGCTGGCACTGGGAAGATTCCTTTTGGCATAATTACGTGCAACTGTTGTCATACCAACCCTTCTCAGCCTCTAGGAATCACTGTTCTCACTTAAAGCAGAGTTTAGCACATCTGGTGAAGGGACTGTTCTCACCAGATCAGGCTGATGAGAGCTTCTAAATTGAAGGTGGTATGAGCATGTGCTGGCAGATCTGGCCTGTGGTGAGCAAGGGCTTGGTGCCTCTGGTGCAGGACACAGATACAGGGGAGGATGGACTGCTGGGAACCAGCCTCGGGAGTTAGGACAGTGAAGAAATGATGGTGTCACCTCTAAGATCACCCTTCAGGTACAGGTGCAGTTGTTGGAACATTCTTGAAGTGTGTAACATGCTCAGCTGGTTGTGAAAGCTCCTAGGCCTTGTACGCTGCACTCAGCCTGAGTCTGCTGACAGTTGACACGGGCCATTAGTGCTGAATTCCCTTTTTTCTTGTAATCCAAGACAAGCTGGGGGGGAGGGAAGAGGTCAGTATTGAGTGCCTGCAGCATCTGCTACTACATCTCCACCATTCAGAACTTGTAACTAAAATATTTAAAGAGACTGATTTTGAATGAAAATTAAAGGGCAAATGTTCTCAAACCGGGCTCCAGGGTCTGTGCTCTTTTGACCCTTGAGGCTGCACAGCCCCAGTCACAATGCCATTATGACTGAAAGCTACTTCGTCCTGAGTTGGCTATCTTGGTGGAGCTACTGGTGGGACCCAGGGTCTTTGTATATTTTCTCTGAGCAGCATACTAGGCCCCCATCCCATGCTTTAGACGTGTTACTTTAACAGCCAGCCAGGGAACCCACAAGTGTCCCAGTGCCCTGGGTTCCTTTCAGGGAGCCCCATGGCCCTGACAAGCCAACTCTTGAAGAGAAATTGTGGCTCCCACCTATGTGAAGCCCCTTCAAACACCAAGAAGGGCTCGCATAATCTCCAAGACGGAGTGGGGAGGCACGGACATTCCTGGTACCATTTGGACTTGGTTGCCACGTGTGCACCATTGTAAGCACATGTCTGGTTATAGTGAACAGTGAGGGCTGTCTCCTAGGAGCAGTAAGTATTGAGGGGCAGTGGACAGGACAGAATGACCACAGTGGCATGATGGAGTAGAGCCTTACTTTCCCACACTCCTCTCGTCTGCGGATCCTGTCTGCAGTGAGGCCCTCCCTCTGGTGGCCTGTCCCAGGAAGAAGTGAGGTCCTTGAGCAATTGCAGCTGCTAGGTGGGTTCAGTGAAGTATGTATCAGGTCTAGTGTTTGATGTGCTACACGTTTTAAAATTTTCCACTGAACTTCTGGAGTAGATGTTTTATTGAAAGGCCATCCATAAGCCCTGTCAGAGCTGGGACCATGGTATTCCAAACTGATGGCTCAACAGAATGCCAGCTGTAGAGTGTATTGGCTGAGTAAGCCTGGAAGGGACCTGTACTCCATGGAGCCATGGCCGAAGCTGTTTGGCATTAGGGGTTACCACAGAAGGAACCTACACTTGTGAGCCAGCTCTAGCAGGTTCTAAGTCAACCTCTCAAGAACCTCTGTTTTCTCAGGAGAACCTTCCATGAGCTGACTGAAGCGTATGTGCTCCTCAGGCACTGTGACCGGCTCAGGTGTCTGTCTCCTCCCCTTCCTCCCCTTTCTGAGGCTGTCCCCCAGGCTGCTTCCTTCCAGGCCACTGTCACTATATTAATGATGCAAGGATGCCACAGAAAGAAGAGGCTTTATTAGAGGGTAGACAAACCCCAGGCACTTCAAGGACCAGGGTACGCACAATCTTGGGATTGGTCAAGTGAAATTTTGTTGCATGTGCCACACGCCAGCAGCTGGGTTGTCTTGAGGCAAGCCCTCAAACCCAGGGAAGGGGCTGTGTTTGGAGATACCACTTAACTTCAGAGACCAGATATTCATGTCTGAAGGCACTGGGTAAAATTGGTCCATATGTTCTGTGGTATCATTCTAAAAGTCAGCAGGCAGTGAATTGAGTAGGAATAGAAGCTCATACCAAACCACCAGCTGAGTGAAAAACAACCAACAGCTGAGAAGAATGGACTACTGGTCCCGTGAAGCAAGCTCTTCTGACACAGGAGAGCCAGCCAGAGAATAAAGCGCTTTATTCTGTTTTCCAACTCCGTCTAAGTGGAACAACAGCATTCTTAGCCCGCTCTTAGCCCCACTGGTTCTCTTCACCTTGATTTTATTCTTGAGTAAGTAAGTTAAGGGTCAGGGGTGGGGACCCTAAGCCCCACCTCTCCCCACTTCATCCTACAGACAGCCACCTTCCTAGCACCCGGACCCCAGTAGGAACAGCCTCTGGTTGTATGACTAAAGTGGACCCAGGACAGTCCTGGTTTGGGTCTACTGAGCCAGAGGTTCAGTGCCCTGAGATGTCTCCAGAGACGCCCTATGTGGTGTACAAATGGCAGCAGTGTCCCCAGATTCGTCACTTGACTCAGCAAGTGTTGAACAGTTTGGAACTAGAGCAACAGAAGGCACCCTTTAACATGATAGGTCCCAGCTAAAGCTACAAGGTGTGTTCAGCAGGTATCTGTTGACCGATGAGTGTAGGTTGCTCACAGGGTCCACCTCACCGCCCTTCCAGCAGCTTCTCCAGGGCTGTAGCAGTCATCGGTCTGAGGCCCAAGCAGGTGGTGAGCAGAAGTGGCTGCCCCACATTCTTCCCCTGAAGTCCACTAATGAGAGGGGCCAGCCCAGCTGGTAGTCAAGAGAACTGGGCCAGCTGTTTTGTCCACTTACCCACCTCTTACCCCATTAGCCGGTTCCACTGGATGGTACTGAAAAAGGGGTGGGACTTGAGTTTGCTGGTGCCACCACCTCCAGCACCTAGGCGCCGCTGGGGCTCGAACTGCAACAGCTGTGGGGAGAGATTCAGTCAGCGCTCTGCTGCCCGTCCCCATCCTGGAGGCAGGCACCCACTTCCTAGGGCTGCTATCACCAAAATCTCTAGGGTGTTCTTTCCTTGCTAACCCAGTCAGTAAGTCCCTCCCCCATGACTTTGGTGGTAGCTAGCACAGACATTCATGGGCATTTACGCGTTCCAACACTTGAATTAACACGTGTACAGGTGGTTCCTCTCATCCCCACCCATATACCAATAAGCCATCAGCAGCAAGAACATCACCTCAGTCAGCAGAGAGGCTGCCGGGCGACTGAGCCACTCAGGCAGCTGGAGTTGGGTGTGGGCCTGGAATCCTGAAGGGTGGCTCTGGGACAGTGCCTGGAGAGGTGGGGGACACAAGGAGAGGCCACTCTAGGGAAGTTTACACCCTAGTGGCAGCCAAGATTTGCATGTGCATACACACACAGACACACAATAACACAGTCCAAGAAAAAGATCTTGATAGTTGTCTTTTGCTAGGATCTACTAATAACTCAGACTGAGCTAGACCCAGACATTAAGGAAGCTGGCTCAGGGAAAAAGGGGCTTGGGTTAGCATTGGGGTTGGAACCTGCAGCTTTTAAAAACCATTGTTTTTATAGAGACACTATTGGGAACAGCACTAGACTTTTTTCTTAAGTCTCCACAAGCTACATATGCAATGGCACACCTGCCATGCAGCCACTGAGACTGAGGCAGGAATGTGATGACAAGTGGAAGTCTACTGAGTTAAGGATGACCTGCAAGAAGAGGCAGGGGAGTTCTCAGAGACTCTGAGTTGTGACCAGCAAAGGCATGGCAGGGCTGGCTTTAGGTCACTCACCCTGTAGTCTTCTGGTGCCACCCAAACTATTTCCTGCTCCAATGTAGTTTCTCCTCTCTCTTGCTTTCCAACCTGACTGGCCCCACATGTCATTCTGAGCTCATCTGAGTGTAGAGCCTTGTCAAGTGGGTAATGTGTGTGTGTATGTGTGCATGTATGCATGTGTATGTATGTGTGTGCGTATGTGCGTGCGTGTGCGTGTGTGTGTGTGTGTGTGTGTGTGTGTGTGTGTGAATGTGGAGGCCAGAGGTTGAAATTGGGTGTTTTTCCTTTATTACTCTCTAATTTTATTCAGGGTCTCACTGAACCCAACAGCTGACCAGCAAGCTCTGGGATTCTGCTGTCTCACCCCAGACCCCGAGTGTTACAGATGTGCATTGCCATCACATTGACTTCTACACGGTTGCTCGGATCAGACTCGAGTTCTCATGAGCAGACACTTTCCCAACTGAGCACCTCCCCCGCCTGCGAGTGGGCTTGGCTGAGCCAGCTGACAAGGCAACGGCTGACTTGTATGAAGCAGCCTTCTCTCATCTCAAGTTGAGGTCTAGGCATTATATAGCCTTGAAGGGTAAGGGGGACTGGATAGCAGGAAATGGAGATTTAGGTTATAATCCAGAGGCCTTCCAGGGAAAGGCTGCTGCTTCTCCAAACCTCAGGCCAGGCATGCTCTTCCATAAACCTCTGGTTATGCCAACAAATATAATTCATAGAAGCTGACAAGTCTCCTTAGCCACAGGCCCTCATGCAGTAGGAATTATATTGTCGGTGGTCTGATGGGTGGAACAACATCCAGCCCAGTGGTCAGGCATGGAGAACCAGGCAGCCCCTGTTTTGACCCTGGCTGGCTGGCTAAGCCTCTGCTCAGCCTAAACCCAAAGGTCCCCACCAGGGCTCTGTCCCCTCCCTTCTCAGCTACTCACCATTCCTGTGAGCAATTCATACAGAAGTGACCCATAACTCCACCAGTCACAGGCTTCAGTCAACTCAGAAATCCCCCCAACCTCTGCAAGAACAAGAACACACACACACACATCCCCACGTCACAGAAGGGCCTGTTCTGTTCTCATTCTAGCGCCCACTGCCCATCCCGGCTTTAACTCATGCAAAGGCAGCCAAGATCTAGAAACCTCCCCCAACTCCCTTCTTGCCTGGAGCGCTGTACAGACAGTCCACAGCCTCCTGGCTGTACTGGGGCTCCACTTCTGACCACTGGCCAAAATATGTGAGTTGGATGTGACCTTGTCCAGTGTGCAGAGAGGAATGGCAGGACAAAGGTTGAAAGTAGCATCGCTGAGTAGCTGGAATCTCCAGGCAGTCCCAATACAATGTCAGGGGCTAAAGGTCATCCCAGGTAGCGTCTCCCTAAGGGGGTGGCCCCTTGCTGTCCAGGGCCCAGGGGTGGCCCTGAAGTTTCCCCACCCCCACCCCAGGTTCATGTCTTCTCTAAAGGAATAGATGAAGGAAGGTGATGGGGAGCAGCATGTAGCTTTATAATCTTGGGGGTTCTTGTTGACTCTGGGCTCCCACCCGAGGACTGGGGTTGGAGCAGGGAGGCTGGGGTTCTTACCTCCCTGGTCCAGGAGCAGGTTCTGTGGGTTGAGGTCCCGGCACAGCACCCCTTGCTGATGTAACGCCTCCAGTGCCAGCAGCATCTCAGCTGCCCACTGCTTCACTTGTCCCTCCCTCAGGCTCCAGGCAGCTCTTCCACTTCCCAGACTGGGCCTGTTTGCTGATGAGGGGTTCTGACCCCTGCCTTGGCCATAGGCCCCTAGGACCCGGTCAGCCCCTTCTCGTACCCAGTGGAGCCTCTGAGTGGGTGCTGGATTCGAACTCTGGCCAGCTCGCCTGACTTGACTGTGCAAGTGGCCACACGGGGCCTCTGTGAGGTCTGAAGATCGGACAGCACTAGTCCTGGATGAAGGTTCAGCGTCAGCCTCTTTCTGAAGCTGGAGAGCTGGGGGAGGGCTCTGGGAAGTCCATGGAGGCTCCACTGGGATTCTGTCCTGCCTCAAGGTGTGGCCTGGTGGGATCTTCGCTGGGGTCATGAGGCTGAGGCGGGTGCTGAGTTGGGCTTTCGACTTCTCCTGGACAGAGCCAGACTTGAGCCCAGAGTATTGAAAGTGGGCTTGGGAGAGTAGATGTGACCAAAGAGTGCCTCCTGGGACAAAGAGGGATCGAGAGTGTAGGAAGGAAGAAGAGCTAGGACCCTAGGCCCGAGGCCTGATCCTACCTTCCCTCCATTTTATCATGCCCCCTCTGCCCCCTCAGTGATCTGATTACCCTGCTCTGACCCACCTCCGGGGAGCTCAGTGTCACAGCCTGCATACCTGATCGTTGGGGAACTTGGATTGAGTTTGTTTGTTTGTTTGTTTGAACACCAGTGTTCAACATGTTACACTTCCTCCTCACAAAAGGTAGAGGCCATGCATGGATTTACAGTGACCGCATCATGGCCCAAGGATGTGCCTCACGTTTCAGAATCACTAAATAGCTGACAGTTTTAGTCGCCAGCCTCACCATGTGGTTATTCAGGATGGGTAACATAGAAGATAGCTGAATAAATGTCCCCCTTCACCTGCCTAGGATGGAGACATCCTTCCTAGGATGTCCCCTGCCCCCTCAGCACCATAGAGAGCTCCACAGCAGCCTGGCCCTGCCCTCAGTCTTTAGAAACTCTGAGCTCCCTGTCTGTATCACACATGTGAAGCAAACCATATTCCTCCTCAGAGCTCAGAGTTGGGGAGAACAGTAAGACCCCAAAATTCTGAGGAATTAGTGGGCCCTCACAGGTCCCTCACCTTGCACATGCTCCAGGTGCAGAAAGATGGAGTCCTCGCTCACGAAGTAGCGCAACAATTTTGTCATGTAGGGGACGCCATGTGGGATGATGGTCAGGCGCTCCCGGCTTACCATGTGACACCTGGGAAGGCTCTGGGGGAGGGGACAGGGTATGTAAATGAGCTGCCCACACTCTGGCTTCAGGACACTAGGATATGAATTGGGAGCCAGGCTGAGTAGCACCTGCTTCCACCAGTTCCTGGCCCAGCCCTCACCCCTGTAATCTCATGGAATCCATGTCCAAGGACAAGATACTGTGCATGCGTGTCAGTCTTGGAGCCTTGGGCAGTGAGTGCTCAGAGGAACAGGCAGGTTTGGGCTTTGGAAGGAGCATGGCCATCATATGCACATTCTGGGGGTGGGGTAGGCGGGGGTCTCGAGAGCTCTGAGAAAGTTCCCAAGAGTAACAGCAGCATGGCAGCAGCTGGGCAGCACCTGCCTTCACGACGAAGGTTCCTCCGGTTTCTGGATCCTGGACCACCTGCACCTGCCAAAGTCCAGGAGGCACTGGTCAAGGTATGCGTTAGTTCCTGGGCTTTCCATGCCCTGAGGCCAACATCTATTCTGTCCTGGTAATCTCCCTTTACTATACACAAACATCTGAGTGCTTTTTCCTCTAGTATCTGGGACTCCTACCCTATGTCTAGTGCTCTCTGGGCTCCTGCTCAGGGGACCTTTCTCACACCATCTAACCTCCTGTCTCCCCTGGTTGTGAACTCCACAAGGGCAGGGACCATCCTGTCCAGCTTGGCATCCCCACAGTCATGGGTAGTGCGAGGATGATATCGATATTTCACCTAGGATCCAAGTGGTTTAAGTACCCTCTGTTGGGTTTGCCGTAACCCTCATGAGAACATCTCCCCAGATACCTGCCTACACTAGCCAGACCCTGTGTGGCCTGAGGAGGACGGCCAAGATCAACACTTCCACTGTAGGCTTTGGCCAGAGGCCATCGTCCCAGCAGGGATTGAAGGTGGCATGGTTGAAGCATCTCAGAGCTAGTCAATTCTTCTGAGCTTTGCTTACGTGTGAAGCTAGACCAAGTGAGGTGGTGCATGCCATTAATCCCAGCAGAGATGGAGAGAGGCAGAAGCAGGCAGATCTCTGTAAGATCAAGGTCAGCCATGGCTACATGGTGAGCCCCTTTCTCAAAACAGAACAAAACAAAACAGAAAACAAAACAAAATCCCCAAACGCGTGAAGAACCTGACGTTTCCGAGAATGTGGTTCCAGATTGGGAGGGCTGACTGCCCCAGGCTCCACGTGCTTTGGGGATTTCTCTTCTTTGCTACACTTGTTTTTAAATGAAGTGAGTGTGATTGTGCCCACCAGCCACCTGGGAAGCTGTCCTTTGATAGTAGCCCTCTCCTTCTCGGGATGGCTTTGCTAAGTGGGGAGCTGAGTCCACATTATTAGACAGTGGTGAGAACCGTAGCCTAAGGGCCAGAGTAGGGAAAAGAGGCCTGCATTTTTTTAATGCTAGGCTAGAGCTCTGTTACTGGTTTGCATGCCCTAGCTCAGGGCCCCAGTTTTAGAACTTGGACAAATAACCGACTTTCTGAACTACCAAAGAGGAATTATAAATGCCCACCTTTGCTATATCTCTGGTTTGTTGGGCAGTAAATAGGAAAGTCCTTAATGAAAGCCATGACAATATCACACACTTGCCAAGTCACGTACCTTCTCTGAACCTTGTGCTTGTTTCTGGGATGTGCATGTGTGTGCATACACACAATGTGTGTATGTGTGTATGTAGTATGTACACACAGTGTGTGTATGTAGTGTGTGTATGCAGTGTGTATGTGTGCGTGTGCATGCATCTGTGTATGCACACAGTGTGTGTATGCAGTGTGTGTACACACAGTGTGCGTGTGCACATGCATGTAGGTATGCATAGTGTGTGTACACAGTGTGTATGTGCATACATGTGTGTATGCGCAGTGTGTGTGTATGCAGTGTGTGTACACACAGCATGTGTGTATGTGGTGTGTGTACACACAGTGTGTGTATGCATGTGTGTATGTACAGTGTGTGTGTATGCAGTGTGTGTGTGTGCAGTATGTGTACACACAGTGTGTGTGTGCATGCATGTGTGTAGAGACCAGACTTGCTGATGCTGGCTGTCTTCTTCCTTAGATCTCCATCTTACTTTTTGAGGCAGTCTCTCAGTGAGCTTGGAGCTCACCTATTGAGCTAGGTTGGCTGGCCAACAAGCGCCAGAGACCTGCCTGTTTACCGCCTCAGTATTGGGGTTACAGACACGTACCCCACTATGTCCAGCTTTGTATGTAGTTGCTGGAAATCAAACTCAGGCCCTCGTGTTTGCATGGGAAGTACTTTGCTGACTGAGCCGTTTCTCTACGCTGCCTAAAAAATGGGGGGTCACAGCAGTTCACACTTTATGACATCATTGTGCTTGTTGGTAAAAGCAGAGAATCCAAGTGTAAATCCTCCTCGGCCCTGGTAATTATCCATGTCATTGTAGAAGAAACAGATATTGCTCACTCTTTAAATGGCTTATTTCATTGTGCTCTCCCTACCAGCTTTGCTGGTGAAATTGAGGTCCTGAGAAGTGTAACCACTCACACGTAAGTCTATTGCTAAAAAGTGGTAGCATCAGAATTTGAATACAGACAGGCTGACTCTAGAGGGGGTAAGTGCCTGCCAGGCCGGGCCTTATTTTCTCCATGATCAGTAAAGTGAAAGCAGGGGGCTGGGCTCACCCCACCCCTCCTTCCTACACCAGGGCACCTACACCAGAGCAGCAGTATCCTTTTTGACCACTAGAGGTCTCCCTCTAATGGCTAGAGCCCTAACTCAGGCGACCTTGGCTCCCCTGACCAAACTTGTGCAATGGTTTGAAGACAGAGGCAGAAAACGGGTCATTTAGGAAAAGATTCCCACAAGAATTGCCCACCCGCCAGATGGTTCCCCGCCATCCCTCTGAGGTGGTGGTATTCCCCGCCACCACCTCCTTGGCCAAGTCCTCTGATTTACAGTCTGAAAACTCAGTCAAGGATGGAAGGCAGAAATTAAAGAGGACCTGTGTGTTCAAAACTATTAAAGCCTATTTTCTTTTGGAAGGAATTAGACCTAAGCATTAACAACAATTACTGTGAAGTTAGGTATGGCGGTGAGTTGATTTCTTCTTCTTTTAAAAAGTTTTTATGAGTGTCTTTTTGTTTTATTTTTGGGTTTTTTTGGGGGGGGTTTAGATGTATTTATTTTATTTATATGAGTACACTGAAGCTGTCTCCAGACACACCAGAAGAGGGCATCAGACCCCATTACAGATGGTTGTGAGCCACCATGTGGTTGCTGGGAATTGAACTCAGGACCTCTAGGAAGAGCAGTCAGTGCTCTTACCATCTCTCCGCCAGTGAATTGATTTCTTTTCCTTCTTTCTTTCTTTCTTTCTTTCTTTCTTTCTTTTTTTTTTTTTCTTTTTTTTTTTTTTTAAAAACTCACCACTATCTCAGAATACTTCCAGCAGAGGGAGCATTTTCCCATTGATACAACCAACCAACCAAGTACACACATCTCTCCCTCTGAAAAGTGGCCTGGGGGACAGAACAATAGGCGACACCTGACTTTCTTGTATCTTAGCTGCACTCTCTTAAGATAATCATTAAGGGGTTGGAGATGTCCTTAGTTGGGAGAGTGCTTGCACAGTCCCCAGGGAACCCTGGGTCTGCTCCTCACCCTTGCTGGGAATAGTGATAGACATCCCAGTACTCAGTATATGAAAGCAGGAAAATAAGGGGTTCAAGATCATCCTTATTTGGCTATGTGGCAAGTTTAAGGTCATCCTGGGTTACATGAGATGCTGTCTAAAAAGTGGGGGTGATGGTTAAAGTACAGCACCACCAAGCGCAGCTTCCTGTGAGACGGAGATGTGGTCCTGTCCTATACAATGGGGAAGCCACCAACCCCAGTGGTGGCAGAGCCATGCAACTGAGACACAGAGCACTAGATTGTAATTAATCTACAAATGGGAGGTTCGCCTTCTAATTGGGAGGATGGAAGGCAATTGTGGCCACTTTTGAGTGTGTGCACATGTGCACATGTACACACACACACACACACACACACACACACAAATACATCCCCAAGAGGCTAGGAAAATGGCTAAGTGAGCGAGAGTGCTCACTGTGGACATATGAGACTTGGGTTCAAATCTTCCGCCCCATGAAGAAAGCACCAGTGTTGAGCAGGAATGGGAGGCTCACTGGGGCTTGCTGGCCCACCAGTCAGCTCAGTGAGAGACCCTGAGGTAACCTAGCAGCGAGTAAGAGAGTGGGACACCTGGCGTCTTGTGTGTGTCCATGGGAGTTCTTGGGGGCACTGAGATACAACTTTGGTAAGGTATGAAAGTTATGATATGGCTTGTTTTTTGTTTTGTTTTGTTTTTCAACGTTTCATTTATTTCCTTATTTTATGTGAGTACACTGTTGCTATCTTCAGAAACACCAGAAGAGGGCATTAGACCCCATTACAGATGGTTGCGAGCTAACATGTGGTTGCTGGGAATTGAACTCAGGACCTTTGGAAGAGCAGTCGGTGCTCTTAACCAATCTCTCCAGCCCCCCATAAGGCCTATTTTTAAAGACACATGGGGAATCTAAATCCAGGGTGGAACCTCTCTTGAAACAGGCAAACCCCAAAGCTTCAAAAGTGTTCTTGATTTCTGTTTGTTTGTTTGTTTGGTTGGTTTTAAGACAAGGTCTTTCTATTATAAGCCCTGACTGACCTAGAAGTTGTTATATAGACCAGGCTGGCCTCGAACTCACAGAGATCTACCTGCTTTTGCCTCTACAGTGCTGGGATTAAAGGTATCTATCATGCCCTGCCCAGGTCCAACATGTTCTTAAAGGCTTAGAGGGGAAGATACCCTTGAGCAGTGTTGGAACTGGGAGCGGGCAAGGCCAGTGCTCCAGTGGAAGTGGGCAGCTCCTCCGTGGCTCCCCACAGCTACATGGGAATGTGAGCCCCACATCTCAAGATCTGATTTTTTGTTTTCCATGAGACGCTTGACATGGGGACTTTCATAGGAAATCTACAAGTTTGAAAATGTTCGTAACAACAACTACAACAAGAAGCCCCAAACCTGTATTTGAGCCAAATAAAACAAGAAGCAGCTCAGAAGGCCTTTCTTCCCCATGCCCAGTTCAGACTCTCTGAGGAGGTCCAGAGAAGGTGGGGATAATCACTGACAAAAGCCCCCAGGTGTCCTGGCTGCTGCCTACCTCACATGCCCACTTCACTGCTCCCTGCCTCCTCCGTCCCTGCCAGCTCTTCTGCAGTCCTGTCCGCCCCACAGCTTTCTGGGGCCCAGGATTGGCCTGAGCAAGCTCTTGGCTCCCTTCCCGGGCCTGAGGGTGGCCACTAGCAGGCACTAGCACAGTTCTGCTGCCTGGATCTGCCTGGGCAGAGCTGTGGAATGGGACTGGTGGCCCTAACACCTTTCCTAATTTGGAGAAATTTCTGTCTCTGGCTGGGACATAACCAAGAGGAGGAAGAAAGACCCTAGGGGGAGCCGATATTCACCACTTGAGTATCTGAGAGAGGATGAAAAAGGAAAGCGGCAACCTAAACACCTTAATGTGCCTTCTCCCCCTGCACAGGCCTCAGGGCACTAAGGTTTAAATGCTTTGCACATGTTTATGTCCCTGGGTTGAACAAATCAGAGAGTTCTCTCACAGATTTCCTCTTGAGGACTCCTCCTAGATATATGCACGTCCCTCAAGCTCCGAGAATGTCTAAAGTTAAAGTACCAGGGGTGGAACTTTCATTGAGGGCTATCCCAAATGTATTCAGTTCAGAGCGCCTCTCTTCAAACCTGGCATCTCACTCAGAGATATGGTGTCGGTCAGTCTGTCTGTGAGAGCAGCCGTGCTTAGCCAAGGTCAGCCCGTGGCCACTGTGCAGTTCAGTGGGAGGGGAGACTGCGGCAGATGGGAAGTTGGATGAACCTTCCCTGAGCCTGGGGCCTGTTCCAGGGACCTGGGAGAAGCAGCTGGAGTGAGCAAGGCCTAGAGGATGGGGGCTCAGCCCTCTCTGCTCCGGGTCGCTCGCATTCAGAGCCATCAACCATGCACTAAGTGTCTTAGCATGTGCCAGGCCTTTCCCAAAAACGGTTTCATTTCCTTCTCAGATCACCACTTTGGGGGTGGGGGGTGGGGGGTAGGAAAACGATTCTCAGAGCTGTGAGGTGATTTGTCCCGTGGTTCACGGGCCAAACCCAGAGCACGCTTCCCGGGCAGCATGCTGCCCTCCTGTAATGGCAGAGAGCCACACTGCTCTCTTTTTCTCTACGGTCTCCCAGACCCATCAAAATTGCCTGGTACTTTAAACTACACACTCTCGGTTTCAACCCTAGAAATTCTGACTCCACGGGTTGGGCATGGGGTCCTGATATCTACATTCGAGAAACTCAGCGGATGGCTCTTAGAACTGTTTAGGAAGCCCTGGGCTAGAGGCAGAGGGCAAGCTGATGAAGGCACAACTCGTACATGACCTCTGTCGCTCAGATTTCTCCACTTAAATAGGGGTTGGGGTGTCATCTCCCGTCCCCATGTCCACTCTGGATTAAGGGCAAGGAAAAAGGTGCAAGATAGGATGAGGGCAGGACTACCAGAAGGGAAAGGGCAGAGCTACCAAGGCCCTGGACGATCCACACCATCTCAAAGAAATGCATATGTCCACTGGTCAGGCTGGAGAGAGGGACCTTTCCGTACAGGAAGTGCTCAACTGTGTGTGCTGGGACACTCGGGGCAGCCCTGGCTGAACGTAAGGAAGTGGGCTGTGGGAGAGAGCCACACTGCTCTCTTTTTCTCTATGGTTTCCCAGACCCATCAAAATTGCCCAGTACTTTAAACTACACACTCTCGGTTTCAACCCTAGAAATTCTGACTCCACGGGTTGGGCAGTGCAGCGAGTGCTGGGCGGTTCCCTGAGTATAGCTCCTCCCACAGTCTCTGGGAGCTTTCTGTCTGAGCTGGCCAGTAAAAGGAAACAGATTGTCTGCATCTTCTCAGTCTCCTATTCCTCTCTAGAACCTGGCAGATGTATTTTGAGAGAGAGAAGAGGAGCCACTGGACCCGGCTGCTATCTCTTCTGAGGCAAGCAGCTCTTCTCCCACCCCACCCCCATGCAGGCTGCACTTCCGTCCCATCCTAGCTCTCCCTCCTCTGCCACCCCAGACTGTACACGTCTGCTTCCCTTCCCACATCCCAGTGCGTGCTCACCTTCTTGATGATCCCAACGACCCTGCATCCCTTCAGCTGCTCCAGAGCAGAGCTCAGTGTGCGGATGGGCCGGAGCCTCAAGCTGCTGAAGCCCTGCGGAGGAGAGAGACAAGACCTCCGCTGTGGCTGTGGGCAGGGTTTCTGGATGTCAGGGGAGTACTGGGGGCCACCGTGGATAGGACTTGGGGTCCAGGCAGACCCTGCGTCACAAGGACAGACTGAGCAAAGAAGCTGTTCTTGATTCAGAGTTTGGGGGCACACTGGTTCAAAGCACCCCGGCTGGCTTTTTTGCTCAGCTCCTACCCAGCCATATTAGGACTGCTTCTAGGGGCTTTAAAAGCCCCCCCCCTTTAAAAGTCTTATCTATGAGAGGCAGATGCTCTCAGGGTTTGTGATGGGAACATGTGTGTCTCAGCCTCACAATTCCGAAATTGCCTACTTTTGTGAAAGGCAAGCTACAGGACACAGTGGGCCTAGGAGGAGTATGGCACAGAGTGCAGTTGGCCACTGGGATAGGAAAGCAACAGGAGGCATGTTAGATGCAAAGTTGTGTACATGCACACACACACACACACACACACACATTACAAATAACTGTGTTGTGCCCACTCAGCAGAAACAGAATCTGGAGACTCTGTGTATTCATGTGAGAATGGCATGGAGTCACACACTGACTGGGGTGGGCGTTTAAGTCGTGTATGCCAGGTGCTCAGTGAGGCTGAATGCGGCGTGAGGCTGTGGGAGACAGAGGAAGGATGGGAGGACAACCCTCGCTCACACTCAGACTCACATCCACCGCTGCCCACTTTTCCCTGGGGCAGGAGGGGCGTGAGGGTTGTGGGGGTGGCTCTCTATCCCCAGAGTCCTCTTTCTCTTCCTCGGAGATGCGGGGAGGCTCTCCTCACCGTGTTGGGGCTGGCTCCACTGCCCAGTGTCCGCTGCAGGTGGCAGTTGAAGATCTCCTCTGCCCTCCGGAGGTACTTGGTGATTTTTAGCTTCACAGCTTCACGTCTCTCCTTGTTGGGGTCAACTGTGGGAAATGGGGGTCACCATCTGTGGTCACCAGGACTGTCCTCCACCCTCTATCCTGGGCTGACTGGTGGCTGAGATGCCAACTCCATTAACTATGTCTGCCTGTCACAGCTGATGGCTCCTATTTCCTAGCCGGCTTTAGCTGGTTCAGTCCTCAGCTCTGTGTTCGAGGGCAGGGGCTAAGAAGAGAAATGCATGAGGAAACGGGGAACCACCATTGCCTCCAGCCACCTGTTCTTTACAGCCGGTACCCAACACCTCACCGGCTGTTCCTTCCTAGGAGGGAACAAGGTGGAGATTTTCATGTTCCTTTCCTTCAGAAGAGGAGAGAGAAGGTTCTAGAAGACAATGCTTCCTCTCTCTCTCTCTGCCTCCCAGTATGAAAAAGGCCAGGGTGGAGGCCAGATTAGACCAATAAGCAATGCTTTGTGCACTCCTGAAGCCTGGACATGGCAGGGTCTCCTCAACAGTGAGTCTGGTGACTCTGGTCACCTTAGCCTACCACAGGCCCTTTAGTCTCACAGTTAGCATGGCAATGCGTCATTCTGCCCTAATTAGCGCTTCCCTCTCCCCGATAAGGCTGGGCCTCCCTCCCTCTCTGTGGAACACTGCTAGGCCTTTACACATCCATCCTTCAGCATTCACACCTAGGTTCCTCTGACTCCGAGTCTCCTCCTTTCTCCCTTTGCCTAGCCCGCTTTTATAATCCACCCAGGATTATAATTGCATATCCAGCTAGCTGTCAGTCAGCCCCGCCCCCCTCCTCTGGAGTGCAATTTCCAGAGGGCCATTGCCCAGCCCAGCTCCATGGCCAGCCAGATGCAGTGGGCCAAGTACACAAGCCACAGGGGCTGAAACAGTTCCACCTTCTGATGTACCCCTTGTAGCTGTGGAGCCGTGAGCAAGCCCTTTAACTGCTCCGTGCCTCAATTTCCTTCTTTCTCTCTCTCTTTCTTTCCTTCTTTCTTTCTTTCTTTTTCATGCCTTAATTTCTTCACCTGGAAAATTAGTATGAAAATTAGTTCCTGCTGGCGTTGGAGAGATAGCTCAGTAGTTAAGAGCACAGGCTGCTCCTCCAGAGGACCCGAGTTCGATTCCCAGTACCCACATGGCAGCTCACAGGTGTCTGTAAGTTCAGTTCCTGACACTCTTACACAGACACACATTCAGGCAAAACACCAGTGCACATAGAAATGCATAAGCAAATGAATCATTTAAAAAAGTGAAGAAAGAAAATTAGTTCTTGCCCAGAGTTATACACACTTATAGCCTGAGCTATCAGGAGGCTGAGATAGGAAGATTAGCCTGGGCAAAGGTGAAAGGCCTATCTCAAATCATGCTAATGATGATCATACTAATAGTTCCTATATACTTGTAACTATTAATGTGAGACTCAGATGAGTTAATATAGTTAAAGCCTAATTGGTCTGCCAGGTAGAAATGCCTTAATAAACTCAAGTCCTCTTTACTGTCCTTCATGGAGGGAGGCCTGGCAGGGTTAACACAATGCCCGAGTATGGACAGAGACAAAGGATCCCTCACGGGCCCTCTCCTGTCCACCTTCTGCCCGCACACACCCCCACCCTCACCATGCACACCACGGAGCAGCACGTCCACACCATTCTGGTAGTGGTTGAAGGCAGCCTCGTAGTCTTCGCTGACATCTCGCTCCAGTGCCAGGTGGATCTGTGTAGCTGCGTCTACCAGGTAGTCATGCTTGGTCACGTCAGCTGTCCCTGTAGCTACCCGGTTACGAATCTGTTCCAGGTACATGCAGGCCTGGGACCGTGCCCGTGAACAGGGCTCTGGTTCCAGGCCTGGGCCAGGTGGAGATTCACAGGCTACCAGGCTCATAGTGGCCCTGCTGCTTCGACCTGCAAGAAGCAATGCGTTAGGGGGCACGTGTTGGGAGCCACACCCCTACCTGTACTCCAGCTTCCTCCCTAAACATTGCAGGAGGGACGAGTGATGATAAGGTCCCTTCACTGAACTGGGTCCTACCTCAGTGGTGGCGATCGATCATAGAATAACACAGTGGGGGGACTTTCTTTTCTTTTCCATTTAAATTCAGTCCCACAGGTATCTTCCCATCATGCTGTATGTATGGAGCAGGGAGACCTGGGGATACCTGTGACCCACAGCTACCTTTAAGGGGTGTCCACAGAGCAAACCCAGTGTCAAATACATAGTAAACACACTGAAGTCACACACTGGGTCAAAGCTTCTGGTATCACCTCTCTCTCCCCCACCTCGCTTTTCCCCTCCTTCCTGTCTGCCTTGTGGTGTTTCATTCAGCTCCACCATACCTCTCCCCCAGACAAAACATTGTTACCCTTTGGTTCTGAGTCAGTCAGTGGGGGACGCCCCCCCCCCGTCCGCGTCACACACTCCCGCCTCCCCCCCCCCAGGCACACCAAGCTGGGAATGAAAAGCCCATCAAGGCCCCTTGGGAAGTGAGGTGACTGACAGATTAGATGTCAGTTCATGTGGAGTTCAATTAGAGTGTCAGGGTGACCCAGCCCTATGGAGGCTATCCCAGAAGTCCAGGGCCAGTGCGCCCTCCCAAGGACCTGACAGTAACTCCTCCCCAAGCAATGTGTGACCCCAATGGCCCATGGGATAAGAGCGGCAGCTGCCAGAGGGGAAGGGGCAAAGAGAGAACAGCCATCAGCGTAGTCTCTGCTTCTCACAGCAGCCTAGCAGCCACCTTTGCTGTCTCGGGTACCTTGGAAAATGGCCAGGGAGTAGCTTTTATTCCCGGATCTTTTCCGTTTCGGCAAGAAAAGAGACACAGGATAAAGGAAGAGGTGGGGAGGAAACGCACATACAGCCAGGAGCTGAGAGTCTTGGCCAAGATGAGGCCGGGAGATGGAGAACGGCGGCCTTCCTACTCTTCCAGGCCCAGCGGGACAGGTAGCTTCGAGGCCTGTGCTGGGGCATCAGCGCCTGCTGTGCAGGGCTGCGGGTTTCGGGTCCATCTCTCGGAGCCGCATGCCTAAGACTACACATGTCAATCAAGCAGCGCGTGCACTCCCAGGCACACAAGGTGCATCACTACAGGGAACGTCCAAGGAGGTCGGGCTGAGGCAGGGACGGGAAGGCTCCTGCTCGCCTGGGAGGATGGCTGAAGAGCAGAGCAGATACTATACCTGTCCGCGGGCCAGAGCTCCGGGCCTTCCCGCCAGCGCTGAACCTTCACCTCTGCAAGGCTCTGCAAGGCGCTGTCTTTGCCTACCACCCTTCCGCAGGTGCCTGGGGCGGGGGCGGGGCGTCTAGCCGGGTGCCTGCCGGCCATTGGCTAAGAATGAGCTCATCCTCAGCCTGTTAGAATAAACCTCCAATCAGCGTCCTCCTCGGCTTCTGACCGCCCTTAAAGCCCTAGAGTTTATGAGGCCAGGAACTCAGGACTTAGGAGTGGGAGTCCCTGAGGATGGATGTGGGTGAATGAGAGAAGGGTGGAGAGAAGAGGGTTATAGTCGCCCAGGGATGTGGGAGGGGCTGCCTCAGACCTCTAAGCCAATGAAACTTAGCACAACACTTCCAAGAGTCTTTCCTTAATCACTACACCAGCCAGTCAATGTTTCTCTGTCAGAATTGAGCACCAAATCCTAACCCGGAGTCAGAAAGGCATTCCCAAGAAAGCCACAAATGAACCTTACTTGTCAGAAGCCACACTGCGCTTTGCTGTGGCCTTGTCTCTGATAGTTTTTCACACCGGTCTCCTCTGACTCCTCTTCCTCCTCCACACCCCCTCCCACCCAGAGCTGTTGCCTTCTCTGGGGATCGAACTCAGGTCACCAGGCCCAAATGGCTGCACTTTATGCATTGAGCCACCTCACCAGCCCCAGATTTATCTTTTTATTAATAAAATAACTTTTTAAAAAAAACAAGTTATTTTTATTTCATGTACATTGGTGTTTCGCTTGCAAATATGTCTATGTGAGGTTTGGATTCCTTGAAACTGGACTTACAGACAGTCCTGAGCTACCATGTGGGTGCAGGGAATTGAACCCTGATCCTCTAGACAAGCAGCCAGTGCTCCCAACCATGAAGCCATCTCATCAGCCCTAATAAAACACCTTAAATTCAACAATCTAGAATTAAAATAAAGCATAACCTACAGAAAGTGAGGGAATGTTTGGAAATCATGTATTTGTTAAGGGTCTGGTATCCAGAACATATAAAAATATTCTGACATTTCGTCTTAGTTACAGTTCTGTTGTTATGAAGAGACACCATGACCGTGGCAACTCTTTCGAAAGCAAATTAATTGGGGGCTTGCTTAGAGTTTCAGAGGTTTAGTCTATTATCATTGTGGTAGGGAGCCCGGTGGCATGCAGGCAGGCACTGGAGCATCAGCTGAGAGCTACATCCTGATCCATAAGGAGAGAGAGAGAGAGAGGGAGGGAGAGAAGGAGAGAGAGAGAGAGAGAGAGAGAGAGAGAGAGAGAGAGAGAGAGAGAGAGCACTAGCTTGGATCTGGCATGGACTTTCAAAACGTCAAAACATACTTCTTCCTAATCCTTCTAATCTTATCAATGAGTGTCACTTCCTTGTGACTAAGCATTTAAATATATGAGTCTATGGGGGCTATTTTTATTTCAACCACTACACATTTTAACAAGCCAAAGACAAAAAGTACAGAACTGAGCGAAGGATTTTAATAATTTCTTCAAAGAAGATAGGAAAACAATCAATAAATAAATGAGAAGATATACAATATCATTGGTCCTTAAGGGAATGTAAACTTTTTAAATAGATTTATTATTATTATTATTATTATTATTATTATTATTATTATTATTATTATTTTGGTTTTTGAAGACAGGGTTTCTCTGTGTAGCCCTAGCTGTCCTGGAACTCACTCTGTAGACCAGGCTGGTCTCAAACTCAGAAATCCGAAATCCGCCTGCCTCTGCCTCCCAAGTGCTGGGATTAAAGGCATGTGCCACCACCGCCTGGCCTATTTATTTATTTTTATATGACTACACAGTAGCTGGCTTCAGACACACCAGAAGAGGGTGTCAGATCCTATTACAGATGGTTGTGAGCTGCCATGTGGTTGCTGCGAATTGAACTCAGGACCTCTGGAAGAGCAACCAAGTACTCTTAACCACTGAGCCATCTCTCCAGCCCCTAGGAATGCAAATTAAAACCACAACAACATACCACTGATATCCACTGGATGGCCATAATAAGAAAAATCACTTTAGCAAGGCTTGACAATATTCCGGAGAAACTGGGACCTTACACTGTTGGAGATGTGGATGAAACGGCTCTGCAGAAAGCGAGTTAGCAGATGCTCATGAAGTTAAATCTACAGTTACATATGACCCAGCATTTCACACCTCTGAAAGTCTGTACATAAATGTTGTTAGCAGCAACAAACACAACAGACAAAGGAGCAATGTTGACACATGACTCAAACTCACAGAGACCCGCCGCCCAAGTGCCGGGACTAAAGGCATGCACCACCACTGCCTGGCTGGTTTTTTGTTTTACTTGTGATCTTCACATTTTAAAGAAGTATATATGCATTTGTCTCATTTTATTTTGTGTGGGGAGCCGACAGAAGGCAGCTATCATCCTTGCAGCCATCTTGAGCCATGTACCCTGACAAGAGATTTGATTACAATAGCCTGCAACAGCTGAGCACACTCTGATAACATCTTGTTTTAGATACCCAGGATCTTCCCTTGGGTGTGTGAGACTTAAAGCTGTGATTTAGAGCCGAGACTTAAGGGCATGGCTTAGAGATCAGATTTAGAGATAAGACCTAAGGGTGTGACTTAAGGGCATGACTTAAGGGCGTGGCTTAGAAGTAAGACATATAAAAGGCTAGAGGCAGACAGAAGAGTTCAGTACAACTTGGAGTAGGAATTAGGCATTGAGGAAGAAGACACTTGGACTAGAGAACTCAGAAGAGATTAAGTATTAGGTACTTGGATTAGGCACTTGGCACTTGGAGGAAGAACTTGGAATTAGACATTAGGCACTTAGCACTTGGAAGAAGTAACTTAGAATTTGGAGGCACTAGGGACTAGGAACTAGGGACTAGGAACTCAAGACTTGGGACTTGGACTAGGAAGAGAGACTGAAGAATAAACGGGATTGAATCACACTCTGTCTGGTCTCCATTCTTTGAGTCTGTCCTCACTCTCTCTCTTGCTGAACCCTGACCCACGGACTGGAGCAGCTTGGGGCAGTGCAGGCTCTAACAATTTAGCCCCCAAGGCTTTTGGCAGTGCGGGTTCCAGCACTGACAGAGCGGTCCGCAACATTTTGTCCCCCAAATGTGGGCTAGAGCGGCTTGCAATATTTTTGGCACCCAACATGGGGCAGCTCGGGCCAAAACACTTTTGTTAGTTTTAAAATTATTTATTTATTAAATTAAAAAAAAACTTGTTCTTTTTTTGTTTTTGTTTTTGTTTTTTGAGACAGGGTTCCTCTGTGTAGTTCTGGCTGTCCTGAAACTCACTCTGTAGACCAGGCTGTCCTGGAACTCAGAAATCTGCCTGCCTCTGCCTCCCAAGTGCTTGCTGGGAAATGAACTCAGGTCCTTTGCAAGAACGATATGTGCTCTTAACCACTGAGCCATTTCTCCAGCCCCATTACACATATTTTTAAAATGACACACATGTGTGTTTGTATGTATATTTGCATGATGCCCCAGCATGCAGTGGGAGGTCAGAGTGCAGCTTGCAGGAGTCAGCTCTCTCAGGCCTAATGACCCGAGTTTCCAGAATCAAACCCAGGTCATTAGGCTTGGTAGCTAATGTCTGTTTCTGCTTTTGCCTTTTTGCTATCTTGCCTTTATTTCTTTGTTTGTTTCCTCTTCTTCTTCTTCTCCTCCTTCTCCTCCTCCTCCTCCTCCTTCTTCTTCTAAGAATTATTTATTTAATGTACATGAATACACAGTCGCTATCTTCAGACACACCAGAGGAGAACATCAGATCCCATTACAAATGGTTGTGAGCCACCATGTGGTTTCTGGGAATTGAACTCAGGACCTCTGGAAGAGCAGTCAGTGCTCCTAACCACTGAGCCATCTCTCCAGCCCTCTTCCTTCCCTTTTTTTTTTAAAACTCAAAACACTTTATTTATCAGTATTTGTATATACATATATACTTATACATGGATACATATATACATATATGAACAATAATTAAATAATAAGACGTATTTGAAAAGCATGGGGGTTGGGAAGAGTGGGAGGAAAGAGAGAAAGGGAAAAATTATGTAAATACATTGCTCATATATGAAATTCTCTAAAAGAAATCCAGTTTTTTAAAATGTTCAACAGATTAACTAGCATTTTACAATATGAAAAATAAATATGACCTATAATTATGTTGAAGGACATTTTAACTCACTACAAACTTTGAAGTTTAAAATGAAATCAATAAAAATTATTTTTACCCAGCATACTAACAAAAACCACAATAAAGTTTTATAATTCAAAGTATTTCTGAGAACAAGAAAATGGATTGTCAGAAGCTAAGTCAGAAAAGCCAGGGGGACACTGTGTGTTATTTCTTTTCTTTTTTTTATTATTATCAAATCATAATTTTTACTTTTTAACACAGGGGTTATAAACACGAAAATGCAGGATGTGGGGAAGAGGATGACACAGGAGCATAGGTGTTCAGGGGGAGTACAGATATCTTTCAGAACAGGCTATCAGCTAGGTGAAGTTTCAGGGGTCAGGTCACTATGACTCTGCCTATGATTCACTTGTCCTTATCTAATTTGGTACTACCCACCAAGGCTGCCTATTTACAAAGTCTATGACTACTCAGGCTGGTAGATTTCCAAAAAAGCTGCCTGTTTACAATAGTTTATAGACATCTGTTTCAGTGTTTTGCCATAGAGACCCAAGACTTTATTAATTGTATTAATAAAGGTAATACTATACCTCTCATTAATTGATATATTATGTAGATTGATTAATTGTTGGCTGTTTTATAATAGTCCTTTGATAAAAGAAATTATTGATAAAGAATTATATTTCTTTAAATATAACTTAAATTTCTTCATGACTCTCTGAGGGTGGAAGGAACATGCCTTGTTGACTCTTAACTTTCTAAAACTGAAAGCTCATGGCATCGCTGAGACCAATAAAAACTATGCCACAACTATGTAGAAGGACCCTTTTACCCTTAAATGGAATGGCCAGGACCCAGTTCCTATATGGGGCCGAGGATTGATTTGCCTGTTTGATACCACAGAAGGTACAGCTAAATGGCTGCCAAAAGATTAATGAATTAAATAGATACCCCCACAAAATACCCCAGGCCCAATTATAAATAAGATGAATAACAATTGACATCCAGGGAAGAGAAATTTCCCTGAGAATTCCCTTCCTTTTTTTTTTTTTTTTTTTTTGTTTTGTTTTTCGAGACAGGGTTTCTCTGTATAGCCTTGGGTGTCCTGGAACTCACTCTGTAGATCTGTAGACCAGGCTGGCCTCGAACTCAGAAATCTGCCTGCCTCTGCCTCCCAAGTGCTGGGATTAAAGGCATGCGCCAACACTGCCCGGCGAGAATTCCCTTCTTTTTTCCTTTCCAGGTAAAAATTAATCACCCGTGATGTCTGCTGTTAGGAATTCTAATCCTGATGCTGGCCTCTGGACTTATACTACTCAGATCTCCAATGGGCCTTTGACAAGGACATCAAACAGCTATAGACTGACATCACTAATCTAAAGAAATCCCTCATTTTGCTGTCTGATGCAATCCCCCAAAATTGCAAAGGACTTTATTGGACTTGATTTTCTCTTTTACAATAGAAAAGACTGTGTACAGCTCTAGACTGTGTACAGCCCTTAAAGAAGAATGCTGCTTTTACATAGACAAAACAGGGATGATTAAAGAGAGCATGAAAAAGGCCAGAGAAGGTCTTGAGAAAAGACAGAGAAAGAGAAAGAGAAAAAGGAGACCTTGTACAAGAATTGGTCTTCAACCTCTCCATGATTGTTAACCCTACTTCCTTCCATCTTGGGACCATTAATTAGGTTATTTTTGCTTATTTCCTTTGGTACCTGGGCCTTAAATAGGCTGACTAACTTTGTGAAACAACAGATAGATAATTTGATAGCAAAATCTATTCAGATACATTATCATAAGTTAGCTATGAAGGACCACGAGACTCTAGATGAGGATGTTATTCTATCCAGGGTGCTCCCAAGTCTCATCTCCACCCAACCTAAAAGAGGGGACTTCTGCCCCTAGACCAAGCAGAGAAGGGCAACCCAGAACCCCCTCTGTCTGGCGATATGAATTCTTGCTTAGGCTGCGAGGCTAAACACTGCAAGGGAATATAAATAAAAGTTAAAAATATGTTTCTGGGTTCCCTGAGGGACAAGCCTGACTGCATAGGGGTTGATGTAAAAAGTATCCCCTCTCCAGGAAAAAGACATCGGGACGGGTATGGCCCTCATGCCTCACTGGACAACGACAGGAGGACTGGAGCCATTACAAGGTCCCCTTTAATTACTAGAGGTCAGGGTTCTATCCCTGCCTTCGCAAGATTAGAATCGCCACGGCCCTTCTATACTTGGAGAAGGGAGGAGATGTCAGGGACAGCCCTGCTTATGCATTGAAGGCCTAAAATCAGCCATAAGCCTAAAATCAGCAATAGGCCTGACATACATGCCTCTTCCTTCCTTTTAATGTGCTGTGTTGGTCTTTTTCTTTCATTTTTAAAAAACGATTTATTTTAATTATATGTCTGTATGTGGGTACATCATCATGCCTGCCAGTGCCCATGGAGAACAGCAGAGGGCATCAGATCCTCTGGAGCTGGAGTTATAGGAAGTTGTGAACTGCTCAATATGGGTGCTGGGGACCAAACTCAAGGCCTCTGCAAGAGGAGCCAGCACTCTTAACAGCAGAGCCATCTCTCCAGCCCTTTGTCTCAATTTTTAAAAAGTGATCATAACAAAAAGCAAAGACTCCTTGGTCCTTTGAAACTCTTTCTATCCACACGGGGTTCCAACTCCATCCTGTGTCCCTCCATGTCATCCACTGTGAGGCTCTCACAGTTGGAGTCCTTCCAACTTCTCTCTTCTTTTCACACACTGCCGTTTTAGTCCGTTTGAACATCACGATGGTTTTTCCCTCCAAATCCAACATTTCCCCATCCACTGTAACGCGTTTGATGAAGCATTTTCAACTCTTTTTGTTTCTGCCTTTCCCCCCCACTTTTTTAGTGTGTGTGTGTGTGTGCATGTGTGTGTGTGTGTGGTGTCTGTCTATCTGTTTGTCTGTCTCTCTCTGTGTGTGTCTGTCTCTATGTGTGTCTGTCTGTCTGTCTTTTTTTTTTTTTTTTTTTTTTTTTTTTTTTTTTTTTTGGTTTTTCGAGACAGGGTTTCTCTGTGTAGCCCTTGGTTGTCCTGGAACTCACTCAGTAGACCAGGCTGGCCTCGAACTCAGAAATCCGCTTGCCTCTGCCTCCCAAGTGCTGGGATTAAAGGCGTGCACCACCACTGCCCGGCTGTCTGTCTGTCTTTATGTGTGTCTGTCTGTCTGTCTCTATGTGTGTGTGTCTATCTGTTTCTGTGTGTGCATGTGTCTGTCTGTCTCTCTGTGTGTGTCTGTCTGTCTGTCTCTATGTGTGTGTATGTGTCTGTCTCTGTGTGTATGTGTCTGTCTGTGTGTATGTGTCGGTCTGTCTGTTTCTATGTGTGTGTCTGTCTGTCTCTGTGTGTATGTGTCTGTCTGTCTCTGTGTGTGTATGTGTCTGTCTGTGTGTGTGTGTCTGTCTGTCTCTATGTGTGTGTGTCTATCTGTCTCTGTGTGTGCATGTGTCTGTCTGTCTCTGTGTGTGTGTCTGTCTGTCTGTCTCTATGTGTGTGTATGTGTCTGTCTCTGTGTGTATGTGTCTGTCTGTGTGTATGTGTCTGTCTGTTTCTATGTGTGTGTCTGTCTGTCTCTGTGTGTATGTGTCTGTCTGTCTCTGTGTGTGTATGTGTCTGTCTGTGTGTGTGTGTCTGTCTGTCTGTTTCTGTGTGTGTGTCTGTCTGTCTCTCTGTGTGTCTGTCTATCTGTTTCTGTAGGTGTGTGTGTCTGTCTGTCTGTTTCTGTGTGTGTCTGTCTGTCTCTGTGTGTGTGTCTGTCTATCTGCTTCTGTGTGTATGTCTGTCTGTTTCTCTCTCTCTCTGTGTGTCTATCTGTTTCTGTGTGTGTGTGTCTGTCTGTCTCTGTGTGTGTGTGTCTGTCTCTGTGTGTATGTGTCTGTGTGAACGCACGTGCACGCACGCCCACTTGTGCACCATGGCACAAATGGAGCTCAGAGGACAACTTACAGGAGTCAGTTCTCTCCTTCTACCACCCAGGTCCAGGGATCACACAGCTCAGGCGGCCAAGTTTGTCAGCAGGTGACCTTCCCACCCCGAACCAGCCCACTGTCTCTAGTCTTTGTTTTTAAGACAGGATTTCCCTGTGTTGTCCAAGTTGGTTTTCAACTTATTGTCTCCTGACTCTTGAATGTTGAGATTACAAGCATAAGTTAACTTGCCTAGTTTTATTAATTTATTTTTTTAATGTAAATAAACTGGAAGCTGCAGAGATGGATCAGTGATCGAGAGCACTTGCTGCTCGCTCTTCCAGAAGATTCAGGTTTGATTCTCAATTCCCAGCACCTACAAGGCAGTTCCCAAGGGTCTGTAACTCCAGTTCTAGGGGATCTAATTTCTTTGGTCTGTAAGGGCACCAGACATATTCATGGTACATAGACATATGTGCAGATAGAACACACTTACATGTAACATGAATAACCATAAAATTTGCACATAGTAAAGCTCATGAATTAGAACCAGGCTGTGCATACTTAACTTACTGTAGAAGACTCCTCACCCCATCCTCCTCTTTCTTCTCTTGTCCTAAATGCAACAGACACTGCCAACCTGGGGAGCCTCTCCAAGCACTAGTCAGATTCTGTTCCTTCTTGCTCCAAGATGTACTCAGGACCTCTTGTGGCCCCCAAGTGTTAAAATTTAGAATGGTGTTTTCTTGGGCTGACTAAGTGGCGGCCCTGTTCTGCGCACCACAGCTAGAAAAGGCCAGCCAGAAACACCAAGCCTTGCACCCATGAGATGCCAGATGTGGGAGATGGCTCTGCCAGTCTCCCACACTGTCTCTACAACATTTGGTTGAGCGTAGCAGCCGCAGGAAAACATTCTGCTACACCCAAGGCCTTCCTTCACTGCCCTTCCTAATTTTTTTCTCCCTTATGGACCTCATCCATTCGACTTCAGCTCCTCATCATACCAAACATCTCCTACCCTAGAGACCCTGCTCTGGAGCTGCTCCTTCTAGAATGGTCTTCTTCAGAAATCCACCTAGCTCTCCTCCCCCTATTTTGAGTTCATGTCCTGAAATGATTTTTTTCTCAGTTTGACACCCTCTCCCATTCTGTCTGTCTGTCTGTCTGTCTGTCTCTCTCTCTCTCTCTCTTTCTCTCCCTCTCTCTCCCTCTCTCTGTTCCCTGTCTCTCCCCTAGACTGAAAGTATGCCCTCTAATCTACTCATTTCTTTCTCTGTGCCTGTTTCTCTCCACCCTCTGGTGTGAGATCCATATGCACAGGGGCTTTTGTTCACTGCTGTACCCCAAGTGCCAAGCACAGCATCTGTCATGTAGGATCACTTGAGCAATGCTGTCGAGGGGATGAAGAAGAAATTAATGAGGGAATGCAATTGAGAGGGCCATGGTGATGGCTCTGGACAGAGACAAGATAGGTAGGAATGCCCTGTATAAAGCAAGGGGAAGGGTCGCGTCTGCTGAGCAAACAGAAGGCATGAAGTCACTGTCAGACATCAGCACCACTTCCTGAGAGAGACAAACACTTCTTCACAAGCTTTAAGCGAAGCTCACAAATTTTCTTCTTAACTTGATAATGGGTTATCTTCCAAGCACAGATCAAACCCCATCTGTAACTTAGAAGCATTCCCACAGTCCGTCATCCTGGCTTGAAGCAGGATCAGACTTCTCCACCCCTTTGCAAGTTGGGCTGAGTCATAGAACTTGCTTTGAAGTACTCAGGGATGAAGCATGTGGTATTTTGGGGTGGGAACTTCAAAAGCCAGTGAATAATTCATCTCTCCCCTTCCTCCCACCAGAGTGAGCTTAGAAGCAGACAGCCTAGATCTCTGGGAAACAGCAGTATGTGAAGATCTCTTTCCTCCAACCATGACGTGTGTTAGAAATGAATTGTGAGTGACAGAAGGTTTTATTGCAGAAAGCAACTGGACAGATGTTGTGTAGTAGGGGGTGCCTTTGATTTTTGTGGCTCTTGCTGTTTTTATGGAGCAAGAGATTTCTGCACGCAAAAAGCTGTCTGTATAAGGATGCCATCACAGCTTTCTTAATGGTAACAGCCTCCAAAATCTAAATGTCCAATAGTGTGTCTGTTACGGGAATCCTAGATGATAAAACACAAGTCAGGATTAAAATGGTATCATAGGAGATGGATAACATTATTGAAAACAATTCACACCCGATGGTGTTTAAGGTTTTGTTTATTTTATGTGTATGAGTGTTTTGCCTGCATGCATTTAGGAGTGCCACATATGTGCCTGGTAGGGACAAAGAGGCCTTAGATTCCCTCAATATGGAGTTACAGAGGGTTGTGAGCTGCCATTTGGGTGCTGAGCAGCCAGCATTCCTAACCACTGAGCCATCTCTCCAGTCCCCAGATTAAGTTTTAAAAGTAGGCTATGAAATAAACAGTGGGTCTCACTTTCACTTGGGTCTTAAGTGAAGAAGATTTTCAAGGACTCTGAACCTCTCGCTTCTTCTCTGTCTTCACCTTGGTGATGACGGTGGTAATAGTGGGGTCTTTTAACTTGAAACATCCCATGTTTCTAAAATCTATGACAAGAGAGAGGCTTGATCTGCTTTGCCCAGAGAGGTTGAAGACAATGTTTGTTTGTCCTGTAGAGGATCTACAAGGGGACAGAGGAGGATGGGCCACAGTCATTCAGTCAGGATTGAGCAGGATTCTGGTGGAAAGGGTAGATGAAGAAAAAGGTAGACTAGGGGAATAATTTTTGTCTGCAACCTAAACCAGTTTTGTACCAAAGTTGTAAGACGAATTTTCTTGCTTGTTCTTTGGATTTTGGAAGAATTTGTGGTAGATCGTAAGAAAGATTTTTGGAGGAGAATATTGAAAGAAGATGTCACCACCAATTATGTGAAACAAGAAGCATCTGCTACTTGCTTAAGCAAGGGAGAGAGCAGTACTGGCAAGGCATAGCATCTCGGGAGGGTAAAGGATTGTTGCTACTCAGTAGCCCTCTTTTCCCCTACAGGGGAGGGATGTGCTCCAAGACTCCCAGCTGATGCTGGAAAACCTGCTTAGTACCAAAGCTCATATATAAACACTGTGACACCACCATGGTTAGAGCTGCAAACTAACGGGGAGGGTAGCACATACAGTGTGGATACACTGAAGAAAGGGACGGTGCACATCCCGGGTGGAGTAGCACATGACGGCTAGAGATTTCATCACATCACCAAGAACAGCCTACGGTTTTGTTTTTTAAATTACAGATTGTTTATTTCTGGAATTTTCCACTTTATATTTTGCGATTCTAAGTAACGGAAAGTGAAAATATAGATAGACTAGACTACTTACTGTAGGGGTTTGGGGAGAGGACAGCATTCAGGAATGAGGCAACTTTTACTGGCTGTTCTTCGACCCTAGGAGCATGGCCAGTGGAGTAGGTTGTTGCTAAGTGTTTATTTTCAGAGGCATGAGGCTGTTATAAACTGAGTGTGGGTTTCTGGAGCCTGGGTACTGGACTAAGTGGCCATGTAAATCAGGTTTATAATCTGACTTAGAGGTACCTGTTATCATAGCCGCATCCTGATTAGACTTTCTTAAGGGTATTAGATGTTATATTCTCATGAGGAAGCAAAGTGAGGAGCAGAAAAGTCTCCATACATAGAAACATGGAGTGGCAGTGAAGCACTGTGAGTCTTTTTCTTTTTGAGACAGTCTCCCTATGTTGTCCTGGCTAGCTTGGATCTCACCTTGTAGATCAGGTTGACTCAAACTCACAGAGATCCTCCTGTCTCTGCCTCTCTAGTGCTGGGATTACAGGCGAATAACAGTCACACCTAGTCACTGTGTGACTTTGGTGGAACTAATCTCACTGGCCAGGGCTTCATTCTCAAGAAGGAGTCAAGGGCACCCAGGGCCACCTAGATATTCTGACATGAGAAGGGTCCTCGGGATTCCTCAGCTTCCTGTGGGGTGAGAGGTTGTATTTCCAGTTTCCCTGGGAACACCGATCTAGGATTTATGCAGTTCTAGCTGTGTCCCACCCCGTCTACCAAACATGAACTCCATAGCCCCTCAGGCCTGGCCCTGATGCAGGGGTGAGAGAATCAGGACACTACATGTGAATCCCAGCCTGTTGGGCCTGGCTCTGCTTCTTCAGACTGTGGCTTCTGTTTCTGTGTGGCAGCCAGCCGTATCCAGCTGTCAGTTTCTGACCCTCCAAGATGCTGGGAAAAGAATTTCTGGGGCTGATCTCACCCCTCCGGGACTTGTCTAGCAAGTGAGAAGACTACAGGCTTCAAGAGCCCTCTAATGGTGCTGAGAGATGGGATAACCTTGTAGGGAGTTTACCTCAGGCTAACCCTCAGACCCCTGCTGGGCCACCATGCTTACCCAGTATTATCACAGTGGGCTAGGAAGCCTGAGGCTCCTGTTACTGCAGTGGCCTTATGGTGTTGGATAGCCCTGGCTGAGGCCTGAAAGGGTAGGGCCACAGAGGTGGGAGCAGAGAGAAAGACAGAGCATGGTTCTCCTGAATAGAACAGCTTTACTGAGGGGCCAATAGTGTCTCACCTGCCATCCAGGTGGCATCCCATAATCCAACTCAACGGGGATGCCTCAACCCCTTCCCAGCCTGCTGGCCATCCGATGTTTTCCATGGCAACAGGAACCAGAAACACACAATCTTTTTGGCCTGGAGTCTTGAAGGTGGGGCTTCATCTGCCTCATTCGAGGCCAAAATCATGGGAGGGGGCCTTCGGGCTTCCCTTAGGAAAGGGAGGGGTCCAGCTTCTCCAGAAAAACAGCTATTAAGCTTTGTTACTGACAGACAGCCATCTCTCCACACCAAGACTCAGCCCTGCCATCGCCCCGTCTGGAGTCTTGATTTCCCACCCGAGTTTGTGGGAAGGCCTTTTCTGCAGACCCACCCAGGCACACCTCACAGATGGTTTGGCCAGCTCCTCTAGCAGGGAGCACGGGGAGCACGGGGAGCACAGGGAGCACGGGGAGCACGGCTCTCTCCCCCCTCCTGTGGAGGGGGTGCTGTATGGAGGGGCAGGAAGCATCAGCTTGAGGTCTGGATTCCATCCTATTTCAGTCCTTCCTGGGAAATTTGAAAATTCCGGCTCACTCAATCTACGTAGCTTTGACAACCCAAGCCTTAGTATCTGCATCTGTATGACAAGGTGGGGAAATTCAGAAGTTTTCTTTAAGGCCTGTGTAGGGTTTGTTTGTTTAAAAACACCAGTGACTCCTGCCTCACCAGCCTTCTTGAGAATGGATGCTGTCAAACCATGACTTTCTCAAGTCTATTAACAGACAGTTTGCCTTTACCCAGAACTGGGGGCGGGGGGGCGGGGGGAGAAGAAAGGGAGGGAGGGAGAGGGTGGAAGGGTGGTTTGCTTATTTTGTTTTGTTTGTTTGTTTGTTTGTGTTGTTTTATTTGTTGAAACAGGGTGTGACTATGCTGTCCAGGCTGGTTTTGAACTCACAATCCTCCTGCCTCATCCTTCTAAGTGTTCACGCCATCACATCTGGTCCATGATGTGCCTGTTCTGTAAGGAACAACTCAAATGCACCGACTCTTCCTTCTCATAATCTTAATCCTTTGGCTAACTTTTCCCCCTAGTACTGAGAGTTGAACCTAGGACCTTCTGTGTACTAGGCAAGTGTCCTATCCCTGAAGTATACCCTCAGCCCTTAAAACAAATATTAACATAACTATACTATTAATGTAAGTATAATTTTAATAAATATTCTTTAAATTTTAAAAAATTGAACTTTTATTTTGTGTGTGTGTGTGTGTGTGTGTTAAGCCTGCAAGCATGTTTGTGTACCATATGCATACCTGGTGCCCAGGGAAGCCAGAAGAAGGTGATGGTTTCCCCAGAGCTGGGGGTAAGGATGGTTGTGAGCCACCATGTGCCTGCTGAGTTCTATCAGGAGGGCTGTTAACCACTGAGTCAGCTCTTCAACCCCTTTAACAAGGATTCCGAGAGCAGAGACAGTATCTCACCTTCCTCTGTGTGACCCTGCTGGGCTCAGCCTCTGTCTGGTCTCTCATTGAAAAGACTCTCAAACCCCACTGACACATAGGGGATCACAAAGCCCTTCCTTCATGACCCAAACTGTTCATCATCTAAGGCTCCTTGACAAAACTCCCAGTGTCCCTCTCTCTGCTCCCAGCCACCTTCCTCACTTGCCTTCTCTCTTTAGCTCCTAGGTAGCTCCTAGCTTAGCCTCTCAGCTATGACTTCACGTCATCCTCCTAAATTCTTTCAGGATGGAATTCCCTTTCTCCCGTGGGGAAGTGGGAGGACATTTGCCTGCTCATAGCTCTTGCTCCGTCACCAGTCTATCTACTCCATGTCACCTGGTCCTAGTGCTCAGCTGATGCTCAAGAAACAGCAGGACAGACAGCACAAGCAGGAAGGCCCTATGGCTCTTCGTATCCTGTCCCTCTTACTAGAACCACCTACCCTAACTGCACCCAGTGACCTCTCCATCTTGTATCCCTAGAGAATATTTTCCAAGAAACAAGTAGAGTGATCTTTCACAGTGGTACCCAGTAATAGCTGGGCGGGTAGTGGTGGTGGCGCACATTTTTAATCCCAACACTCAGGAGGTAGAGGCAGGTGGATCTCTGTGAGTTCAAGGCCAGCCTGGTCTAGAGTGAGTTCTAGGACAGCCAGGACTATGTAGAGAGACCTTGCATCATAAAGGAAAAAGCGATATGCAGTGTTGCTTTCTTCTATGGCTTGACACCCTTCAATGGTTTCCTGTCACATTATACCAAATTTCAGATGCCCTACCCTGCCTTTAGGGTAAAGGTCTGGTTCTTGAAAACTTCCTCTTTTCCTCCCTCACCCGTCATGCTCCAGCCATCTTGGAGTCTTTCCTAACCCCATTGGTGATGTCCTCGGTTTGGAGTGTCCTTGTCTCTGATCTTTATATGACTCTAATGTCATAAACGCTGTAAATGTCCCCTCCATGGTGAGGCTTCCTGTGACCTGATCTGCAGCATTTCCCTCAAACACTTCTTTTTCGCCTTTCTTGTGTTTCTGTCCCCGTTACTTACTGTTCCAGAACAAACTGCTCTAAAACAATCTGTTGTTATGGAGTCTCCTGATTCCAGCAGTTAGGAAGGGAAGCCGGACATGGTGAGAACAGTTTGTCTTTCTCTATGAGGTCTGGGCCCTCAGTGGAGTCTTATAAATGCCTTTCTAATTTTTATTTTATCTTTATTCTTTTTTTTAAAGGGGGGTTTGTTTAGGGACTGGAGTGATAGCTCATCTGATAAGAGCACTGGCTGCTCTTTCAAAGGACCCAGGTTCGATTCCCAGCACCCACATGGCAGCTCACAACTGTCTGTAATTCCAGTCCCAGGGGATCTGGCACAGGTACACAGATATAAATGCAGACAAAATACCAATGCACAAAAAAATAATTTTTTAAATTAAAAATAGATGTATTTGTTTTGTCTTTCATGTATGGATGTTTTGCTTATATGCCTGCCTGCCTTTTTTCCTTCCTTCCTTCCTTCCTTCCTTCCTTCCTTCCTTCCTTCCTTTCTTCCTTCCTTCCTTCTTTTCTTCTTTCCTGGTGCCTGTGAGATAAGAAGATGGAACAGAACATGGGTCCCCTGCAAGAGCAACATGTGCCCTTTCCCGTTGAACCCTCAATCCAGCCCCATAACCTTTATTTGTAGTTATGTGTCTATGTGTGGGTCTGTGCACTCCAGTGCTGGTGTCCTGGAGGTCAGAGGCCTTGTATACTTGGGGCCTGGAATTTCAGGCAGTTGTGAGCCTCCTAAGGTGGTTTTAGGACTTGAACTCAGGTCCTGTGCAAGAGCAGCATGTGCTGTTAGCCACTGAGCCCCTTACCTAGTGTCCTGAGGCTTCCATTGAGATGACCGTGATGGATGAAGCCAGAGGAGCTTGGGGTTGGCTGAGGATTTCCCTCTGTTCCCCATCTCTATGATCAGTCTGAGCGTCCTCCTTCCATGGTGGCCTCAAGATGCCTAACACCTTAAGAGCACAGAGTTCCAAGTGACTGAGGTGGAAGTACCAGTGGCCTTGGAAACAGGCATAAGAATCACTGGCTGGGCCAAAGCAGACCAGTCCAACTCAGCCAAGGGAGGGAGCTGAAGGGTTACCTCCAGTGGAGCAGTGTCAGGGATATCTCTGATGTTCCACAGCTGCATTTTAGAGAGGCAAAGCCCGCCCTTCCTTCCTTTCTTCATTCCTTCTTCCTTCCTTCCTTCTTCCTCCCTCCCTTCCTTCCTCCCTTCTTTCCTTCCTTCCTTCCTTCCTTCCTTCCTTCCTTCCTTCCTCCCTTCCTTCCTTCATTTTTCTTCTTTCCTTCCTCCCTTCCTTCTTCCTTCCTTCCTTCATTTTTTCTTCCTTCCTTCCTTCCTTCCTTCCTTCCTTCCTTCCTCCCTTCTGTTTAATTTTGACAGAATCTTACTGTGTAGCTCAGGTTGACATTGAACTTCGGTTTCCAGAGTGCTGGAATTACAGGTATGTACTACCAGACCAGCTTCAACTGGTCTTCAATTTTAAATTGAAAAACTTCAAATTTAAAGATTTATTATTGTTGTTATTCTTATTATCATTTGTTTATCTTATTATCATCACAAAGACAACGTTGTGAGATTAGTTCATTCTCCCTTTCTACCCTTTTGTGGGTTCCAAGGATTGAACTCAGGTCACCAAGTATGGTGGTTAGAGTAGGAATGCACCCTCCCGCCCCAGACTCATGTGTTTGAATGTTTGGCCCACAGGAAGTGGCACTATTAGGAGGTGTGGCCTTGTTGGAAGAAGTGTGTCACTGTGGAGGCGGGTTTTGGGGTCTCAGTTATGCTCAAGCTACACCCAGTGAGATAGTCAGTCTCCTTCCACTGCCTGCAGATCAAGATGTAGAACTCTCAGCTCCTTCTCCAGAACCATGTTTGCCTGCACACTGCTATGGTGATAATGGATTAAACATCTGACACTGTAAGCCAGCCCCAGTTAAATGTTTTCTTTTATAAGAGTTGCCATGGTCATGTCTCTTCACAGTAATAGAAACTCTAAGACACCACATTTTCAAAATAAGCAACTTTACTTGATGAATCATCTTGCTAATCTCTCTTAAAATATCTCTCTCTTCTCTCCATCCTATCTATCTATCTATCTATCTATCTATCTATCTATCATCTATCTATCTATCTATCTATCTATCTATCTATCTATCTATCTATCGAGTATGAATGTTTGCCTGTGTATATGTTTGTGTATCACATGGGTGCCTGGTCCCTGAAAAAGCCAGAAGAGGGTGTTAGATTTCCTCAGATTGGAGCTACAGATAGTTGTGAGTTGTTGAGTGTGGTGCTGGGACTCAAACTCAGGTCCTCTGGGAGAGCAGCCGGTGCTCTTAACTGCCGAGCCATCTCAGCAGATTCCTCCCCATCTCCTTCAAGTTCCTAATGAATCTAGGCAAGTGTAGGCAAGTGTTTCTGGCCCCAAATTGTTTCTTTGTTTAGAATCTTGGGTGCTCAGGAGCCCCTTGTCCTTAGCTTTGAGTCCAGTCATCAATTTGAGCAATTAAAATGAACCCTGAGACCCTCTAACACACAACTCTCTGTGGAATGAGAGCCCAGGGGTGGGGGAAAGGCATGCATGCTTCATTCCCACTGCTCCTCAGAGCCTATTACTCGATGGTATTCTGCCAATGAGTGACAAGCTTATTACACAGGTCCCCGGGGACCCAGGTGACCTGAAAAGACGGGCAGTTTGGCCAAATGCACCATCACGATGTTCCTTCCTTAATTGTTCCTGAAGTGAACACCCTGGCCAAGGACAAGGGTTTCTTCCAACCCAGGAACTCCTCTGCTCTCTGTGAAGGTTACTGCAGAGGTTGCTGGACTGGGTGGGAACTGATGGTCTGGGTGGGGTTGGGGTCCTCAGGTCCCAGCCAGAGGCCTGAGGGAGAGAGGGAGGGGTGTTTTCCTCAGTGAATATAGCCAAAGACAATGCCTTTGAACAGCTGCAGCTGAAGAGAGAAGTAAGAAAGTCATTTCTTTAGCTGAGTCCCCTGGGACCAGCCCACACCCTCTCTGATTCCCAGCCAGGAGCACATGCTGACCGAACGAACGCCACCAGACTCTCTTCCAGGGCCCCAGGCCTCCATGAACAGACAAGTGGAAGGCAGCTGCCTGCATACAGCCCCTCTATCCTGCTCATCATTATGGCCTCCACCCAAAGCCTATAGCAGTGGTTCTCAACCCGTGGGTTACGACCATCGGAAAACACAGATTTCGGATCGTCTTAGGAACTGAGACTCTGCTCAGTAGCAAAATTATGGTTATGAAGTAGCAATGAAAATAACTTTCCATGGAACCACAACATGGAATTGTATTCGAGGGTCGCAGCATTAGGAAGGTTAAGAACCTATAGGAAGGCTCCTCTCTGTGCCTGAGCGCTTTTGTGTCTCAATGTCAAGAGATAAAGTAGGGCTCTTCAAACCATCACACACACACCATGAAATGGTACTCACAGCACCTCATGGGTCAAGAACAGCTGGGTGTCTGTTAGAAAATGGTTTGGACTCCATTTCCGGCCCCCCTAGGGAGGAAGGGGAAGAAGTTGAGGAGCAAAAGGAAGAAGTTGGCCACGGATCCAGGCATCCAGAGGTTCAAGTGGTGAGATGACATTGTGCTTCAGCAAGCCTAGGGCAGGGTGTCCTAGGGACTGAGGACACTAGGAATCCCGCTTATTGGCTATCCAGAGTCTATGCTCCAGGCTGGGTGTGGGTGGCTTTGGGTTAGAAAAACAGGGCCCTATTCTTGTGTTTGATGGGGCTTAGAGGAGGCTCAAGCCAGCTCTGTTCCCAACTTTTAGTGGGGAGACTATATGTTTGGGGCAGGGTGGACTCAGGGGGCATCCCTGAAATAGACTCTGTAGGGATGGCCTCTGAAGACCATCCAGGGCCACTGAGACATTAGCAGGCTCCTTTAACAGTGTGGAAGCCGGAGACATCTATCCAAGTGTGAATACAGGGAAACTTAATGTCATTTGGCAAGTCTGGGATAAGGTTGGCCTGACTCTCAGCCTGGTGCTCCCTGACCTCTGCATCGCCCACACTGCTTTCTTGGGCCTTAGTTTCCCCAGCTGTCAAAAGGGAAACGTATGATGTCACCCGCTGACATGTTCCCCTCACAACCTGAGGCTTTCTGAGATGAGGAATCGAGGCTTGCATCTGCCTCTCCCACATCCTCTCTCATCTGCCTTGCCTCTGTTTTATGTTCTTCCCGTGGCTCTGGAAGACATACATCCTAGACATGTTGGTTCCAGACTAGAATGCTTTATTCAAGAGAATCTGGCTTGGCAGTTAGACAGTCCTGGCAGAGACAACTGGTGGGCTGCAAGGGCCTTCCAGGAATCGGCTCGATTTCTTTCTGTAGCTGTACCACTAGGACACATGGCCGACTTGCAGTGGTCAAAGTCCATGGGCTAGTACTTATTCAGCCTGCCCTCTGTTCAGTCTCAGGCCACTCTGCCTGTGTCCCAGAGAGGGGACAGGGTGGTGGTGCTTTGCAAAGGGTGAAGCATGAACTTCTAGGCTGAAAGGCAAAGCCCACAGGCAAACTCTGTTCTCCAGAGCCGAATGTCCTGTCCTGATCTCCAGGATACAGCAGACTGGGTCCCTTTTACATGCCTTCAATGCAGCCAGGGCTAGAACTGCTGTCTGGGTGGAGCTGTGGACCAGGGCAGGTTCTAGGCCTCCTCTTCTTTCCTCCAGTTCCCTGGAGACCCAGGGCCTCTGGAGCATGGCTTGCCCCTTGTAAGGCCATGTCCACATCTTGCTTCTTCCCAAGCCGAAGCTCCCACGGATCTGTGGTTGGCTTCTTTCTTTCTCTCACGTTTTGTTTTAAGGCACTGAATTCCTGAGGGTCTTGTCCTTCCATGCCCCTTTTCTTGGAGGGAGCAAGTCATTCAGCAGGGACGAGTTGGCTAATAAATAGAGGGTAGGTACCAGCAGGGAGGGTTCTGAGAGGGTGACGGTAATAAATATATGAGCCGGGTGTGGGTCTCTCCTCTGAGTGGCTGGTTACCTCCGGGAAACAGCATCACCTGCCAGAGACCAAACAGACAAGTCAGGGAGAGCAGGATGCCGTGGAGGATGAGGTCTTCTCCTATAAGGAGGGCTGGACCCACAGGGACAAGGAACAGCACAAAGAAACAGCACCCTGGGAAGCCTGCTCACCCCCAGACCAGCAAGCAGGTGCCTCCCTTGCCAAGCACTTGCTCAGGTGCCCAGTTTTGTGATACTGTCTCATTCACCCTTCGAAACACCCCCACAGGAATGTTAACTCTTTCACAGATGCAGAGTTCAGGCTCAGGGACATTTGAAGCCAATCTGGCATCCTGTAACAGCGTCTCTGGGTACCCATCCCAAGACTGCCATAGTCAGACAGAATTGGTGGGAGTGCTTTTGTTGTTGGTAATTTTTTACCAGGTGTTTTGTGGCATGCGGGGGCGGAGGGGGGTGAGCTTGGGTCTTACACATGGTAAGCAAGCTCCTTACCGCCGACCTACCTCTCCATTTCAAAAAAATAAATACATAAAAAAAATTTTTTTAAAAGGGGTTTTAAAGAAATCAGTCTTCAGCCTCCTTGGATATTCGATTAAACTTTTGGGAGGAAACCTCTGAGGCCAGCTGCCCTTGCTACAGTTGGACTTTCCCTTTAAAGAAGGATTAGGTGCTCCAAACCCAACTGGTTGTTAATACGAAATATTAAAAAAGAGCCCAGCAGTGGTGGTGCACACCTTTAGTCCAGCTCTCAGAAGGCAGATGCAGGTAAATCTCTGTGAGGACAGCCTGGTCTACAGAGTGAGTTCCAGGACAGCCAGGGCCACACAGAGTAATCTTGTCTTGACAAACCAAAATATATAAATAATTTTAAAAATTAAAAAAAGAAAGAAAAAAAGAAAGAAAGAAAGAAAGAAAGAAAGAAAGAAAGAAAGAAAGAAAAGTCCACGGTGGCACTAAAACCAGCCTGGACTACATAGCATCCTATCTTTTTAAAAAAGGGGCTGGGGGGAGAAAAAAGAAAAGAAGAAAACCCACTCTTCTCCACAAATGTTCAAGGCCGACCTAAAATTAAGTGAGAGGCATATGAGCTATTTAAATTCTTTTGGGAGAAACCTAAATAAGACCCCTGAAAACCCATATCCGAGAGACGGCATAGTGGCACTTGCTATCCCTGTGTGTGGAACATGCAGCTCTGGCTAGCCCCGCCTACCAGGTTGGGAGTGTCCTTTCCCTGATCACCCTCTTCCTGCTTTACTGTAACTCTGTAACCTGGGACTCCAGCCTGCTGCCCCTAGGGGTGAAGCAAGGATGGGCAAGGAAGGCAGAGAGGAGAGGAATGAAGAGACACTGGCCTGGGAACCTGAGAGCGGCACACTGCACCTGCTCCAGAGATGCCCAGAAGTGGCCAACTATCTTGCAGAAGGCATGCCCTGAAGAACAGGGAATGTGGTGTCACCCCCCCCCCCCAGGAGCCTGGCACATCGAGGTGATGGTGGATGTACTCCCAGTCCCATCCTTTTACAAGGAAAGTGATTTGCCTCAGGCCACAAAGAGATAAGGGACAAGAACTAAAGCCCCTTGATGTACTTTAGACCTTAAAAGACACGGATTCCCTGTTCTCATCCCAAGATCTCTCAGCCTAGCTTTGCCTCCCCCATCTCTGACCACTGACTCTTGCTGCCAGGGCAGCTCCCCCAACCCCTTAGGCTCAGCCTTTGTGTTAGTCCTGGACACACACACACCCACCCCACAGCATACTCACAGGTGGAGTTCCTCAGTCTGTGAGTTTCTGCTTCTCTTCCTCTTCCCCTTGGTTTTCCTCCTGCAATAAGCCAAGCATCAGTACATAGGGTTTCTCTTGCTAGGACAGCGGGTGGCAGGTCCAACAATCTCCCCGAGCTTACCTTTCTGCCTTTGTCGTCTCCAGAATAGGTCTAGGGAAACAAAAAGATGCAGGGGAGAACAGTAAATGGATGTTTCCTGCTACCACCCACTTCACCCAGAGTTCCTAGGTCCTGGTAAGGCAGTTGTTCCAGCGCCACTAGGGGGCAGCACGGAGCTGGTGAAGAAGCTGTGGTGGGGCCCCAGTGCTTGCGCTCCTGCCCTATCCTAGGTCCTGGCAATCCCTAGAGAGGTCGAAGTTCCCCGCTGGGGCTTTTCATCACATGTTTCTGCTCGCCCTAGCCTCTTGGCATCAAACCTGGGATCTTTTGACTCTGCTTTCTGCTATTTTACTTTTTCTCTTTTCACTTCCCCCGTTCCTATCGGGGTGCACTCTGGGAGTCCCTCAAGAAAGTAAATGATGAACGAGATTGTGGACAGGGCAGTGGTGACTACCAGCTAAGGCTGCCTGCCTGGGCTTAACCCCGCCCCACCGTGGCAACAGCAGGGAGCCTGCTTCACAGTCTCCAGGCATGTCCCAGCTCTGCCTTCTGGGGCCGTGGCTCTTGGCCCAGAAGTTAAAAAGAACGGTGTCCCTGTTGCCTGGTCTGCTGGAAAGAGATCTCTTCAGGAGTTCCCAAGAACAGTGTTCCAGATAGGAGGGGCCCGGAATGTATGCTGTCCTGGGCTGGCCCACTTTCCCTTGTCGCACCTCTGCAGATGGGCAAGTCAGAGTAAAGGTGATGTAGAAGGTGAAGGTCACCATTCAGCCTCTGGGGGAGGGCTCGAGGAGAAAGTCCTGACTGAGCTACTGGTGTCTGGCTGGAAGTGAACAGGTTGAGTCAAGGCCTCTAATACTGGCATAGTGGAGAGGGCCGGGAGCCAGGGCTCAGGTTCAAAGAGGGCAGCTAGAGTCCCGGGCAGAGCCGGGCAGTGTAGCTGACTGTGGCTATGGAGAATATGGTGACTGCCAAGAAAGGCAGCAGGGGAAATGCAGTTGCAGGAGTGAGACAGGCCAAGTCCAAATCTAGAACCTTCTTCCATGCTGGCTAGTGGAGCAAGTCACAGAAATGCACAGAGCCCGTCTTGCCTCATCTGTGCGATGTGGGCAAGGTGGCCACAAACGGCACCTTGCTATCTTGCTCACCACTGTATCCCAGGCACTTAGGCCAGTGTGTGGCATGCATTGAATAAACACATGTGGAAGGTGACTGTCCTCCCCTTCTTCCAGCTCCAGACTAGGCTCCAAACCTCTAATCTGGTGCCTTGTCTGTGACATAGAGAAACATCAAACCTATCTCATGTCTCCTGTTCTAAATGGCATGCCAGGTTGCTGTTCCTAGCAATAAATGTGCCAAGAGCCTGGGGAACAGATAGTAAGGCTGAGGGCTGGCCAGAGCTCCCAGGGACAGTTAACAGTGTGCGGCAACTCTAAAGACACTACCGTATCTCCTTTGTATGTCCCTTTCCTTCTACGAGGGTTTCATGCTGTCTTCTCGGTACAGTGCCCACCCCACCCCCTATGGGCAGGCAGCCTGGTCCAGAATCAAGCACAGACTTGTGATATCTTTGTCTATAGACACCAGTTCCAAGGACTTGCGGCAGTTGTGTGACAGACACCGGGGCTCTGCATGTCTAGGAGAGACTTCCTTTTTTTCTACTGTGACATCTTGGCAGCTGTACTCCAGTTGTTGGGGCCAGCTCCTCAGGGTGAATTGGCTCGTAGGGAGTATTAAATGAAAAGCATCTCCCCAGGACCACTTGCTTAGGCAAACAAATGCGGCCTGCTACAGGCTGGCAGCCTCCTCTTCTGCCCCAGGAGCCTGGCGAGGATCTGCTAAGGCCCAGGATCTGCTAAGTGCACAGGGTCCATCCCTGCTGCCCACCCAGAACCTACCTGCATTCGCAGAGCACATCCTGAGAAAATGTCATCTCCACATAGGAATGTGACCCCCGATTGGGGGGGATCTTCAAGATCTGTGGGAAATAGAAAGTTCATAGCCAGTAAGGAGCCGGTGAGGAGCTCAGAGTTGGGATAGGGGCTCAAAGGACTCTGGCTTGGAGTTTGGTTCTCATTGTAGGCCCCTGGCCTGCTTCTGTCCCTATCTGGGTAATTTCTAGAGGTTCTGCGGGCATCTGGATATGGTGTGGGCTATGGGCAGGCGGTGGCATGTGGGTTCCCTACCTGCATAGTGATGTTGGCCGTCTTTAGTGACACACAGTGCAGACCCTCGTCACCACAGCAGCCACTACAGCGACTCAGAAGGACACATGATGGACTGAATATGTGAGACACCTCATCAGGGTATTCATCCACAATGTACACCAGCTTCTGCATTGGCCGGCAGTAGCTGCGGCCCCACACTTCATTGAAAGGCACCACTACGGGAAGACAGAAGGGCCAGGTCAGGTCAGCAGGGCTGTCTCAGACTTGGCTCGAGGGTTCAGTTCACACAAAGTTCACTTCTTCTATGAAGCCCCTGGCCCTATCTGGGGTCCCTCTGCTCTGAACTATTGCTGCCATCACTCTGGGATGCCTTAGCTGCTGCTGGCCCCTTAGCTCTTCAGGGCTCAAATTCCAACAGGGCAGAATCTCTCAAGGTCCCAGCTTCTCAGTCTGTCTTTCTCGCTGGTTCCAAGTCTTCCTCGGAGTTTTGACGACTATGCCGTGGCCACTCCTCAAGCTTCTGGGTCTTTTTCCAGCCTAACCTAGTGCTTCCTGGGCCTTGGGGAACTTGCTGAAAACAGTTCTCAAGTAAACCAGGAAGGGCTAGCCTTCCCCTTGGCCTCTGCCTCAACCCCATTATGGCTTCCTTGTGTCCCACCCCACTCGATACAACTCTCCTTCAGCTAAGAGCATGCTTAGTCATATGGTCCAGGCTCATGACTATTGGGTCCCACCATGCTTTAAGGAGCCAGGACATATCAGTATTGACCACAGCTTTGGAATCTTGATCTGCATAGTCTAAGGGAGACCATGTGCCTACACACCCAGCCCCCACTCCTCCTGAAGCCTTCTCAGGCCATTCTCCCAGGAAGCAGCACTCCTTTCTGGAGCATAGCTTGGGTCTCCAGCTCATATCCTCCAGCTCTGGTGCTTCTTATCTCCAGTGGAGCCAAAGTGAGACCCTGGAAGAGCAGTAGCTGACCTCAGTAAACATAGGCCAAGTGACTCCTGACTGATGAGGTGACAGTTGGCCCAGGATTACCAGGAACATTCCCGACCCCTGTGATGGCCTGGTGGTGGTAGTAGAATCTCCGGGGGACGGATCTGAAATCCTTCCAAAGGTGTTGCTCCTTCAGGGGGTAGCCTCATACCAGGGCTCCAACACAGGCTCTCAGGGAGCAGCTGATGCTGGGCCATCTGGCTTCAGTGCCTATACTGGCTGAATGACCTTGGCGAGGTCACTTAGCCATTCCAGGTATATCGGTTTCCTATACTTGGAAGAGAGAAGCAGGCTGGGAATAGATGGTTGCTAAGGTCACTTATGCCCTGACAGACTGTCTGTGATTCAGTGCACTATAGCCCAGCCCTGGTCAGCCTTGAGACCATGCCTGGGTCAGCCTATACCACATCTGATGACCATCCTCAGCTCATGGAAGACTTGGGACCTGGGTCACCTACAAGTCTTTTCACCTTAAGGGTCTTTCCTAGCAAACTCTCATTTCCATGGTCCTTCCCCAGAGGCAGAGGGGGCCAAAGTCCATCTCACAGATCCTGTGAGGATATGAGTCTCTGGGTAATCTCAGAAGAAAAATAAACTTCAGACATAGCAGAGGCCCTTGGGAAGGGCTGCAAACTGGTGGAAAATACCCAAGAGGCAGTTCATCCACATGGAACTGGCAGAACGGCCTCGGAGGCAATAAACCGTACTTATCTAGGCGTCTGGTGTTTCATCCTATCCTGCTCTGCTTTGAAGGTACTTGGGCTAGACCAGGGGCTGGAGGGGGGTGTGGGGACCCTCTGACACTACTTTTCCAGGCTACTAGACACAAGTGGGAAAAGCCAGGCAGGGAAAGCCTGCCTTTGCGACACAGGCCATAGGTCGCCTCCCTTTCGCCAGTGTCATGAGCTGCATGTTTAGTCTGAAGCCTTCTTGAACATCAAACCACTACTAACATTTAATCTCTGCTGTGGAAACATAAATAACGGGGAGGAACAGTTAGCTACAAAGTATCACAGAAAAAAAAAAAAAAAAAAAAACAAACCTCAGCTTCCAGGGAGGGGCAGGCAGTGAAGGGGGCCTAGCCCCCCACCAGCACCCAAACAAAATTCTATCCTACATTCTATTATATAAACATTTTGGATTCCAGGACCCCCCCCCCCCCAATCCTGAGACCTGTTTCTTAGTCGCCTAGTAATACAGAGAAAGAGTGGAGCTGACGCCTGGAAATCTGGAAGTCCATCCCTGGAGGTACTCCGTCTGGGTGTACAGGAGAAATAAAGGCAGGTAGAGGGAGTGGAGAGAATTTTTCTTCCCTGATACTGGATGTGTTCTTTAGGCCAGTGTTGTGCTCTGTTGCTCCAAAGAGAACTTCCACTAACCCCAAACCTCTTCTGGGTAGGAAGTGGGTGGGGAGAGGCCTGGGAGGCTGCTCCTGCTAGGACTGGTCCCTCCTCTGAGGGCCTCTTTGGAGGCCAGAATGGGTTCCTCAGCTACCTGTCTAGCCCTGTGAGTGAGCTGTCATCTGTTCTCAGCTGCATGCTACCCAGAATGGAAAAACTCCGCCAAGAAGAACAGTTTTATCATGATGGCAAGCTGAAAAGGCCTCTGCAGTAGCCACTGGCTACCAGCTGGAGCCTAGCTGGTGTCCTCTCACTGCAAGGCACCCAGCCAGCTTGCCACAAGGGACACTTTCCTCATGTCTCCTCAGCTCCTGTGCAGCCGGGAGGCCTGAGGCTGAGTATGGTGGCTCGCCAGATACACTGAAGAGTGCATAGAGCTTTCACTGATTTCTGAAATTCACCTCCCCTCTCCTCCCCATCCCCAAGCCTCATATACATCATCCGTGACCCACTGGGACCTTCCTCCTTCACAGTCAGGCCAAGTAACAGAACACTCCCATCCCTGGAACCGAGAACAGTGGTAAAAAATTGGTGTCCACGGCTGCACCACACTGCCTCTGCCTCTGGTGTTAGCAGGAGGGGATGGTAATACCAGGTTTTAACAGCTGGCATTTCCTTGGCTACAACGTAGGCCCACTTGCTTGTTAGGGTTACAGGTGAGCCGACCTACACTTTGAATCTATACCTCCGAGCTTTCTCACCCAGGATCTTGGAAAGTATATACACTCATGTTTCTTCCAAGGACTCAGAATCTCACAACCTTGGGGAAAGAGTCTTTGATATCAAGTACTTAGCTAAGCTCTCCCATTTCACAGATGAGGAAACAGAGGCTGAGACATCTTTGGAAGCTGGTGTCTGCTCTACATACAAAAATCCTCAAGAATAGATATGACGTGGAGGTGGCACCTACGACCTCCTCAGATCCCAGGGAGTGTAACACTGTACCAGTTCCAGAGGGCTCAGAAAATGGGCAAGTCCATGAAGTTGAGGCAGCTACCTCTCTAACCCATTCAGTGGTCTGGGCTTCAGATGTGAGAGCAGGCAGAGGACCAGCTGCTCCAAGGGGGTCTGGTGAACAGACAAGGGGGCAGGCCGGCAGAGGGTGTTCCTAGCCCAAGAAAGCAGTCCAGCTATTATCTGTGTATATGAGGACATTGCTACAAGCACATCCTTCCTCCCATGCTGTTGGATGCCTCAGCAATGGTATGTGGCCATCCTCCATGTCTCTGAGGCAGGAAAGGAGAAGGAGAAAGGACCTGGCATGAGCTCCCTGCCTTCAGAGCGCTCTGTCTCCTTGGCAAACATTCTACTGCCCTTTGAAGATTATGTCTTGACACAACCCAGGGCAGAGAGTGAAAGGGCCATGGAGGGTGTGACAGAGCCCGCCTGTTTGTAATCAATGGGAAGGCCTGGTCAGCGCTGCACGGCTCCACCAGGGTTGGAATGGTTAGGGAGGACTCTCCGTCCTGACCAAGCCCCTTGACTGCTTTCCTACTATATCCAGCTCTCAGACTCCAGTCTGGCCTCTGGCACTCATCACAAATCCTGTCCACCAAGACTCCATCTGCACCCTTATAGCATGCTGGGCAGAGGCCCCGAGCCAGTTGGATGAAGCCTAGCTATCGTGTCCTGCTTTCTCTGTGCTTGGTGACCCTAACCCATGGCCGCACCTCTCTAGGCTGCTGGGTCACAAGAGGTGGACTCTTGGGCTTCAGCCAGGATGTCTAGCTTGCAGACCCTCCCCAGCTTGCTACTGGCCTGCCCCCACCCTTCAGACCAATCCCTTCTCCTCTGCTGGGGCTCACTAGGAAGGAAGAGAGGGGCTCAGCTTGCATAGCCGGCCTGGCTGGCTTACCTTCCATTTCTGTTGAGTTGTTCCCAGCAGACAGGGCCCCCTGCGGTGGACACAAAGGTGGAGCCATGAGGAGGGCGCATCTTCTTGGGGGCTCGGCTCTTTGAGCCCACCCTGAGCTCCTTCCCATCCTCTGCTAAAAACCACCTGACTCTCTGGCCTCAGTTTCTTCAGTTAGAAAAGGGTAGGAGGCTTCTTGTGTTCCAAAGTGCTTGTAATCCTGTGGGGTCTCTCTTCTACCCAGCCCCCAGGCCAGCCCTGCTGGGCCTACTACAGCCCGCCTTGGCTGGGTGCCAGAGCCCAGGGGGAGGTGATCAGCTGGTGGGAGCTCAGGGGCTGGAGAAGGCGGCGCCATGAGCTGGTGCTGCCTGCCAGTAACGTTACACCTCGAGCTAACACTGCAGCAAGCAGGCTGATGGCCTGGCTGCTCAGCAAGGGGACTGTACAACCCACCCACTCCTGGGCTGGGACTGAGGACTCCCAGGCCAGTGGGCAGTGCAGCGGGCAGTGCAGCAGGAAGGGAATGTATTGGCTTTGTCAGGATTTTGCTGCCCAATCTGGCTCCCAGCCAGACTCACCCAGCTCCTGGGAAAAGGGCCCTGCTCATTTCCCCAGGCCCGGCACTCAGGACCTTCTGACACCCACCAGGAGGAAAGGGCACGGCAGGATCCCTTGTCATATCTGAAGCCCACCCAAGAGTCCCCCTGCTCATTTGGAGCAATGGTGGGGGAAGGGCCTCACCTCCCCACCACAAGCTTCTTAAGCTAGCTCCTTCCCCACTAGGCCAGGTCAGAGGTCCTGGGGGCGCCTGGTTGGTCATGGGGCCACAACCCTGACCACAGGGCCAGGGAACTGACTGGGATTAGTGGACGGATGCTTTTTGCAGAGCCACTAGGGCTCCAGGGGCCAGACAGGAAACCTCCCTCATTCCCTGTGGCTTCCCTGCCCCCACTAAGACAGCCCCCAGGAGTTGGGGACTGCCCAGCTAAAGGTCTCCTCCCTAAGGTCCAGCCCAGCCCCTGGGAAATATGTGGGCATCCTAGCAGAAGCTGCTCTCTAAAGTGAGTCTGTAATTTAAGACCATAGCCCCTGTTTCTATGGCTGGGATGAGAAGGTCAAGAGGAAGCCAGGCCAGGTCCTTACCTGGGAATGCACAGCCAACCCAGCTAGAACCTGCAAGAAGCAAGTGAATAGCTTCATGGCCAGCATCTTCTCAGACATCCAGAGCCAAGGTCCTTCAAGGCACAATCACCATGCTCGTCCCCCTTGGGGGAGACGCTGATACCAGAGGAGAGGAGATGGGTGTCCCGCTCACTGCTGTCCTAGGTCTCTGCAGTCTGCCTGAGCATCCACTGGAAGCCCGAAAAGTCCGGAGCTCACAGGTAGGGCTGTGGCTGAGGAAACTGGTGAGGAGTGTCCCGGCGAGTCGGAACGCTGTGAAAAAGGGTCTTAGGCGTCCGGTGACCCTAGCTCCTCTCGTGGGTGAGCAGAAGTCTGAAGATGCAGTTTCCTTCTCAGACTGCAGCTTCCCTACGAACTGAAGCTAGTCGGCCGCTGGTTTTCAAGGCTGTGCATGGGGCGGGGCTGCTGCCTGCCCCGCCCACTGAGCCTCGAGGCCCCAGGAGCAGCCCTGGAGCGCTGAGAGCCGGTTGGCGGTGAGACCTGAGTACGCGTGACCCCGCAGGGCTCGGAAGGAGCGCTGCCTGCTCGTAGATCTCCAAGCCCCTCGGAGCTAGGCGTGAGCTTGCCCCGGGGTCAGCCCGCAGCGACGGCCAAGGTTGCACCTGGCTCTTCTGGAGCCTCCAGGTGCGGACGTCCAACATCTGCCATGGAGATGACTGGGTACTTCAGTGACCTCTGCAGGGAGTGCAGCCCTAAGAAGGCAGTATCTTGTTGTGCTCCTTCATGACGAGTGCCATCCCTACACAACCCCGGGAGGAGGGGTGAAAGGATTACTAACCCCATTTTATTGACTAATAACCCGATCCTATGAGAGGGCACCACCTGCAGATGCCGAACAATGTTCATATTCACACTAGGAAAGTGTATGTGTGCCCGCGGGCATCTGCCTGCGTGGACAGGGATCTGGCAGAGAACGAAGACAAGCTACGTGCCTCCAGAACCGTGCCTCGATTCCATCTACTCTCTGACCTGGTAGGCAGGCACAGGGCAGCCCAGTTGTGGGTGGCACACAGGAAACACCCCGGGGGCACCTGGCTAGACCTAGGTCCACCACCACTTCCTCCTGTCAGGCCAAGCCAGCCTATTAGAGGTAGGGAATGGACTAACCCAGCATCACCGCCTGAGCCCAAGCAGAAGAGGAAGCGTTCTAGAACAGTGGGGACGTGCTGAGGGGAGGTGGTGTCTGTACGGGCATTTGTGTGGAACTATGAAGCTGTGTGTATATGTCACCCACTAAACGTGCCCAGGTACTACACTGTGTGTCACAGATCCAGATTTTTGGGTATCTCTGTGCACTTGTGCGATTGTGTGTGTGTGTGTGTGTGAGAGAGAGAGAGAGAGAGAGAGAGAGAGAGAGAGAGAGAGAGAGAGAGAGAGTGTGTGTGTGTGTGTGTGTGTGTGTGTGTGTTTGAATATCTGGCCATGAAGGCGTGGCCATGCATGTCTGTGCTTTTGTGGTACCCTCCTTTGTTCCTGCATTGTTCCTCATCACCTACCACCCTAACAAACCTCTGTGACCAGCCTGTGGGCTGGCTGCAGAAACCTGGCAGCGTCCAGAGTCAGAAGTTGGTGGGTGGCTGTGGGGGAGGAGATGGGCCTGGGAGGTGGCTCTTGGATCACATTCCATTCAGAGGCAGGGAGGCCAGGGCAGTCCTGGCTCTCACCCCCAGTGACCTCTGTGTCTGTGGCCTGCTGCCCACCCACAAGAGGCTGCCAGAGATGCTGCCTCTCTGTCTGGTAGGCCTTGAGCCTGCAGGTCCAGGAGCCAGGGGCCAGTCAGTGGCCAGCTAAGCGGGGGCTGCAAAAAACATTCTGACGGGCTCCAACATGCTGAGGATTGTACAGTAGACAGATTGTCTCCCTGGCTCCAGAGCATGGTGCGGGGTCACTGTGCACGTGGATGAGGGTGAGCAGACCCAAGGATGCTATGGATAGCCAGGATATACATGTGCTCACAGCATCTTGTGTACACATGGTCATTGAAGTGTGTCTAGTCCCAGATGGATTTGTGTACGTAGGCACAAGTATATGCCCTTTAAACATTTTTTTATATTTATTTTATTTTGTGTGTTGCTATGGTGCACATGTGGATGGGGAGTGGCCAGAGAACATTACCTTCTGATGTTGTCTCTCTCCTTCTACCATGTGGGCTCCTGAGATCAAACCCAGGTTGTCAGGTTTGGACAAGTGCCCTTATCCGTTGGTCCACATCACCAGCCCAGGTGTGTATTCCTAATTATCTGTGTAATATATACTTGTGTATACTGAGTATCTTGAACACATGGATTGGGCATATCTGCCTGTAATTGTACCTTAAGATGAATGTGTACACGTTGGGTGTGTGGGTTTGTTCATCCGTTATCTCATCTGACACCTTACTTTGGCTCTCCTGTGCTGGAGGCTCTGCCCCAAACGCTGGGGGATTCAGTACAGATGACCCCTCCACATGTCCACGTGCACAGTGCAGTTGCTCAAGCACTCCTCGTCACCCTGCATGAACTTAACCCCTTGGGTAGCATCTGGGTTCCCCACCAGCTCCTCTCAGTCTCTTGTCCCTAAACTTCAGACCCATGTGTTTTGGTTTGTGAAATGAATCTGCTAAAGCAGGTAAGGTGGCAGAAGCCAGGAAGACTCCAAAACCTCCATGACCTGAGGATAGCTCATCTCCTTCAGGACGAGTGAACTGATGTCTCTGTTCCTTGTACTGAGGCCCTCCTTCTGGACAGGCATGTAACTAACTTCAGGCTGTGACTTTCATTTTCTGAGTCCATCTTTTTATCTGCAAAGCAGGAAAGGTGACAATTCTTTTGTTTTGTTTTGTTTTGTTTTCTTTTCTTTTCAAGACAGGGTTTCTCTGTGTAGCCCTGGCTGTCCTGGAACTCACTCTGTAGACCAGGCTGGCCTCGAACTCAGAAATCCACCTGCCTCTGCCTCCCAAGTGCTGGGATTAAAGGCGTGCACCACCACTGCCCGGCATGACAATTCTTTACTCAAGAGGGTCATGAAAGACTATAAAGGCTCTGTGTGTGTGTGTGTGTGTGTGTGTGTGTGTGTGTGTGTGTGTGTAAGAGAGAGAGAGAGAGAGAGAGAGAGAGAGAGAGAGAGAGAGAGAGAAAAGGAGGGAGGGAGGGAGAAAGAGAGAGAGAGAGAAGGAAGGAGGGAGGGAGGGAGGGAGAGAGAGAGAGAACTAATGGTAGTTCTTGGGCATGGTCTCTGATTCAATTTTAGATTTTGTTTTGTTTTGTTTTGTTTTTCGAGACACGGTTTCTCTGTGTGGCCCTGGCTGTTCTGAAACTCACTCTGTAGACCAGGCTGGCCTTGTTGGATTTCTATTAGAAAACTAGAAATACTGCTAGAAAAAGATTCTAGAAAACTAGAATCTTTCGGAGCACAGACAAGACAAAGGAAAATAAAGACGCTGTCTTCTGCCAGTTGGGGAAGAACCAGTGGATAGAGGGGTTTGTTTACACTAAAGCACATGCACGTGCACACGACCGTTCTATCTCGATCCATTCCATCGGCCCTCCACACAATCCTGGTCATCCACTGTCACTGAGATCCTCTGAGTAGATTCACCTGCTAAAAGGATGCCACAGTCAGTATTCCCAGTTCAGCCCTTAGCTGCTTATCAATATGTTTGGTGTTGTTTTAAGAGAGAAATAGTATTTATTGAATACCTATAATATGCCAAGAAGCAGCCTGGTGCTTTCAACATCTTAACTCATTGAATTCTGCCCACAATCCCATGATGCAGGTTTTAATTACTCTTACCCCTTACCTTGTCCTGATGGTTCTGCAGACAGTGTGTAGGAGGGGGAAGGCCCTGGTCTGAGGAGCTAACCTTCCCAGGGTGCTGGGCAAATGTGTGTTAACATTTGGGGTGAGGCAGTATGGATTCCCTGAGCTATACAGGTCAGCCCTTGGTTCCTCCATCACAGACTTTCTCATCATAGTCTTCCTCCGAAATGCCTGTCCCTAGCCCCACCTCCACTTCGACACAAGGCCTTCTGATTCAGCTAGAGTTAGTAGTGTTGGCGTTTCATTCCAACCCTAGGTACACTGAGGCAGGGGGATGGCAAGTTGAAGCCATCTGGGCTACACAGTGAGGCACTGTCTCGAACAAGCACCCCTCTGACTTGTTTCTAGCCTTCCTAAAGTCACAACTCTATGAACCTTTCCCCAACTGTGACCTCTCTTTCCCCGTAGTGATGGTTCAGCTCCTGTCTCAGGTGACAGGAAAAGCACCTTGTCCTTCTGCTCTTGGGCCTCAGGCCTAGCCCAGAGCTTTTCCTGAGGCTTATCCCAAGCGTCATCTACAGCTGCTTTCGTAGGTGACACTTCCTTAAAGGTGACAAGGCAGCCCTGAGAAGACACTTGCTCTTGTCCCCCCCCCCCCCCCCCCCCCCCCGTGTGCTCTAACCCAGAGCCATTTTCCTGAGGCCTACCCCAAAACACTATTGTAGAGCTTCCCTTGTTCAGGTTACCACAGCACCTGGGCTGCCCCTCCATAGTGATACCCAACATCACTGTCCTGTTAAATACCTGCTTGTCTCAGAGACTATAAGACATATAAGAGCAAATACTGTCTCTTGTATGTCTGTCTCCAGCACCTTGCTCAGGAGTAGAACACATAGTAGGGGCTTAATCAATATGAGCCATCCCAGCCTTCTGAGGCTCCTCCTCTCCCTACAGGGAAGATGTCTCAAGTCTGCCAAGGGATCGGCTACTACACTCAGGATGCCGCACCGTGGGTAGATGTCTCTGGAGCATGGCCAAGTGTGGGAGAGTCGTCTCCCATTACTGTGCAATCATGTCCCGTGCCTGTCACCACAGACTTGCTTGCCTCTAGAGGACAAAGCTCCTGACTTTAGCCAGAGTCCAACGTCCAGAGGGAGGCTTGAGGTGGGGCTCAACGGGAGCCAGGGCAGAGATGAACCCATGGGTGACCAAAGGGTTCCCAGGGTGGGAAGCAAGATGGCACCCACCACAGGGCTGGGAACAAGGAGAACCAGGCGAAGTGCCCGAGGCCTTGTCCCAGGCCTCTTGGGCGATGTGCTGTCACCAATGGAATGGTACCCTGTATTTTGGGAACTTGGCAGCTGGGGCTGGGTTTTTCGTGTTTTCTGTAATTATTTTCCTTTTGTTCTTCCTTGGTGTTTAGTAAAGCCCTTTGTGGAAATGCCAGCTGGTCTCAGCTGTGCTAAGAGCGGTGACAAAGGGGGACTGTGTGCAGGGTTGGCCCTGTGTTTTAGTGGAAGGCCTAGTAAAGTCAAGGACCAGCCAGGCCATAAGGAGGCTCTGGAGGTGTCTGCCAGGATCATGTGTCCAGATAGTCTCTGGATGCAGATTCCTTCTAGACTCTTCCAGGCTCCACTTGAGACAGTCAGCTTTACTGAAAGCTAGAGATCTGGTAGGCTAGCCCACCCTAGTTGCTTTGAAGGAAGGCATTTGGATTCCAGCCAGAGATGTGGAAAGCTCTGGTGAGACCCAGAGGCCAGGCACCTGCTGAGTTATATCTATCCAGCAGTGGGGCGGGGGGAGAGAGAAGCGGGGGCCCTCCGCAGCTGGAAGCCGCTGTCGAGGAACCAGGGTCTGGAGCAGACGCTCAGAACTATTCCTTTCCTGCTAACCCCGTTCTGGGTTGTTCTGAGCCTGGGACCCCCGTCTGTCTGCTGAGTGTGGACCCACCGCATGCTCATTTCCTGCGTCTGCCCTCTTTCCCTTACTCTTCCGCCCTCTCCCATCTCCTTGTTGGCTCTCAGCGATGCGGGAGAGAGGGGCCCAGAGACCTTCCCCCTGAGGAACAATCACTCCTTTCTCCGTGTTGTCACTGATACATGAGGAGGGCAAGGGCCCTGTAACTAATCAGCTGTGATGTGGAACGGAGCCTGAGGAGGACCCGATGCTGTCCGGCCTTCGGATGACAGCTGGATGGCTCTGTAACTCAGTCTTCTGATGGGGACAGCAGGTCACCCCTTTCTCCTCTCCCCGCTACCCTGCTGGGAGGCCCGAAGGATGCTGCTGGCGGGTGATGGCTCGCCTCCCGCCACTCGCTGGGTTTAACACATGCAGTATGTAGAAACCTCCCACCTTCCAGGGAAGAATTATTGTCTGTACGTTTCAGAAAAGAAAAGGGAGGTTTAGAGAAGTGAAGTAAGTCACGCAGGCTCCACAGCCAGCAAGCAGTAGTGGTGAGGGGGGAAGGGCTGGGTCCAGCCAAGGGGCAAGGTGGCAGTTTTAGGCAAGGATCAAGAGTGTACTCTTTTTGAGATGAATAAACTTGGACAAGTCTTTCATCTCTCTCTCTCTCTCTCTCTCTCTCTCTCTCTCTCTCTCTCTCTCTCATTCTCTCTCTCTCTCTCATTCTCTCACGCTCTCTCTGTCTCTTCTCAGAAACTAGCAGTGTGGCTTAACTAGGAAAGCAGAAGCTGATCACTAAGCTGGCACAGCTTAGTGACTTCAGCTGTCGTGACTGTTGCTGTGGGAGGGCGGAGGCCAGCTGGCTTCTTCCAGCCAAGGTCTAGCAGCCCCTTGTGGGTGCTGAGCTGGCAGGGCCATCCCCAAGCTTCTGGGCTTTTCCTTCACTGTCAAGGGTTGAGGGCATCTCTCTCTATGGAGCAAGGACTTGAGGAAGAGTGAGGTAAAGGGGGGTACATAGGTCCCTTCTCTTTGATGAGCAGGTAAGGAGGCAGACGCACCCCTGTGTTATAGACATCTGGAGTCAATTAAGGAGTCCATCTTGGACAGATATAGTGGGACATACCTTGGGAGACCAAAGCAGGAGAATTGTGAGTTTGAGGCCACTCTAAACTACAGAGTGAGATTCTGTCAAAAAAAAAAAAAAAAAAAAAAAAAAAAAAAAAAAAAAGAAAAGAAAAGAAAGAAAGAAGCCGGGCAGTGGTGGCGCACGCCTTTAATCCTGGCACTTTGGAGGCAGAGGCTGGCAGATCTCTTAGTTCGAGGCCAGCCTGGTCTACAGAGTGAGTAGCCAGGGCTATACAGAGAAACCCTGTCTAGAAAAAAACAAAAAAGGAAGGAAGGAAGGAAAGAAGGAAGGAAGGAAGGAAGGAAGAAAGAAAGAAAGAAAGAAAGAATGAATGAATGAATGAATGAATGAATTTGAGGGCTGGCAGGAGGGCTCATTGGGAAAAGGTGCTTGCTGATAAGTCTGATGACCTGAGTTTGATTCATAGGATTTACACTGTGGCAGGAGACAGTTATCCTCTGATCTACACACACACACACACACACACACACACACACACACACACACACACACATATATAGTGTTGGGTTTCAAGATGATGCCTGTCGAGGGCCTTGCTGCCAAGCTTGTCCACCTGGATTTGGTCCTCAGACACACGTGGCAGAAGGAGAGAACCAACTCTTATGAGTTGTCCTCTGCCCTCTGCACTCACACACAAAGATGAGGGAAATGAAATGAATCCAAATCTCCCCAGCTTAGTACTTCTGATCAACTTTCCCCAGAGAAGGTGACTCCCTCTGTTGTAAGAGTCTCTGGAAGGCTAGGGGATCAAGGCCGTCTCCAGGAAGGAGGTCTAGGCATTCCAGACATGTCTTCAGGTAGCAAAATACCTCGGTGGGGTAAAAACCAGAGTCTCCATGAACAATTCACCTGCAGGGAAGGGAGAGAAGGCTCTTGTCTCAAGAGCACTGAGCCAAAGGCCAGTCCGAGTGGCTGCCCAGAGCCAGCAGCATGAGGCATCTGACTCTAAGGCAAAAAGCACAGTGTTTGCTGATCCCAAGAGACCCGGGCCTTCAAGAGGCTGGGAAGTCAGGTAGATTTAGGCAAGTCACTGGTACAGTCTCAGTGACCGAATGGAACATCACTCCTTGGGTCATCAGCCCTGGCCAGTTGTCTGTCCTTTAAAGAAAGGGGGACCAGAGGGTCCCTTGATCTTGCTCTGAACCTGTGCCCATTCCTCTGGATGATCTATACTGTCAAATGGGTGGGCTGGGTCTCCTACAAGATAACGTTCTCCACTCAGCTCCTGACAGATGGTGATGCCAACGGAATAATGGTGATCAAGGGGCTTCCAATTCAGATCGAGAAACTTACTGTTGCCTTCAAAGATACTAAGTCTCCAAGGCTTCTGATACAGATCCCTGGTTCCAGCAACGACCAGCCCCACACCTTCCAAATACCTGACTCTGAAGAAACTTGGTGATGTAAAAGAATGTTCTAGGATTGGGGTGTAACTCACTTGGAAGAGTACATGTTATTGATACATAAACCAGGTGTGGTGCATGTTTGTAGTCCCAGGACTCAGAAGGTAGAGACAGGGGGATCAAGTTCAAGGTCATCCTTAGCTACATTGCAAATTTGAGGCCAGCTTGGGTTATATGAACCCCTGTCTGAAGAAAAAAGGGGGGGGGAAGGGAGAGAAGGAGTGAAGGAGGGAGGGAGGGAGGGAAGAAGGGAAAGGAAAGAAGGATAGAATGTTCCAGAATGTCCTAGAAACTTCCAGAAGATAGAGAAGATTCACAGAGCAGACAAAACAGGTGGAGAAAGGTTTTACTATGGTGAAGATAATGTGTTGTTAGCATTCTACAGAATAGACCAGGATGAACCAGGATCAGAAGGGTGGATTGGTCGAGAAGGGTGGGCTGACAAGGTGTGGGCTGTTTAAGGGATGTGGTCATCTGTGCAGGAGCTAGAGAGTATTCAGGGAAGTCAAGGAGGGTGAACTGTGCATGGACACGAGGCTGGAAGGAAAACCGGGGCCTTGTTTTGAGGAGCCTGAAGACCATGTTGAGATTCTCTGGTTCTTGAGCAGAGTAGCGTGTTGTGACCATATGTCCCATTTGAAGAAGCACCTGGGGCAGAGAGCTTAGCCTACACATAGGCTTAGTCCCAGTGTCTCTTGGGTAAAGGATTTCATATCTCAGCTGTCTTTGAAGGCGGTTGTGGCCTAGTCCTAGCTGCCCCCCACTTGTTAGGTCTTCTTAGGGTTATGGTTGGATGTGGCAGGGTTAGATTTAACCTCTTGAAAGTATCCTAAAGTCTCTGCCAAGTGTTGTCTGACACTTGAGTATGCTGGTGGGAGCTATGGCAATCATCTTGGACCACGAGTTGCAGACAAAGTAGAATTACCCCCCCAAATATCATGCAGTTCTCATACTTTTCTTGCTCGACTTCCGTCCAGAGTTAATTTATATTAAAAGGGCAATAAACTTCAGTGTTGTTAAAGCTGGTATTATGTTGTAGTTTTCTATTAAAACATTCTGTTTCACATTTGCTTCTCCAAGGTGGGATGATGAACTCCTTTGTTCTCTATGAGTTTTACAGGAAGAAGGCTGGATTCGCCTTTGGCTTATCCTGGGGAATGAGTCATATCACTGTCTCCTGGGAGGAACGGGGCTGTCCCATCCCCTCCCAGCTGGAAGCTGGAACGGAGAGGCCACTGCTAAGGATGCAGATATTGGGGCCCAGCTGAGCTGGACCATCCCTCCCAGATACACCCCTCGCTCCCCAGCCTTCATCTCCGCCCAGAGAGCAGACGAAGGCAACTGGTGTAGGCACTAGGTGCAGAGGGGAGCCAGATTAGTTCCTCTCATGCTTGGATTCCCAGGGGTAGAGGAGCCAGAAAGTCTAGCAGATCCTTCAGCAGACAGACAGTGGACCTCCAGCTGGCTTCTCAGGCCCTAGACTCTTCTGAGTCAAAGAACACTTTGGCTGCTCCTTCCAAGGTCCTCTCTGCCTCCAGCTTCCCTCATCTCAAAGAGTGGAGCCTGGAGTCTGCAGCCCAGGAGACCCCTGGGGACAGTTCTGGAACCCACTTTGGTGTAATGAGGTATGACTAGGAGGCCAAGTTGGTTTGGAAGCGGACATCTGTGATACTCCTCAACCATCCAGCCTTGGGCTCACATAAAGAATGTCTCAGAGAGGGCCGGGCGGTGGTGGCGCACGCCTTTAATCCCAGCACTTGGGAGGCAGAGGCAGGCGGATTTCTGGGTTCAAGGTCAGCCTGGTCTACAGAGTGAGTTCCAGGACAGCCAGGGCAACACAGAGAAACCCTGTCTCTAAAAACCAAAAAAAAAAAAAAAAAAGAATGTCTCAGAGAATGTTTTCCCCAAATGATGACTCGCACCCTGGAGATGACACCTCACATTCCAGTCACTTCCTCATCTCTTCAGGAACCTGAGGAATTCCCAGGAATCCACGTTCACAGTGTGCTACGTGGCAGGCCCTGTGTATGTCTGTGTGTTCGTGTGATCTCACTCAAGTCTCACAGGAAGCCCTAGAGGTTGACATCAGCTCTGTTTTAGCCACGAGGAAAATATGTCACATACAAAATGAGCAACTTGCCTTGAGTTACCCAGTCAGTAAAAGCTCGAACCAGAGTCCGAATCAGATGACTCTAAAGACTGGGGTTTCTAAACTAGACATTCCTGGGAGTCCAGGACCAAAGATGGTGGTGTCTAAAGTCCCTGGCTTCTGCCAGGAGGTTCCAGGCCCTAGACAGAATGGAAGAACCTGCACTTTCTACATTTAATTTTCTTTCTTTTCTTTTCTTTTCTCCTCTCTTCTTTCTTTCTTTCTTTCTTTCTTTCTTTCTTTCTTTCTTTCTTTCTTTCATGTGTGTGCATGCATGAGTGCTGACACCCATGTGCATATATGCTAAGGCTAGAAAAAGATATCTGTTATCTTCCACTATGACCCTATATCTTATTCACCATCACCACCACTATCATCATCATCCCGTGTGTGTGTGTGTGTGTGTGTGTGTGTGTGTGTGTTTGATTGTATGTGCACGTGCCATGACAGATGTGTGGAGGTCAGACGCCAACTTTTTTGTTTGTTTGTTTGTTTTTTGAGACAGGGCTTCTCTGTGTAGTCCTGGATGTCCTGAAATTCACTCTGTAGACCAGGCTGGCTTTGAACTCAGAAATCCACCTGCCTCTGCCTCCCAAGTGCTGGGATTAAAGGTGTGCACCATCACTGCCTGGCTGATGCCAACTTTTTGAGTGTCAGTTCTTACCTTCTATCATGGGTTTTGTTTCTGGATCTGAAGATGTAGCTCAGGTCACCAGGATTTTACTTACTGAGCTGTCTCACCTCGTTATTTTGAGACAGGGTCTCTTAGTGGATCTCAAACTCACAATTTTTACTAGACTAGTTGGCCAGTAAGCTCCCAGGATCCATCTGTCTCTACCCCAATGCATTCCTAGCCATGATAGCTTTTATGTGAGCATTGGGGATTTGAACTCAGGTCCTCTTGCTTGCACAGAAAGCGCTCTTGCCCACTGAGCCATCTCCTCATCCTCTGTCATTCTTTTTCTGTTTTTGTTTTTAAGAAAGGTTCTCCCTCTGTTGTCCAGGATAGCCTGGAACTTGCTATGTCACCCAGGCTAGGCTTGAACTCACAGCCCTCTTGAGTGCTAAGATCATAGGTAGGCACCACCATAAAGGTTTAATTTGTCTTTTAGCCCTTCCAAGTTGAAAGGCTAAGGCTAGAAAAAGATATTTGGTATCTTCCACTATGACCCTATATCTTATTCATCTCTTCAGGAACCTGAGGAATTCCCAGGAATCCTCACAGAAACATGGAAAAATATTATTATTATTTTTTTTTTGCCACGGAAAAAATGTTTTTTTCAAGTTGTTTTTTTTTAAAGATGTATTTGTTTTATGTATATGAGTACACTGTAGCTGTCTTCAGACACACCAGAAGAGGGCATCAGTTCCCACTGGAGATGGTTGTGAGCCACCATGTGGTTGCTGGGAATTGAATTCAGGACCTCTGGAAGAGCAATCAATACTCTTAACTGCTTAGCCATTGTCTCTCCAACCCTTGGGAACAGTTTTTTTTGTTTTGTTTTGTTTTGTTTTTTTAAATAACATTGTATCTTTACCTTAAGTAGAAAGCTGTGTGTACAGATCAACTAAATTCTGACTAGCTGTCCTGATGAAGACACCCAGCCTGAAGCCTGTTCTCCTTTTGTGAAAGGGAACTTGGCAAGACTTAGTGAGGTATTAGAGGCTAGCCCATTAGAAGGCTGGGAAGAGGGTTGGAAAGGGGTCAGTTTTCTCACGTGTGATTCGGTGTTATGGAAGTCTGTGAGTCCAGCTAAACTGACCCTCTGCTCCCATCTCATCTATTCCCACTTGCTGTTGCAGAAGACACAGGATTGAATGATTGGCAAAGAGAAGAAATAGATTTTGGTTCATAGTTCTGAAGACCAGGGACATGGCATGAACATTCACATGGATGTGTAGCCCAGTAGTATAATATAAACCTCATCTTAATGAAACAATTAATATAGCCGGCAGTGACTCCCAGCACTGAGGCCGAGGCAGGTAGAGCTCTGTGAGTTCCAAGCCAGCCTGGTCTACAGAGCCAGTTCAAAGACAGCCAGGGCTACACAGAGAAACCCTGTCTCGAAAAACCAACCAAACAATAACAAAAGCCATAGCAGCCCTAAATAATAATTAATAAATATTCAGAAAATACAGATTAGCATAAAGAATAAAAGTTTTTAAACCACAAACTTATCACCCAGCAAATCTCCACTGTTATATTCTAGGTGGCTGGAGAGCGGCCTCAAAGGTGAGTACTGTTGATCTCACAGAAGACCTGGGCTCAGTTTCCAGTAATCATACAGAAGTTCACAGCCATCTGAAGCTCCAGTTCCAGGGAGTCTAGCGCCCTCTTCTGGCTTCCAAGGGTACCAGGCACACAGATGGTATACATACATATTTGTAGGCAAAGTGCTCATACACATAAAATACATCTTTAAAAATTTTTTAAATAAGCAAGGCAGTGTACACACACACACACACACACCTTTAATCCCAGCACTCAGGAGGTAAAGGCAGGCAGATCTCTGAGTTTGAGGCTGGCTTGGTCTATAAAGAGAGTTTCAGGACATTCAGGGCTATAGAAAAAAATGTATGTGTGTGTGTGTATGCATATACATACACACACATATATTATATGCAAGAAAACATTGTTTGCATATGTTTTCCTTATAAAATGGAAACATATTGCTTTGCAACATATTTTTCTTCACTTAAACACACTTGTGGGGTCTCAAGGGGAGAGCATTTACCTAGCATGCAAGCCCCGGGTTCCATCCTTAGCACCTCACAAACCTGGGTGTGATGCTGTACATCTGGAACCCAATGCTTGGGATGTGGAGGCAGGAGGCTCCAAGAACAAAGTCATCTCTATCTACATAGCTGCACTGTGGTACTCTAGGACCCTGCCTCAAAGTGGCGGGGCATCTTTCTGAGCTGATACCACTCTCGCAAACATGGTGAACGTTCCTAAGACCTACCAGCCTTTCTGCAAGAAACATGGTACGTACCGACCCCACAAAGTGACACGGTACAAGAAAATCAAGGATTCTGTGTCCCCCAAGGAAAGTGGCCTTCTGACAGGGATCAGAGTCGGTGTGGTGGCCAGCCTAAGTCTATTTTCTACAAAGAGATCAAAACGACAGAGAAGGTCTGTTGAAGCTTGTGTGTGTGTGTGTGGAGCCAACCTCAGAACAAAGAGCATGCTGGGAGGTGACAGGCAGAGAGCATGCTGGGAGGTGACAGGCAGAGCCAGAGCCAAGTGATCAGTTCTAAGTGATTATGTCATGAAGACAATGAAATCAGGAGGATTAACTGACACACACACACAAAAAGAGAGAGAGAGAGAGAGAGAGAGAGAGAGAGAGAGAGAGAGGAGGAAGAGGAGAAGGTGGTGATGGAGGAAGAGGAAAGAAAAGAAAAACGAAAGAAAAAAACAGGTCAAAAGGCTCAGAAGTTAAGAGCACTTGTTACTCTTGCAGAAGATCCAGGCTCAGTTCCCAGTACCCACGTGGTGGCTCACAACTGTCTGTACCTCCAGTACAGTTCCAGAGGATCTGACATCCTCTTCTGGTCTCTGTGGGTACCAGGCACACATGGGCTACACATACACACATGAAGGCAAAGCATTCACACATATTAAATAAATAAACAAATAAAAGCAAACCAACAACCTTGTTTTGTAATGTCTCTTATTAGCAGTGAAGGCAGCACAGCTTTGCAGATCAGAGAGTGGTTGGAGGGGTTGAAGCCTTGGAGGGATGGTTCAGTGGTTGGGAGCACTTGCTGCTCTTGTAGAAGACCCAGGTTCTGTTGGAAGCATCCACATGGCGGCTCACAACCGTTTATAACTCCAGTTCCAAGAGATCTGACTCCCTCTGCTGGTCAGACATTACATACAATGTGTATACGTAATGTAGGCAAACACTCATACACATGAACATGAAAATAAGTAAATCATTAAATTAAAAACATTTTCTTTAAATCAGGTATAGCCACACATGGGCCTGTAACTACTTCATTGTGAGAGCCAGAAACAGGAGGGTTTTCCAGCTGCCAGCCTAGCTCCAGGTTTGTGAGAAGCCCTACTCCAAGAAATATGGCAGAGTGATAAAGCAAGACACTCAAAGTCCTCCTGTGGTCTCTCCTCACTTCACACACACAGATATACACACTCATACACATATAACACACACACACAAATACACACACATACACACTTACACACACATAACACACACTGATATACACACACACCCATATAACATACACAGAGATACACACACACATACATCCACACAAATGTCTCACAGGGCTGTCGAATCAGAACCTGAATTTTAATAAGATGTCTTGGGCAATTCTTGTACACATTAATGTTGAAGCATGTCACTAATTTGTTTTTGTGGCTATGCACTCAGGGAGGATGTACACAGCTCAGCTGTGGGAAATTTTGTTTGTTTATTTTCTTTTCAGGGCAGGATCTCATGTAGCCCAGGCTGGCTTTGAACCTCTGATCCTCCTGCTTCTAGATCCCGAGTGATATAACCACAAGCATGTAGTACCACACTCAGTTTTATGCTTGAACCCGGCAAGTTGTGTGCACACATTGTTAGGTATACATTGTGCCAACTGAGCTGCATCCTACCCTTCCTCCTTAAATTCTTAAAAGTGGATTTTTTGGGGGAATAGTTTTGGAAAAAAAGGGGCGGGGTTAGGGATATAGTTCAGGTGGCAGAGTGTTTGCCCAACACATGCAAAGGCCCTAAGACCCTAGTTCTGTTCTAGTTTCGTTGGAGGAAAAGGTCTCAGTTTACCTTTCGGCAGCTTTCCACACTGCCCGGACCCGGTACTCTGGTATCTTTACCCAGCAGATACATGAGAGCCTTACCTCAGAGCTGGTGCTGGGCCACCAACTCTCTGGTGCTGGCTCTCGACTCATCAGGTTGACATTTCTCTATGCAGTCACTAGTCATTTCATCGCTCCTGGCTGTGCATCCACTGCAAGCCCACCAAGAGAGCGAGAGGTGCTGCCAGGGAAGAGAGCCACGCCCAGCCTTGGTACAGAGTCTGGCAGTTAAGAGGACACTAGTGTTGCCGTCTGGCTGAAGCACAATGAGCGAGAGCCAAAACTCAGACTGAGCCTCGTGCAGAGTCTAGGCTCCAGCACAAGTGCCCAGCCAAGGCCACACCTCCTGGTTTGGCAAGGTCTGGGTGCCTGCCGCCACCCAGGCAGGGCACCCTGTGGTTCCCCAGGCCAGCAAACAGGCCAACCAGGTGTGCTGGGGGAGCAGTCAGCCAGGACAATTCAGGGAAGTGGCCCTCCGCTTTTCAGAGTGCCTGCCCCGACAAGCTTTGTGAACCACTCACTGGCCACAGTTGCGTCCGCGGGGGGGGGGGGGGGGGGGGGGGGGGGGAGGAACGGGGACGGGGCGGGGGCGGGGCAGGAGGAAGTGAGGCTCTTACTCAGCCCTCTAACTGCACGTGGCTGTGTTTGCAACCTGTCCCCTCCTCCCCGCCACACAGCTGGGGAGGAAACAGGAGGGGGTCACACCCTTCCCCCATCTCCTGCAAAGCTGCACCTGTGTCCCACCGACCCTGCCACCTGTTGCTCAGCTGAGCATGAGTCGGGTGGCTCAGGGGTGGGCAGGCCTGAAATCTACTGTGTCCTACCTCATGGGTCTCCCATTATGTAACCTGTCCACTCGAACTCTGTGTATTGTTTTCTCTCTCTGGCAAACAAGAAAATAAGAGCTCGAGAATGTGTCAACCAGGAGATGGCAACCTAAAGATGCCAGGACCTCTGCTAGAAAGTCCTTTACACAGTAGATACAGAGCTGAGCAGATGGTCCCCACACTGAAGTGCTTGCCGTGAAGACTGGAAAGCCTGAATCGGAGCCTCTGAACTCATGTGAAAAATCAGGGCATGGTAAGAGAAGGGAAGACAGGTCGATTCCTGGGGTTTGCTGGCCGGTCAGTCTGGCTGAACTGGTGAGCTCCAGGTTCAGTGGAAGACCTCATCTCAAAAAATAAGATGGAGTGGTTGAAGGGGTATCTGGGCAGTTAGGAGCACGTGTTGCTCTTCCAGAGGACCTGAGTTTAGTTCCTAGCAGCCATGCTGGGAAGCTCACAACCACTTGTAACTCCAGCTCCAAGGGATCTGATGCTTTCTTCTCACCTCCCCGGGCATACACACCATGCTTGGCATTCATTCACGCAGCTATACCACATGCATATATGTTATGTGTCCCTCCATCTGCACGTGCATGCGTGCGCGCACACCCACACACAGTGGGGGATGAGGGAGATTAGTAGGTACAGTAGTGGCCCATTTACTAGATGAGAAAATGTTAGGCAGAAAAATGATAGGCAAAAGAAAAGCACTTGCTCTAAGTCCTCTAGTCTGTGAGGGACAACCTCAGGGTTTGACGCCAATGTTCACATTCTTAACTGCTCCTACCTCACCAGGTGACCCTTCCAAAGCTCAGTGGCAAAAGGAAGACCCACTGTTCTCTGTAGACTCAGCTCTAGCCCCCCCCACCCCCCATTCTCTAATGTGAGACCCTAAGCTGTCTGTGTGGTCCAGAAGGAGTCCCCAAACATGGGCTTCTGTCTCGCATCCTTTTCTGTGTGGTCAGGCATCCTCAGGGACTAGCCCTAAGACGGGTCCCTGGCTCCTTGCCACTTTCACTCTAATTTCATTTGGTGTGTGTTTCAGGTTCCCCTAAGGACCAAGAGGACGTGTGTGTGAAGTGTGACCAGTTCCTTGTTAGTAGACCCTCTGGAGGTATTTCTAGTTGGGGAAACCCAGTTACCACAGAAAAGAGGATAGCATCTCCCAGCTGTGAGCTGAAAGGGACGAGAGAGAAGCTGGATGTAAAGGAGAAGCTGGGTGTTAGGGTTGGTGGCTGAAGTAGGAGCCTGAAGGAGGACAGGGAGCAGCCCTGGGCCCTCCTTGCTTTCCACCATCAGGCTGGGCAGCCCCAGGGCTGTAACGGTGGCTGCTGATGAGACAAGCTGTTGGCTTCTCTGGAGAGCAGGAGAAAGGAAGGGTTGATAGCACAGTTGGGTCACTCTGCATCTCTAGCCGCCACCATTCATTCTCTGGGTTTCTAACCAGAGTCCCTCCTGTCCCTACTAGGGCTCCCAGCCAGGCCTCCAAGGCCTTTTGCAATCAGGATGAAGTCAGCCACCAGCTGTCATGGTAGCATGCATCTCTTTAGCACATCCCAGAAAGAGTGCCAGGAGCTCAGAGCTGTGTGGTGATGGGCAAGCCCATGGGTGTGCCAGGAGCAATCTCATAGACCAGGCCTCCGAAAGGGGCCCGATTTGGCCCACTGCTTTCTTCCAGTTCTTGCTCTTCCCGGCAAAGTCTCGTGGGTCTGGCCTAACTAAGTTGGATTCTAGCCAAGCTGGCTGGGCTCCAGGTGGATTCAGACAGCTGGGATGTTGTGTTTCCCGCTCCAAAGAAATAGGGGCTGGAGATGGGGCCACAACAAGGCTGCTCAGTTCCAGCCGGATGACGAGGTCAGGGATGGGTGGACTGGCTCTGGTGGAAGTTTCCCAGAGAGGAGGTGTCAAAAGGTCAGAGGCAGGTTGACCTGGGCACCTCTACCTGTTCTCTGTCCGGATAAGGAAACACATGTCTGCTGCCTCTGAGACCCGAATGGGTTTCATGGTCTTGGAACACTCCTCAATCCTGTGTCCTGCTGATGGCTCTCACTCAGTGGGGCCTGGAGTAGTGTCAGGCACAGTTTGCAGCTTCTTTCTCATTTGTCTCTGGGGACTTTGTCATAGCTGCCTGGACTCCACAGTTCTGGCACAGACTCAGTGTTCAGCTCCTCGGGACAACCTGTGCTTGGCTCATGGGGCATACACAAATGAGTAACATTGTTGCGTTCCCCCCCCCCCTTCCCAGCCATGCAGCTGCCAGGTTCAGTTTGGGTCACCCTTCCTGTCCCTTCTTGCCCAGTCACCTCTGCTCCATCTCTGAGGCCATTCTCAAGAAAGAAGCTGTCCTTCCCTCCATTACTGAGGCCCAGCCTCTTCATAGCCCCTCATGCTCGCTTCTCCCTGCTGCCCAATCAGGGATCTCTTGGCCCAAAGCACAGGGCAGGCACTGTGTGACTGAAACCTCTCAAAGAGCCACTTGGATCCTGATACTGTTTCTCCAGAATGCCCCAGGCTCCCATTGCAAAAAAGTCCTTTTATGTTCTTCAGCTTGGTTACCCTGTGGAACCTACCATCCCAGTCAAGTCTCCACCGAGCTTGGCTTCCCTGGTTCATGCCACCGGCTTTCCCCTTTGGAACAGCTGCTACCATGCTTCATGTTAAAACTCTATGTGCTGCAAGACCTGGGGTCTCCTGGTCCAGGGAAGCCAATGCCCGAAGGCTGTGGAAACCTCTCTTCAGAGTCCCCAGGTGTCTCTCTCACCTTACCACTGTAGCCAATGGTTTGTTTGTTTGTTTGTTTTGAACAACCCTCACTGCATTTTCCAAAATGTTGAAGCTGGAAGCTGCCGCAGCTAATGGCTTACCACTAGTGTTTCTCTCCCTATGTGTATGTCTGTGTGCGTGTGTGTGTAGTGTGCCACTGTGTTGGGATGAACATATGATATGAACAAGCATGCACATGGAGACATGTCCTACGTGTGTGTTTGGAAGTGTGTATGACAGTGAGGTGCCTGTGAGGAGTGAATGTATACATGTACCTGTAAACATGTATGTGCAGATCAGCGTGAGCTGGGCATGCATGTCAGACTGTGCATGTGTGTATATACACTGAGGGAAGGTATTGCTTTGTGGAGAGAAGCCGCTGCACACCTGTGGGACATGCCAACCGGTCTGCTTTCTTCGGCCCTGCCCACAGGAGGAGGCCAGCTAGTCTGCAATCTACTCTCCTCCCTCCAGGAGAGAGAGAGAGAGAAGGTCTGTGCAAGGTGTCCTACCCTTTGACAGAGAGAAATAGCATTCTTGTTAGGTTATAAGGCCGAAGCCATGAGCAGCTTGGAAATGGCAGAGGGGTGACCTCACAGTGTCCTGGTCCCTGGCCTCCAGCCCTCAGCATCCCTTCCTTCAGTGAGCTAGCAACCAAGACTAAATGCATATAGGTTAAGTCTAGCAGGAGATATCAGTGCTGCCCCGGTCCCCAGGCAACAGGATCCCTCTCATAACCTGGTAGGAGGTATGAGGTTGGACTTGAATGGATGCTGACAGGTCAGAGTACCCAGGAGGTGTAGATTTATGATGTCCATTCTGGGGAGTGAACTTTGGAAGGACAAAGCAACCACTTAATGCCAGGGAGAGACTTGTGCTAACCCACGGTAGACAAAACAGGACACGCAGTTTTAAAAGGATGTTGAGGAGTCAGAGCTTGGTGGCACATGGTGTCTGCAAAGACAGCACCCAGGAGGCTGAGGCAGGAAGATCAAGAGCTGGAGGCCTGCAGGAACAACACAGCAAGGTCCTGGCTCTGACTGACTAACACTAGGAAGTTAGATCTAAGGAAGAGGTCCTCAACTGACAAAGGTCACAAGGTCTGTGCCTACAGAGATCCAAGACCGCATCTGTATCCACCCAGAGCAGGCAGACTAGCCCTGATGACTTTTGAAGTGTGTCTCCCACTAACCCTAACCCTGGCTTTGCAGGGCCCAGAGTGGAATGTGGAGTGGGTGACTGTCCTGAGAGTCTCTGACACGACCCTTAGGAACTTTCCAGCCCTCGCTTTCTGTGATCCTGCTTCTTAGCACCTAGTGTCTGCCCCATCCATGCCTGCCTTACCTCGCTCCCTCTCTTCTGTTCCAGGGTTCACTAAAGAAGCCACTAATCTTCCCAGCAGACCACCCCAAAGGCCTGGCTGCACCCAGCCTGGTCCCTGGAGTGGAGCCTTCCACCCACTTGAAGTACTCAGAGGTCTCAGGGGTGGGGCAGGTAGCTCAGTGGACGCCATCCTTCTTCCTTGGTGGTCCTGATAAGATGGGACAAGATCAGAAGACCTTTGGGGGCGGCCACATCTCACTGAGGTCCAGCTTTCCATAGGGGCTTTAGGGGTTCCATCTTGTCTTTCCTGGTAGCTTCCGTTTACTCCCCAGAGAGTGGTCTGTGAGAGAGGTCAGGCCGAAGTGCTTGAAAGGGATGTGAAAGGGGGGCGCCCTATGCTTTGTGCTCTCTCCAGCCTCTCTTCAGCTCCTGTGCTTTCCCTGGGAGGTCTGACCCAGGAGAGTCCAGAGACAAGGGGAGAAGGTCGTTAATCACCATTATTTATTATTTCTTATGTAACAGTGTTATGAAATATGAAACCTGTACCAGGCAGTACTGGGAATATAGAAAAGAAGTCCCTAATGGTAAGAGCTTCCCGTGCGTGGGTGAGCAGGTGGGCCCAGAAGCCACCAGGCCAGTCTGGGGAGTAGGGTTCAGGCGGGCTGTATGGCTGGCAAAGGAGGAAAGTGGCCAGTGTGATTGGAACTCATCATTCTGGGGAGCCCTGGGGTGGAAAGGGGCTGGTTTGGGGATCCTTGCTACTCTATACCAGGCCTAGACTAGCTCTGGCTCCAGGGTGGCCTGGGTCACAGCTGGAGTTGTCACAATATTGACCCAGGAGGAGATAACATCCAAAGAGCTTAAAGTCCCAGTCAGACAAGGAGGGGGGTGTCGCCCGAAAAGATCCCCGGACCCCAGGGGAGTCAAACTAAATGGGACTTTAATAGGTCTCTTCCAGCTCAAATTTCACGGATAATTGGAAACAGGTCCTGAGCTGAGCAGAGTGGGCGGCTCTACTGGCCTGCTGACAGCCACTCCATCTGGGAGATGAGTGGGGACTGAGACGGGCCAGAGAGGCCACCTCTCTGCCACCCGCCCACAGCTATGACTATGAGTTCACCCTTACTTTGAGATGGAGTTACTGCTGTTTTACCTTATTCAAGGGAAAAGGTGGACACATGGCAGAGTGGATCTGAGTCAGACTGCCAGGGAAACGAGCTCCAGGTCTATGTCAGACATATACTCAACCTGAAGCCATTTATCTATCTATTCAGTCATCCATCCCATCCATCCATCCATCCATCCATCCATCCATCCATTCACTCATGTATCTATTAATCTGGTCTCCCCACTCATCTATCCATCGCATCTCATCTATCCTGCCAGCCAGCCCACCAGCCCACCCACCCATCTAACCAGCCCACCCACATATCCATCATTCACCCACTTATGCACCTAGCAAATACATAGTAACATTTAAAGCTGCAGCAATTCTGTTCAGCAAAAATCTTTACTGTTTTAAAATTATATTTACTTATCTTATGTTACATGTATGAGGGTTTTGCCTGCCTGTGTGTATGTGTACCACATGCATGCCTCGTGCCTGCAGAAGTCAGAAGAGGGAGTCTGATTCGCTGCAACTGGGTTTACAGATGTCTGTGGGACACCGTGTGGGCGCTGGGAATCAAACCCAGTTCCTCTGCAAGAACGATAATTGCTCTTAACCATTGAGCTGCCTCCCCAGCCCCTTCCTTGCTGTTTTTTAATTACAAGATGATATGTAGTTGTTGAATATTCAAAGTCTATTGATATCAAGACATAATAAGAAAAAAAAGTGATAGCATTTCCAACAGACCCATTGCCCTGCCCCTCCTACTCCACACCTGTCCTCTGGGGTAACCCCTGCCTGTGACTTGTTGAGTCTCCTCCCAGAATGTCTTCCGTGCATTTGTTACTACATCCTGTTGCTTTCCCTCCACACTGGACGCTAATGTGGGTGAGTGTACACATTCCTTATTGAGTCTTGAAGATGAGAGGATCGAGGTTGTTAAAGGTTCAGTGGCAGCCCCAGGCTGCATGACCAGTCCCTGCAGCCTTCCTGTCATGGCCTCCTGTAAGGCAGAGGGTCTAGCACCCCCACCTAGAAGATAGGGACAGGAAAGGATCTGAAGAGTGAGGTTGGAGCATTGAACAAGGAAGGTTGACAAGTCTGGAAGGCATTGGTGTTCCTCTCCATTGGCTCCTGGAACTCATCCTGTTCTCAGACATAGAGCCTGGGGCCCTGCAGGCCTGAGCAGAGCAGACATGAGCAGTTGAATTGTTCAAGCCATACCTGGCAAGAGAACAGGGAGGCTTGCTTTTCAGTGTCAGAGTGCCGCAGACACATCTTCATCCAGGCTGCCCCTCTCTAGCTTCCAGGGGAACTTCCTGCCTAATGCCCATTGGTAGGTGCTGGCCACTGCCCCTGCTAGAGTGCCAATGGGGAAGCCTATGCTCTCCTTTAGAAGGATCATTCTTCACCCTCCTGCTACCTCTAGCAGCTTTGCCTCCACTTGTCTAGGAGCAGAGGATGACACCTCTCATTCCAATCAAGGTCCAGAGAAGCCAGAAGCCAGCTCCTAACACAGACAGCTTGGAGTATCTTCTCTGGAAGGGATAGAAAGGACGGGTAGATGAGTGGTTAGCTCAGACTGAGCCTGGGATTGGGCATGAAATGTTACAAGGCAAGCTCTGGAAGGCTGTGACACAGGACCTTCATACCAGACTACCAGCCTTCCTCTCTGCTTGGGACCTCCAGAACAGGGAGCCCAGGAAGCAGATGCAGAGGGGAACAGAGGAAGCACTAGGAAGAAAATGTCAGAGCCCCCACTGGGTAGATGGACACACACAGAGGCATACACACATACACACAAGGGGAACAGAGGAAGCATTAGGAAGAAAATGTCACACAGGCACACACACACACACAAGCACAAATACACAGACACACATACACAAGCACACACACACACACAGAGACACACACACACAGACACACACACACAGACACACACACACACAGACACACACACACAGGCACACAGCCATACAATTAGGTGCACCACACTGACTCACAAGGGAGAAGTCCATGGGAATGTTGCTGCCAGCAGAGACAGCAGAGGGAGGATTCCCTTCAGGACAAGGGCACAGACTGGGTGGTCTCTAAAGGACTCCAGTCTTGAGGACTTCTGGAAAAATGTGGCAAAGGTACCACACATGCCTTGGAGGGCATCACAGAGATCCTCCCACAAAACATATCACTGACAAAACTATCTTGAGCCAGGTACCCCGGGTGGGGGGGGGAATGGATCCATTTGTGAGGCTCAGCTAGCACTAAACCAGGAAGTATCCCTTTCTTGGGAGGGCTTATTCAGCCATGTGAGCTGGCTGGAAGTCCCTGAGGGACCTGCAGAGTGGTGGTCCAGCTTAGCCATACTGAAAGTGGACACCCTACATCCAAACCCAGCTACCACCCACTTAAAAGGAGCCTGATGGATCTGAGGTCTCCTTTCTCCACAACCCCCACTCCCCATCCTCACATTGCTGCTCCTGGCCAGGGCCCCAGGAAGGAAATCACTAAGAAGGATTGAGTGTCAATTCCCAAACTAATCCGCTCAATGCACACAGGCCCAGCACGGGCTGTTCCTGTGCAGGCCCCCTCCCCTGCCCTGCGGACCCTGGCGGCTGCCCGCTGTCAGGCCTCTGCCTGGCTTTGAGACCAATTACTGCGGCCTTAATCACCGCAGTGGCGGCGGCGGCTCAGCGTTAACAACTGTCTGCCCACCAGTCTCCTTCCTGGGGCGTTGAGGAGGGGATGACCCCTCACAGTTCTCCTCGAAGGAGCATGAAATTGTATCCCAACAACAGTGCAGTGGCCGCCATCCAGGGGAACGCCCGGCTCCCCTTGCTGCCCTGTTGGTCTTTTGCATGTTTGCCTGGCTCCTCTCTTTAAGCCGTGGGGCTCAGGACAGGCACCGAGCATCCTCTGAGCACTAATGTCATTGTCCCCACCAGCCAGCATTGCCAACTGCTGAGCTCAGGAAGGCGGGTACTCCCTGACAGCCCAGAGCAAATTAGGTGCCCGGATGTTGAGGTCTGTTGGCATTTCCTGTGTTGGCTTTGGCTGGTGGGCCAAGCCAGTGGGATGCCCTCTTGACCTGAGCTGGACCAAACAGGCCCGTCCCAGAGTTTTGAGCCCACTGACTTCTGCCCCTGTGCCCACAGGGAATCATGTTCCAGAAAAAAAGGTCACCTTTCCCTGCTATGATTCATACTAAGCAGCTATCCTCTCCCTTTTAGGGGACTACAACAACCCAGGCCTGACCAGTCTCTAGCTAGTTTGTCCTTCGGGCCCAGGAATAGAATCTGTGGACTCCACAGACCTCTAAGCCTTCCTGGGCTGTCTGGACAGGGAGAGGTCCCTCTGTGTGTTTGAAGTTACTATTACAAGACTTAGACTGGAGGTTCCCGAGGGTGTTTGGAATGATTCCCTTAGGCCCATCCTGAGACTGCATCTGGGGAGCTCTTGGCATCTGGGCTCTAGTTTGGGACTGAGCAGAAGCCCCTATCCCACCCTGCAAGTCCAGACCAGCTGATTTCACCTGCAGGCCTCAAGCATTTCTGGCTATTTCCTCAATCCATGTTTTCTTTGGCACAGGGTCTCTGGGGCACCAGATTGTCCAAAATAAGACAACTTCACCATACTTATGTTCTCAAAGAGCAGTATCTGTAACACAATCAGGCCCTTTGTGTGTAGTGCGGTCCCAGGCCACCCCCTCTCCGGCCCTGCCTTTCCTATTCCAGCCAGGTCCTTTGGGGCGTGAAGTACTCTTCATTCCCCCCCACACACACCCGGCCTAGAATGGGACAGGACTGGGCAAAGGTGGCAGAGCCAGATCCCACCCCATAGGTCATTACTAATCCACACAGTCCTTCCTCCCCCACCCCCACACTCCCTTTCTAGACTTAGGTGCCATTAGAGCCCCTGGAAAAGCCAGACATCAGACAAACTTAAGAGTCAGAGATTTGCTAGGAAATCAGCTCTGCTACACTCCAGCCTCCGTTCTCACCAGAACACTAAGTTGCTGAGGAACTCAGAAGCATTGTCAGTAAAACAGGTACAGTAGAAGCAGCTATGGTAAAGGGCCTGTGTAGTACTCAATAGAGTAACTCATTACAAATGGTGACTGAGCACCTGCAGGGCTGGATCAATACCCAGCACCCACTTGGCAGTTCATAATAGTCTGTAACTCCAGTCCTAAGAGATCTGATGCTCTCTTCTGGCCTCTGAGCACCCAAGGTGGACATGCTACACAAAGGTACTTGTATACAAAACACCCTTACACATACAAAGTAATAAGATAATTTTCAAGAAAAGGCAGTACTGTTTCATATAGCTGCCTCCAGATAGCGGTTGTCTGGGCCAACCCTAGGGTAGTCTTCAAAGTGGTCCTGGCTCATATCTACTAGGGACCCCATTCCTACCTCACTAGCTGCTCCTTTGCCCCACGTTGGCTCTGTCCTGCCATCTCCAAGTGGGCTCCAGGCTCCAGACAGGCTATTTTGATTCATTTTTCTCTGTGGTCATCAAAATGTGGCTTCTCCACTAGCCCAGGCTTCTCCCTCTGGTGGAGCAGTGTCAGGAGGTGCTGGAAGAAGGTGACCGGGTCTCCCGAAGCCCTGCTTGTGGTGGCTTCCACCTTGCTCCAAGGGAACAAACATGCAGCATGGCCCCTCAGCTCTTGGGTGCTCAGGATCTGCTGAGTATTGGGGGAAGGGACCGGCTGCAGATACCCAGTGCTGTGTATGGAGAAAGCAATACCACTGTGTGCTGTTTTCTGGGAAGTTTGAGCGACATTCATCAAGAAAGCAAGAATGTTGGTCATGGTCATGGCCACTGTAGGTAGTATTATTCCTTGAGAAATACTCTGAAATTCTGGAAGTCAGGCAGGGACCCACAAAAGATGCTTACCTAGAAAGGCCTACTTCTCAATGTCATTCGTATTAACATACAAACACAACAGACAAAAGAACATTGTTAGGTAATAGTAGAAAATTAGTTTAGTATATTGTTCTAGCTCCAGCTGTACAGGGAACTGAGCAAATACTAAATAAAGCACATGTTTAGTCAAGCCCTGGATGACACGGCAGCACCTGATAAAAGGGTCAGGGGTCTATTCATCGCATGTAATCTTTATTGTGTTAAAAATAGGTTTTGAATGAATAGACAAAATATGACACACCATGGAATATTATTTGACCTTAAAAAGGAAGGAAATTCTGACACATGCTGAAACAAAGATGAACTTTGGAGCTCTACTCAGTGGAGTAAGCCAGGCAGATATGATTTCATGCATAAAGTATGGGTGCAGAGTTGCTATCGGAGGTGACAGAATGTTCTGGAAATGGGTGGTGGAGAAGGTTGCTGGGAGTATTTATTAGTATTCATTAGTATGACTACAATGCATGAAAGCCACTCAAAAGAGGAAGATTACGTTTGGTTTCACTGTTTTAAGGGTTACATCTATGGACACGTAGCCCCATTCATTTGGGCAGAACATGTTGGAGATGGCAGTGTGTGGCACAGGAGGACATAGGGCAGGAAACAGAGGGACAGGAAAGGACCAGGGGCCAGGTAGAACCTTCAAAGGTGTGCCATGTCCTCCAGCTAGGCCCCACCTCTTGGTTTCCAAAACTTCCCCCAAATAGCGCCACCACCTGGGGACCAAGCGTTCAACACATGGTCCTGCGAGGAACACTTCATATCTAAAGGACAGCACGCAGAAATGGGGTTGTGCTTAAACATGGGCAAAATGGTGAACTGCATGTGGTGTGTACTTTGAAACAGTTTTAAATTGTAGGCTATGGGAGAATATGTCAAACTGTCCATAATGATTGTGTGTGGTGGCTTATGAAGGACCTTTCTCTTTTTCTTTTCAATTTCTAAGCGTGCCGGAGCCCTACCCCCAGGCAGTGTGTCATGTCCCAAGACCCCGTAAATGAGGTTTATCTTTGTTTGTCGTTTGTTTTAAGGAAGCTTGCTCCCAGCGTGTGTGGAAGTTGATAGAGCTTCCAGCTGCAGTTGGTAATAGAGAACCTCAGACCTCTTGGTGGCTCAGAGAGGCCTCTAAGCCACCCCCACGCTCCAGCACCCTGCCCTGCTGGCTGGCCTCCTCTGCTGGGCCTCAATATTCTGGGGCTTCGCTTTGCCCAGGATTCTGTCTTCCCAGGAAATCCCAGTCACTAGTCCAAAGGGGCTGCCCCTGCTCTAGTGGGAATGTGGGTTCGGGGCTTTCTCAGACGGCCAGTACCCAAGACGCCTTCCCATGCTGCTCCGCCCCAGCCCAGCTGCAAAAACAACATCCTATACCCAAAGTCCTGTTATTGAAGGGAGAGTGAAGCCTGGTGTGCAGCTTCAGGAGTAAAAACGGAGTCTGAACAGACAAGGGCCCGAGGCTGCTTTGAGCAGCTTAGGGGCCCCCCTTTTAGTCCGCCCCTCCCCTGAGAAATCTGGCTCTGAGGTGTGTGGGGAAGGGGTTTTGGGAAGCCTGTGGGACTTAAGGATTGAAAGACAACTTTGCCAGTGGCCTCCCTGACTCCCTGGGGACAATGGGAGGTGGGAGTGCAGAAGGAAGTCAAGCCACTTGGGAACCCGCTGAGCCAAGCCGTGGGTAGGAGGCGGCACCATCGTGGCTCCTGGGCTGGCCTGGGGCAATGCTTTCCCACGGGGTGCGACTGGCCATGGATCCTGTGAAGTGTGCACCCTAGGCAGGTCTCATGAGCCGGGAAAGAAGCCTCTGCTTCCCCTCCTCAAGGACAGCACTTGACAGCCAGGACTCTTCCATCTTAGCTGTATGTGGACATCCTAGAGAGACTAGTGCAGCAAGTCACTGCTCTTCAGTGATCTTAGCTTCAGCTGGTCTCATCTGCTGGCTCCCTAGTCATGTGACAGGGGGTAGATACACAGATGCCCTTCCAATACTCAGAAGGACTAGGTCAGAGCAAAACCCTGTCCCTGTTGGGCTGCGTGCGAAAGGCTCTTCCTTCTGCTCTAGCATGCCAGCGAGCATGTTCTCCAGGCAAGAACAAGGGAAGTCTTGAGAGAGAGATGAACTTGGGTTAAAAGTTGTGTATGCCCTTTCTCCCCGAGCTGTGGAATCATAATGACTCTGGGCCTCATATTCCTCTATTACGAACAGATGTTTAAGCAGATATGATGACACATGACTGATGTCTGGAGCTTGGGGGGCAGAGGCAAGAAGATCTCAAGACAAGGGCCAGCCTGGGCTACACATTAAGATTCTCTTCTCCTGCACACTCCCTTCCATCTCTCTCCCCATGACCCTCCCAAAGTAGAAAAAAACATTTACCTTGTGGCTCCCTAGAAGGCTCTGAGGTCATATATACAATGTCATTACAATACAGGCCTTCACAATAAGTACTTCAATGTGACTTTGTTTGTTTGTTTGTTTTGCTATTTCATTATTATTATTATTATTATTATTATTATTATTATTATCTTATGAAGGATTGGGTTTCAATATGGCACTCTCTTACAGACTTAGCCTTGGTCAGGCTCTTCCATCCCTCCCCTCCTCTCTTCTTGGCCTCCAACCCTGCCTGTACCTGGCCATCCCAGGAAGTAGTAGTCCACATTAAAAAAAAAAGAAGAAGGCCGGGCGGTGGTGGCCTACACCTTTAGTCTCAGCACTTGGGAGGCAGAGGCAGGCGGATTTCTGAGTTCGAGGCCAGCCTGGTCTACAGAGTGAGTTCCAGGACAGCCAGGGCTACACAGAGAAACCCTGTCTCGAAAAACCAAAAAAAAGAAGAAGAAGAAGAAGAAGAAGAAGAAGAAGAAGAAGAAGAAGAAGAAGAAGAAGAAGAAGAAGAAGAAGAAGAAGAAGAAAAGATTTATCTAGACTATGGACAGCCAGACCTACTGATGCTAAGCCATCCTACAACGTTCAACACTTTACAATCTATCACAATGTTCAAAACCATCAGACTGTCATCTACCAGTGTCCCTACTACTATCCATGGACCACTGTTAGCATGTATCAATCTCTACCAACAAAAAAGGCTACCCAGTTAGTTGGTAAGGGCTGGATTGAGTAAGGTAAGCGCCTGTCTGACGTCTAAGGCCAAGCTTTTACATGGCTAACCATTCAACATCACTGCCACCATGAATGAAAGAATAACTGGCTAGTGGACCTTGGTCTTTGTTTTTCTCTTCGGAATCACAGACTGCAATTGTGTGGTGGTTATCTACCTGTGTACTTGGTACAGCTTCATATAGGAGAATGGACCTGTCATTTGGGATAACCGATTTAACCAGAGCCAATTCATTCTCATTCTCATTCTCTCTCTCTCTTTCTCTCTCTCTCTCAAGCAAGACTCCTTTTTTTTTTTTTTTAAACAATTTAATTTTTTCATGTGCATTGATGTCAGATCCCCCAGAACTGGAATTAGAGACAGTTATGAGCTGCCATGAGGTTGCTGGGAATTGAACTCAGGTTCTCTGGAAGAGCATCCAGTCAGTGCTCTTAACCACTAAGCCATCTCTCCAGGACCAGAGTCAGCTCTCTTAATGGAGCTCCTATAGTTACCAAAGGAAAGAAGAGAGAAGGAAGCCCGATGGATGGCACTGTTTCTTTGTTCTCTGTGTAGCTCAGAATGAAGGAAGTCAAGAACCTTGAGTCACACACTGAGTGTGCTGATCTCTGAGGGGTGGTTGCTAACATGCAGTTGGGGATCCAACAGGGGAGTAATTGTTTCTAACCACAAACCCTGACTCTGTCATTTGAGTTTCTCTTCAAATTCCTATCACTTGCCCATGCTCAAAGGGACAGTGCCAGATTCTACAAAACATAAATCTACATTCAGACCAAGATAAGCATCTAGCTTAGCAAAAGCAACAGCAGAATGGGCTCCCACCTTGGCTGAGTATCGTTGGGAATCCTGGAAGACAAAAATGAAGTTCAGCCAAGATTCCGGCAGCAGAGTGAAACTGAGCCAGATTTGTTGTGCCGTCGATGGGGGCTCTGCCGTCTGTGGGGGCTCTGCCGTCTGTGGGGGCTCTGCCGTCAGTGGGGGCTCTGCCGTCAGTGGGGGCTCTGCCGTCAGTGGGGGCTCTGCCGTCTGTGGGGGCTCTGCCGTCAGTGGGGGCTCTGCCGTCTGTGGGGGCTCTGCCGTCAGTGGGGGCTCTGCTGTCTGTGGGGGCTTTGCTGTCAGTGGGGGCTCTGCCGTCAGTGGGGGCTCTGCCGTCAGGGGGGGCTCTGCCGTCTGTGGGGGCTCTGCCGTCCGTGGGGGCTCTGCCGTCTGTGGGGGCTCTGCCGTCTGTGGGGGCTCTGCCGTCTGTGGGGGCTCTGCCGTCAGTGGGGGCTCTGCCGTCAGTGGGGGCTCTGCCGTCTGTGGGGGCTCTGCCGTCAGTGGGGGCTCTGCCGTCAGTGGGGGCTCTGCCGTCAGTGGGGGCTCTGCCGTCTGTGGGGGCTCTGCCGTCAGTGGGGGCTCTGCCGTCTGTGGGGGCTCTGCCGTCTGTGGGGGCTCTGCCGTCTGTGGGGGCTCTGCCGTCAGTGGGGGCTCTGCCGTCAGTGGGGGCTCTGCCGTCTGTGGGGGCTCTGCCGTCAGTGGGGGCTCTGCCGTCAGTGGGGGCTCTGCCGTCAGTGGGGGCTCTGCCGTCTGTGGGGGCTCTGCCGTCAGTGGGGGCTCTGCCGTCTGTGGGGGCTCTGCCGTCAGTGGGGGCTCTGCTGTCTGTGGGGGCTTTGCTGTCAGTGGGGGCTCTGCCTTTAGGTCTGGCTGCATCTAAAAGCTCTGTCAGCCTGTTTCAAATCTTCAGCTCATTTGCAATTCATCACTCTAGGACTTGGCTCTGCATACCTCTCCTGCAGTCCAAGCCAGGTTCTCTGTAGTTACCCGACCTTCTTCTAAAGAAGAGCAAGCTCTCTCCATGAGGCTGGAAATGTGGCCCCCCCCCCCCCCCCAGTCCCAAGCCAACCTCTTTATGCTCCCATAAAGACACTGTGAAGGAAAGAAACTCTCTTTCTCCCTGGACCTCTCTGGCAAATCACAGGGAAGAGTCAAACACCAGAGTGGAAGATGATGACAGAGCTGACCTGGGTCTGTGGTGAGGGGGCCACTGGAGGCGCCGCTGAGATGCTGGATTGACAGTTCCACCCAAGTCACAGGGGACCTGGAGGGGCAATTCCCAGCGGAAAAGGGGGTGCAGGGTAGACAAAAACAACAGGTGTCCCAGACAATAGTACTTGCTCTCAGGTTGCTTAGAGACATGATTTAAAGCAAAACAGCCAAGAAGGGTAAAAACAGCGTGCATGTGAATGCCCGAATGTTGAGTCAAAACCTTTCAGGAAAAGGAAGTGATCTGTGGCCTAAAGGAGAATCTGTGGCCCAGGAGGAGAAAGCTGTAAAGCCATGGATCAGCCTCAGTTGGAAGTTGTTGTTACCATCGCCTAATCTCCATGAAGCACAGGAAACACACCTGCCAGAGATAAGTGTCAGAATGCTGGATACCGGACACTCAAGGAAGAGCTGGAAGGTCCTACCAAAATAACCTCTTTTTTTTTTTTTTTTTTCCCAGTTGAGAGAAGGGGCCTGATGAAGAACTGCTTTTCTGTTTGTTTTGGGAAATGCAGGACAGTTCACAAACTAAAAACAAAACACCAACCCACTCTTAAGATGTAACAGATCTGGTGTAAACTGCAAGAAGTAAAACCCCAGAACAGCACTGACTTGAACAAAACCCAGGTTTGATTTGCTATCAGCTACGTAAGGTCCAAAGACAAACAGTTCAGGCTGGTACCGGCCTTAGGGTGCCCTCATGGATGCCAGCTCACTGCTCATCACCTGCTCCCAACCCTATGTCTGCATCTGTGTCATCTCAGCTGGCCGAGCAGAGGACATGAAAGAGACAGAGGTGCCCTCTGACTGCCATACATGCACCATGTCACCTATGTATCCACATGTCAGACATACATACAATAGTAATAAATAAATGATTTAAAGTTTGGCCAGGCCCAAATAGAATACGTCATATTTTCACATATGTGTGGATACCTTTTATAAATTCTAGTTTAATATTTTTTTGGAGAGCTGGTGGCGCAGCTTAGAGAAAGTGTAGCTGCATCTATCAGGTGAGGGTCTGGGATGGATTTTAGCACTGCGAAAAAAATTTAAAAACTATTATCAAATAATTGTAGATTCTCAGGCTGTCGCTCCACACACACCCTTCTCTCTAAGACCAGTTCATCGCATCTTACACAGTGACACACATGACATATATCTCAGGCATGCATGCATGCATGTGTGTGCAGGTACATGTGAGCCATGAAGACCTTGTGTGTCACCCACGGGAAGCCAATTCAGCTCCTTTGAGAGGCTATTTACAATTGGCCTGGAGCTCACCAACTACAGTAAGGGCTGACAGCAAGCCCCAGGCAGGGGTCCTCCTGTCTGTCTGTTCCCTGTAGGCCCCAGGACTATAACACATGTTATAATTATAACACATGTTATAATGTAGGTCCTGGTGTCAAACTCAGGTCTTCACACAACTTTAACGACTGTGTCATCTTTCTGATGCAGAGAGTACTTCCTCGGGCTCCCATGTTGTATGCAGCAATGTTCGGCTTGCCAACTTGTATTCTATGGCATGGAGGTAGCACCATTTTCTTTAATATCTGACAACTGTGGTAAATAGTTGGATATTTTCCAGGATTCGGTTATTATGAATAAAGTGTCAGAAACATTCATGTACAAGTTCCAGTGTGACATTCTTTGTCTAGACTAAAAGATCAAAACTCAATCGTTGAGTTAAGCAGATCCATTTTAATTGTTTCTTTGCTTTTTGGTTGATCAAGACAGGGTTCCTCTGGGTAGCCTTGGCTGTCTTGGAACTCATTCTGTAGACCTCACTCTCACAGGCCATGAATTCATAGAGCTCTGCCTGCCTCTCTGCCTCTGCCTCTGCCTCCTCTGCCTCTGCCTCTGCCTCCTCTGCCTCTGCCTCTGCCTCTGCCTCTGCCTCTGCCTCTGCCTCTGCCTCTGCCTCTGCCTCTGCCTCTGCCTCTCTGCCTCCTCTGCCTCTCTGCCTCCTCTGCCTCTCTGCCTCCTCTGCCTCTCTGCCTCCTCTGCCTCTCTGCCTCCTCTGCCTCTCTGCCTCCTCTGCCTCTCTGCCTCCTCTGCCTCTCTGCCTCCTCTGCCTCTCTGCCTCCTCTGCCTCTCTGCCTCCTCTGCCTCTCTGCCTCCTCTGCCTCTCTGCCTCCTCTGCCTCTCTGCCTCCTCTGCCTCTCTGCCTCCTCTGCCTCTCTGCCTCCTCTGCCTCTCTGCCTCCTCTGCCTCTCTGCCTCCTCTGCCTCTCTGCCTCCTCTGCCTCTCTGCCTCCTCTGCCTCTCTGCCTCCTCTGCCTCTCTGCCTCCTCTGCCTCTCTGCCTCCTCTGCCTCTCTGCCTCCTCTGCCTCTCTGCCTCCTCTGCCTCTCTGCCTCCTCTGCCTCTCTGCCTCCTCTGCCTCTCTGCCTCCTCTGCCTCTCTGCCTCCTCTGCCTCTCTGCCTCCTCTGCCTCTCTGCCTCCTCTGCCTCTCTGCCTCCTCTGCCTCTCTGCCTCCTCTGCCTCTCTGCCTCCTCTGCCTCTCTGCCTCCTCTGCCTCTCTGCCTCCTCTGCCTCTCTGCCTCCTCTGCCTCTCTGCCTCCTCTGCCTCTCTGCCTCCTCTGCCTCTCTGCCTCCTCTGCCTCTCTGCCTCCTCTGCCTCTCTGCCTCCTCTGCCTCTCTGCCTCCTCTGCCTCTCTGCCTCCTCTGCCTCTCTGCCTCCTCTGCCTCTCTGCCTCCTCTGCCTCTCTGCCTCCTCTGCCTCTCTGCCTCTGCCTCTCTGCCTCTGCCTCTCTGCCTCTGCCTCTCTGCCTCCTCTGCCTCCTCTGCCTCCTCTGCCTCCCGCCTCTGCCGCCTCTGCCGCCTCTGCCTCTGCCTCTGCCTCTGCCTCTGCCTCTGCCTCTGCCTCTGCCTCTGCCTCTGCCTCTGCCTCTGCCTCTGCCTCTGCCTCTGCCTCTGCCTCTGCCTCTGCCTCTGCCTCTGCCTCTGCCTCTGCCTCTGCCTCTGCCTCTGCCTCTGCCTCTGCCTCTGCCTCTGCCTCTGCCTCTGCCTCTGCCTCTCTGCCTCTGCCTCTGCCTCTGCCTCTGCCTCTGCCTCTGCCTCTGCCTCTGCCTCTGCCTCTGCCTCTGCCTCTGCCTCTGCCTCTGCCTCTGCCTCTGCCTCTGCCTCTGCCTCTGCCTCTGCCTCTGCCTCTGCCTCTGCCTCTGCCTCTGCCTCTGCCTCTGCCTCTGCCTCTGCCTCTGCCTCTGCCTCTGCCTCTGCCTCTGCCTCTGCCTCTGCCTCTGCCTCTGCCTCTGCCTCTGCCTCTGCCTCTGCCTCTGCCTCTGCCTCTGCCTCTGCCTCTGCCTCTGCCTCTGCCTCTGCCTCTGCCTCTGCCTCTGCCTCTGCCTCTGCCTCTGCCTCTGCCTCTGCCTCTGCCTCTGCCTCTGCCTCTGCCTCTGCCTCTGCCTCTGCCTCTGCCTCTGCCTCTGCCTCTGCCTCTGCCTCTGCCTCTGCCTCTGCCTCTGCCTCTGCCTCTGCCTCTGCCTCTGCCTCTGCCTCTGCCTCTGCCTCTGCCTCTGCCTCTGCCTCTGCCTCTGCCTCTGCCTCTGCCTCTGCCTCTGCCTCTGCCTCTGCCTCTGCCTCTGCCTCTGCCTCTGCCTCTGCCTCTGCCTCTGCCTCTGCCTCTGCCTCTGCCTCTGCCTCTGCCTCTGCCTCTGCCTCTGCCTCTGCCTCTGCCTCTGCCTCTGCCTCTGCCTCTGCCTCTGCCTCTGCCTCTGCCTCTGCCTCTGCCTCTGCCTCTGCCTCTGCCTCTGCCTCTGCCTCTGCCTCTGCCTCTGCCTCTGCCTCTGCCTCTGCCTCTGCCTCTGCCTCTGCCTCTGCCTCTGCCTCTGCCTCTGCCTCTGCCTCTGCCTCTGCCTCTGCCTCTGCCTCTGCCTCTGCCTCTGCCTCTGCCTCTGCCTCTGCCTCTGCCTCTGCCTCTGCCTCTGCCTCTGCCTCTGCCTCTGCCTCTGCCTCTGCCTCTGCCTCTGCCTCTGCCTCTGCCTCTGCCTCTGCCTCTGCCTCTGCCTCTGCCTCTGCCTCTGCCTCTGCCTCTGCCTCTGCCTCTGCCTCTGCCTCTGCCTCTGCCTCTGCCTCTGCCTCCAGAGTCCTGGGACTAAAGGTGTGCACTGCCACTATCCGGCCCATTTTAGTTTTTAAAGAGACTTCTGAACTATTCTCAAGTGTGCATAGGTGCAGTGATGGGCACTACCATGCCCACAATGTGAAAGAGAGGCAGAAGGATAAGGGGTTCAAGACCAGTTCTAGCTCCAGCGAGTTTGAGGTCGGTATGATACAGGAGATACCATCTAAAAAACAAACCAAACCCAAAAAGAGCACTCAGATGCAACCTGGGTTTAAAACTCCATATGTTGTCAACAGTTCTTGTTATTTCTTATGTTGTTACTCTTTGTGCTTATGTATAAGGTGTGTATGTGTGATGTGTGTTTGTGTGTGTATGAGGGGGTTGTGTGTGTGAAGGGTGTGTATGTACATATGCATGTGTGTGTATGAAAAAAATTTTTTTTTGCCCTTGCATAACTCAGGCTAGCTGGCCCGCGGGCCTCTGGAGACCCCGACTCTAACCTGTAGGTGCACTGGGACTACGGGTATGTGGCCACTGTGCCCACTTGCACGGTGGCTATGGAGATCCAAACACAGGTGGCCAGGCTTCTGTGTCAGGCACTTTATCCACCGATTCTCCAGCCCCATTATTCTCTTAAAGCACAGACCACGAAACGGCCATACAGTAATGTTCTAAAGTAGCCTCTTAACTTTTTTTATGTTAGGGTTTTAAATCATGTATTACTCTTGCGTGTATGGTGTATGAGGACACACTCATGCTGTAGCATGCGGTGGACATCAGAGAACAACCTTATGGATTCAAGTCTTCCCCTTTCACTTTTATATGCATTCCTTTTCAGTTAAGTGCTTGCATTGAAGGTATGAGGACCTGAATTAGGAGCTCCAGCACCCACATGAAAGCCAGGAACCATGGAGCCCTCATGTCATCTCATTGCTGGGTGGTGGTAAGGAGGACCAGAGACCCATGAACCCCTGGAGCTCACTGGCCATCTAGCTCAACAAACCAATGGTTTCCAAGTTCAATGAGTGACTGAGGAAGACACCCACTGTCAGCCTCTGGCTTCCATGTGCCCATCACTGTGTGCCATACATAGGGGTGCATGTACAAACACAAAGAATACACACACACAGATATACACGGGTAAAAGGAAATATTTCTAAACATGGCTGTGAAGATCAGAGGGTAGGAATTAATATCGGAAACTCTTTTGATGTCTTTCAAAATTATCCCATCAAAAGGTGTATGTAACACTCTCTGAAAAACATAGGGGAACAGAGGCAAAGTGGTGTGTGGGAACACACCACTGTGACCCTTGTGCCATATCCTTAATGTATAAACAGATCCCACAAAGGCACCAGAAAAAGATAATGCCAGGAACTTTGGGTTGAAACTGGCAGAAAGCTCCATTTAACAATCATACATGGAGCCTGGAATTGTGGTGTAATTCCTTTAATCCCAGCACCCAGGAGGCAGAGACAGGTGGATCTCTGTGAGTTCCAGCCAGCCTGGAACACACCATGAGTTCCATGCCAGTCAAGGCTACACAGTGTCAAAAACCAAACCAAATCAAACGAAAGACATACAGCAAGGTATGATGCAGAAGCTAGGGTGGGAACCGGGGGGTGGGGTGGGGGTGGGGGACTGCTGCTCGCTGGATTGCTTCCTCTGCATTGCTCAGCTCCTTTCTTATACCTTATGCATACTTGCTTATGGATGGCACTCCCCTGAGTGGTCTCGGCTCTCCTACATCGGTTATTAATTAAGGAAAGAAGCTGGCTGTGCTCTAGCACGCCTTTAGTCCTGGCGCTTGAGAGGCAGAGGCAGACAGAGCTCTGTGAGTTCGAGGCCAGCCTGCGCTACAGAGCCTGTTCCAGGACAATGCCTCACAGATGTAGCCAAAGGCCAATCTAATCTAAGCAGTTTCTTAAGTGAGGTTCCTTCCTTCCAGGTGACTCCAGGTTGTGTCCCACTGAGAGCCAGAGCTAACTATGCTGTGGAACACTGAAGAAGTTACCAACTCCGCTTAGGCCTCAGCTTCCTCTGTGACTTAAGAAAGCCTTCCCTAATCCAAAATTGAAAACACAGTCTCCTGTATTTTCCTCTGAATATTTTATTTCTGTTTATAGTTTATGATGTGAGGGGTCACACTGGGGTTTCATGTACATTTCTCCACTGAGCTAGTCCCCTGGCATCTTCTAATCTAAACATTTATGGAAATTGGCTGAATACATACATTGGAATGATTTTTTTTGTGTGGGGAATGAAAGATGTTCATGAAAAGCAATTCATTTTTCTTTGGCTATTCTTTTCTGCAGTAGTTTCTAAGATGCTACTGTTGGCTGTCACGTCTCCAGAATATGTGCGTCTCTTTGGGGACCTGTTCTGTCTCCATTCTATATTTACCCTAAACTAAAAGGCCATTTTCCAAGCATTGCCTTACTTAAAAAAAAAAAGTCTTGCTCTCTAATAGGAAAAAAAATTCTTGCCTACATTTTGTCACTTAGAGTATCATAACTAGTTTTGGCCCCTTTCTCTTCCCTGTATATCTTAGAAACAACTTCTGATTTATTTTTATTTTATCTTATTTGCCTCCACTGGAGTTTTGATTAGAAGAATGCACTTGGGAAGCTAGATATATTTAAATGCCAAGGTTTCCCATGCATTGTCATGGTATACGTCTGCATTTATCCAGGGCTTCGGGTAGCTGTGTGCCACCACGTGGGTTCCAAGAATTGAACCTGGGCTCTACAAAACAGCAACGTGTGCTTTAAGCCCACTGAGATATCTCCCCAATCCACAAAACCTAAATATACTTGTGTGCAGGTGTGGTGCTGTACACCTTGAATCCCAGCACTTTAATCCAAGCCCAAGGAAATATTTTCTCTCACACCAGTTTTTAAATTTTCTTTTAAGGAAGATAGAGTAAACATTTTTAACATTACAAAATACAAAATACAAAATACAGAACATAAACGCACAGCATGATGAGTCACTGGGACAGATGCATACCTGTGTCTTTGATAAAGAACATGGCAGCTCTTTCAGAGAACTGAGTTTGATTCCCAGAACCCACCTGGCAGTTCACCACTGTCTAGGCATCAGGCTCTTTCGAGACAGGGTTTCTCTGTGTAGCCCTGGCTGTCCTGGAACTCACTCTGTAGACCAGGCTGGCCTCGAACTCAGAAATCCACCTGCCTCTGCCTCCCAGGTGCTGGGATTAAAGGCGTGTGCCACCACCGCCTGGCCCCCCCATTTTTAAAGATTTATTTATTTTATGTATATGTGCACATTGTCACTGTCCTCAGACACACCAGAAGGGGACATTGGATCCCATTAGAGATGGTTGTGAGCCACCATGTGGTTGCTGGGAATTGAACTCAGGACCTCTGGAAGAGCAGTCAGTGCTCATAACCTCTGAGCCATCTCTCCAGCCCCGACATTCCCTTTTTTTAAACTAGAAGTGCTACATGTCTGTCACGGGGACTCATCCTGCTCTACAAACATACATGCAGACAAAACACCCATACACAGGATTTTCAAAACAAAATTTAAAAGGTAATGCAGTCAACATTCCTTCTGAGTCACTGCTTTCTCTGAGTGAATGAATGTGGGTGCGTTCACCTGCACAGGGCAGCCTCAGGTGTCATCCTCCAGATGTCACACTCCTCCTAGGGCTCACCACTTCCCAATATTATCACACCAAAAGACCAACCTTCAGCAGATGAACTTTTGAGGAACACACTGCAACCATAAGCAAGCTACAATACTGAGCAAAACGAAGGTCGATAAATGCGGGAAACCACAAGCATCACTGGCAAGCAGGACAATGCAAATTAAAACAATCCGGAGGGATCTTTTTTATGTCTACTTTCTACAAAGATGTTTGGTAACACCATGCGTTGATAAGCATGTAAAACATTGCTAGATAGCCCCACCACTCCTCTGCTGTGAGGTGACTTAGGCAGTGGGGAGATGCCCCCTTCCCAATCACCCCTAGCCACCTGAAGCAATCAGGAAAGCTAACCCTAGGGTCATCAGAGTAGATGAGCTGGGCTTGTACCTCACCTGGACATCACAGTAGGGTTGGCCTGGTTGAGAGAGTTTCAGATCAGCCAGTCCCCAGGGTGAGAGCAAGAGAGAGCTGGCCCCTGCCAACCTTTGTCATGAGGTGGTATGGGTGTGGGGGTTGATGACCTCTCCCGCTCCCCCTTCCCCACCTGAGGCAGTCTGAAGAACTGGCCTTGAGGTCATGAGAGCGGGTGAGCTGGCCCAGTCTCTTGTCCACTAGAGCACTTGGGCAAGTGAGCCCTGTACTTCATCTGGGCAGCACAGTAGAGCTGCCACTGGTGGAGGAGGCCCAGGTGAGCTGTCCCAGAAGGGCAGAGTGTGGGAGAGCTGGCCCCTTTGACACTTGTCTGGGGTGAGGTGGTATGGGTACTGGTGTGATGCCCTCTCCCTTCCCCCTTATCACTGGCAGTAGCCAGGAGAGCTCATCCTGGAGTCATGAGAGGGGAGAGCTAGCCCTGCTGCTCACTGGCTGTAGCACTTGGGAGAGCTGACCCTGCACTTTGCCTGGGCAATGCAGTGGAGTTGTCCCTGATGTGAAAGTACAGGTGAGTATAGGTCCCAGCAAATTAAACAATATGCTATTTAGAGATTGCAAATATTTACTCTTTTTAATGTATTGCTGTATTCTATTTGCTAATAATTTATTACAGGTTTTTTTTGTTTGTTTGTTTTTGTTTTTGTTTTGTTTTGTTTTTCGAGACAGGGTTTCTCTGTATAGTCTTGGCTGGCCTCGAACTCAGAAATCCGCCTGCCTCTGCCTCCCAATATTACAGGTTTTTTTGTTTTTGTTTTGCTAATGACAGGTACAGTTTTCCTGTACTATTTTTACATGATTTTTACATACTGATCTAATCCCTTGAAAACAATTTGTCAGCTGTAAGGAAAGTCTTAAAAGGCTGGAAGATTCACTTTTGAGAACTTTATCTTAAATACGAGATTCTAATTACGTTTGGGTTCAGGGGACCCTAGATTCTAAGCACAGCTTTTATTACCTCCCTAACTGCTTAAATATTGTTAATCTCTTTCAATTTGTAAATCTGAGGGAAGAGAACCTACCTCATTTAGCTGAGAGTAAGAACTTACACGCAGCACTCAATACCTAAATAAGCTGCGGGCCAATGGAAGGTCTTAATACATTGTATGTACTCGCAGGTCTCCAAATTGGAGGACAACGTTTTTGGTGTCCTATTAGCTTCTACTTTGAATCTCTTTAATTAGTGACATTCCTTTGCGCTTTCTAGGCCGAGGATATACAAAGGCAAACAACAATGTGACAGCTAGGTACAGATACTAGAGCAATGGTGGCACTGCTTGCCTAGCACCTGTAAGACCCTATGTTCAATTCCTTGCACCAAGCTGGGGGGAAAAGAGAGATAAAGTCGGGAGAGGGGAGAGGGGAGAGGGGAGAGGGGAGGGGGGAGGGGGGAGGGGGGAGGGGGGAGGGGGGAGGGGGGAGGGGGAGGGGGAGGGGGGAGGGGGGAGGGGGGAGAGGGGAGAGGGGAGAGGGTAGGGAATGGAACCCATTGGGAAAGGTGCACAACAAGTTCATCACGCGTTGCTGTAGTACTTTTCTGGGCGTCCCGAGCCCTGGACGCACACTCACAGCGTCTGCCAAACAACAGGCAGCCGAGCCGGGAAGAAGGAAAGCAACTTCTGCTGGTCGCAGGGCGGGAGAGTCAATCGCTATTCCCATAGCAACCAGACTAGCCAGCGTCCTACTAGCCTCCGGCTCGGCGCGCAGACTCCCAAGAGGCCACTTCCAGCAGTCACTTCCTGGCGGCGCGCCCTGCTCCGCTGAAACACGTTTCTGATTGGACTCAGCAGAGGCGGGGGGCGGGCTTACAACTTCTCAAAACTCAATTATGCTTCACCGAGCGGAAGTCGAGCTCTCTCGCCCCGGAAGTGAAACTGTAGTCTGCAGTTGAGGCGTCTGCAAGTCCTGGGATTGTGGTGGAGATGCCGGGTGCCGCGGCAAAAGGCTCGGAGTTGTCCGAGAGGATCGAGGGCTTCGTGGAAACTCTGAAGCGAGGTGGCGGGCAGCGCAGCTCGGAGGACATGGCTCGGGAGACCCTGGGGCTGCTGCGCCGGCTTATCACGGACCACCACTGGAACAACGCGGGTGCGGCAGCCCCAGCCCCACTCTTTCGTTCTATTCCTGAAGCTGATATTCACTCTCACCTCGCGCCTGCCCCGTTCACCCGGTCTCTCTTGGGTTTCAGGGGACCTAATGGATTTGATCCGCAGAGAGGGCAGGAGGATGACGGCCGCGCAGCCCTCCGAGACCACAGTGGGAAACATGGTGCGGAGAGTCCTCAAGATCATACGGGAGGAGTATGGCAGGTCAAACTCACAGCTTGGGTGGGACCAAGGGGTGCTGGCTTTTTGTTGTTAAACCGTGTTCCCTATCAGCTTGGAGCCTCGGTTGTGGCTGAGATGCTCCGGTTGCCTCATGATCACTCTTTGGGTCTTGTTGCCTCCTTAGACTGCACGGGCGCAGTGACGAGAGCGATCAGCAGGAGTCCCTGCACAAACTCTTGACATCCGGAGGCCTGAGCGAGGATTTCAGCTTCCATTATGCCCCACTTAAGTCCAACATCATCGAGGCGATTAATGAGCTGCTAGTGGAACTAGGTAAGAGGTCTGACCACTAAGTGGACAAGATAGGTCACAGGCAGGTGAAACAAACCCCCAGGAATTGTTCATTGACAGGGATAGGCGAGATTACCAGTCTTCCGGTTTGAACGCCATCTGGTAGGAATGGATGGAAAAGACAGATCCGCTCTTTAAAAGTACATTATGCAGGAGGTTTCTTTTAGGACATGTCTTTATTTTTTTAGCAAATGAACTTCCTGGGGATGTAGCTCAGTGGAAGAGAACCATACTCGAGGCCCTGGGTTTAATTCCCAGCGCAGTGCTGCAAAAAAAACTGAAAATGAATTGCCCACAGAGCCACATTTGGAAGTCTCTTTTTCTCTGAACTTCATGTTGACTTCAAAAAATGTTTATTATTAGTGTGCGTGCGCATGTGTGGAGTTTGTCTAACCACCTTTATGTGAATTCTAGGGAAGGAGCTCAGGTTTTCAGGGCTGACCATCATACCCACCCCTTCTTGAATTTATATACACACCACCTCCATCCTTACTTGCAGATTTTTGTTACATTCTGTTCTTCAGAGATTAACACTGGCTACTGGGACTGGAGAGATGGACGGCTCAGTGATTACGAGCACTGGCTGCTCTTGTAAAGTCCCCAGGTTCTCAGTTCCCAGCATCCACACAGTGACTCATAGCCACCTGTAACTCCTGTTCCAGAGGATCTGAGGCCCTCTTCTGACCTCCACAGGGACCAGGCACACATGAGGCAAACAGATATACAATAAAAATAAAGAGATGAAATTTTAAAACGGGGAGGGGGGTGGATTTACAAAAAACAAACTAGGTACCATCTGTGCTCCGACCTGCCACTTTCAAGCTGCTCTGGGATTTTTGTTTTTTGTTTTTCTTTCGTTCCCCCCCACCCCCCACTGGAAGTGTTGTGGCCACCTTTTGCAAGAAGAGTTTTGTCAGGGGAAGATCTGTTTTTGGTTAGCACTTCTGGCCTCACCTTGTCTCCTAGAGCCTTGTAAGGAGCTAGCTTAGTGGTAGTGGTGCCTAGTGAGCTGGAGGTCTGGGAACCCAGCAGGGGTGCTTTTGAGAGCTTTTGTGAGCCACTGCCTTGCCTGTGGGGGTGAAGCATGCCATTTTCACATTCCCTTGCAAACCTGTTCTTGCAGAAGGCACAACAGAGAACATTGCAGCCCAGGCTCTGGAGCACATCCACTCCAATGAGGTGATCATGACCATTGGCTTCTCTAGAACAGTTGAGGCCTTCCTTAAAGAGGCAGCCCGGAAGAGGAAGTTCCATGTTATTGTTGCAGAGTGTGCTCCTTTCTGCCAGGTAAGAGGGGCTGCTGGAGTCTCTCAGAAGGGTGAAGCGGGAATAAAGAGTGAGTCTGAGCCAGCTGTCACTTGATTGGCTCAACCTTGGGTCATTAAGAAAGTAAATCATGCCAGATTTGGTAGCCCATACTTTTATTCACAGCCCTAGGGAGGTAGAGGCAGGTAGGTCTCTGAGTTTGAAGCCAGCCTGGTCTACAGAATGAGTTCTAGGACAGCCAGGGCTACAGAAAGACTCTGTCTCAAAAAAAAAAAAAAAAAAAAAAAAAAGAGAGAGAGAGAAAAGAAAAAGAAAGAAAAGGAAAAGAAACAGAGAAAGAAAGGGAAAGAAGGAGGAGGAAGAAAGTAAAAAGTAAATTGTACCTTGCATGATGGCAGTGCAGGCCTTTTTTTAGTCTCAGCACTGGGGAGGCAGAGGCAGGTGGTCTGGTCTACATAATGAATTCTAGGCAAGCAAGGGCTCAATAGTAAGAACCTGTCTCTAAACACACACACACACAGGCACACACACATACAAAACCACCCCACAAACAAAATATCAGTAAGGATTTTCAACTTGCTATAGATACATTTAAATAGTAGTTTAAGAAAGCTGTGTAAATTGCTGGTCCTAGGAAATGAAATATTGGTTCTTTTTAGGATCAGAGTAGGGCATAGTACCTTGGGGATGACTGGTATTTGATTTGATCTCACTCAGTCCAGTAAATAACAGGTCTCAAGAAACATAAGGATGTCAGATGCTGTAAAGGGAGGTGGAGCTGTCTGGCCAGCTGTGCTTGCATTATGTGAGCAGTTGTATTTCCAGTTTTGTAGCTGCTCTGAAGTAACATTTATTAGCGTCCCTATGGCTTGCCAGACTGTGTACCACAGATAGATGGGTTATCCTAAAAACTAGATTTCAGAGTCTTCTAGATGGAATTCCACTCGTCAGCTTTTGTCACTGTCACTCTGTCCTAGCACCAGTCTTTTCCTCCTGTTTCAGGGTCATGAAATGGCTGTCAATTTGTCCAAAGAAGGTATCGAGACGACTGTCATGGCCGATGCTGCCATTTTTGCTGTTATGTCGAGAGTCAACAAGGTGGGTAAGCTGGACTCACTGATTCTGGAATACTCTTTTTTTTGTTTTTTTGAGTTTTTTTTGGTTTGGTTTGGTTTGGTTTGGTTTGGTTTGGTTTGGTTTGGTTTGGTTTTTGGGTCTCTTAAGGTCCACAGTAAGAGAAAGTTTCTAGCTCCATTTGAAAGTGAGCACTTAAAATCTGTAATCTGTTAGCTGACCTTGTCCTCCCACCCCTCCCACCAGCGTCACCAATCCTCACTAGGAATGGCCTCTAAATGTGGCTAAAGCATTGAGAAGAACGGAGTAGAGCTGGGCTAAGAGCGCTGGCTAGCTGTTGGCAAGGGTGGGTGGTAAGTGACCAGGCCCAGGTTCCTGAGAGGTGCTGTGCGTGATTTCCAGGAAAGACTGGGGAAAATCCCATCCCATGCCATGTTTGTCAAAACTAGAACTTCTTAGTCTTGAGCATAGGAGGTTCCCTTGCCCTCCGATGCCCCTGAGCCCTGCAGGTGCTGAGATACAGGCCTGAGCATCCAGCCAAAGGCCCTGTTCGGTCTCCACCCCAAGATGCTCATGATCTCTTTCCTCCCAAAGGTGATCATTGGTACGAAGACTATCCTGGCCAACGGTTCCCTGAGGGCTGTGGCAGGCACTCACACTCTGGCGCTGGCAGCAAAACACCACTCCACGCCTCTCATCGTGTGCGCGCCCATGTTCAAGCTCTCTCCACAGGTGCGGCACGTCTCTAGTGGTAACCAGCGGAGAAGGGAATGGATGTGTAGGCCTCACCTCTGGCCTTCAGCTTGCTCCAGGTTCTCCTTTTGGTCTGTTCCTTGCTCAGTGATTTGATCTACCACAGGCTAAAAGGAGCCATAGATGTTTTGAGCCAGGAACAGAATCAGTAGTTACAATTCTTCACCAGCAATGTCAGGATAATGCGGGACAGAGAAAGGCCCTGTATGTCCAATTGCTACTAGAGAAATTGCTCAGTTTCTCCATTGCCCCAACACTTCTGAAAATGCCAAGCAGGGTTAAACTAGGATCATAGAATCCTTTTTGGTTTTGGGGGGATGTAGAGATTAAAGATGTGCCACCACCACCGGCTGTTTAAATTTTTTAAAGTATATTTTATTTTGCATACACTTTGTGCATGCCCTAGTGCCCCAGGAGGTCAGAAGAGGGCCTTGCCTTCCAAGAGTTATAAAATAAGATGGTTGTAAACTGTCACGTGGATGCTAGGAATCAAATCTAGGTTCCCTGCAAGAATAATAAGAACAATAAGTGCTCTTCACCATTGCGCCGTCTCCAGACCCCTAGCTAACGGTGTATGTATCAGTGGGGATTGAGTTAGTTAGCCCCACCTTGTAACTTGTGTGAATTATGCTTCTGTGTTACTGTGGGTCATGCATTTCTAGCCACACAGCAATAGCAAGGCATTTAACAAAATTGCTGAACCCCTTTAAAAAATGGGTTGTTTTCTTTCTTTCTTTTCTTTTTTTTTTTTTTTTTTTTTTTTTTTTTTTTTTCCCCAGTGAAGAAGATTCATTTCACAAGTTTGTGGCTCCTGAAGAAGTCCTTCCTTTCACAGAAGGTGTGTATATGTGCTCTGTTACTTCTTGTGTAGACCGTTTTCAGTTGCTGTAAGGAGTCATTTTGGTGACTTGGCCGCTCAAAGCAGCAAGATCTGAAATACTTGTACTTGCAAACTTACCTGTAGCCTAGACGCCCCATGTTTTGGGGGAGGGACAGGAAGGAGGCACACTTCTCAGGCCTCATCTGAAAGCAGCAGCTCTGTTCAGCCTGGAGCAGTCCACACCTTGTAAGAACAGAACACTGTGTACGTGTCCCCATTCTTCTTAGGGGTTGAATAACTTTTGCTTTTATTTAGTTTTGAAGCCCTATGTGGTGGTGCTCATAATCCCAGTGATTAGCGGGGAGTTGAGGCCATCACAATTCAAGACCATCCTAGTCCGTCTATATAGTGAATTCCAGGCCAAGCAGAGCTACGTAATGAGACACTGTCTCAGAAAACTAAAGGGAAGGAGAAATGCCTGTTCTGCATCACTGCACATGGTGCAGGGAATAGAGTAATGAGGCAGTAAAGCCTCTTTCCACCGTTACACTGTAGATGAAACACAGGACAGGGTGGGGTCTGGGGTGTGTTAGGAAGAGAAGGAGGTGGTGATGGGACTTACCTAAGACTTGAGACTGGTCCTGATGGGACGGCATTGCTGGAGTCCTAAATGAGTGGGCTCTATGTGTGAGGATTTGGGAAAGTTACCAGGGACTGCAGGGCATGAAACATGTGTTTAGCCAGCTGGAGAAAGCTGAGGTCATGTGGCTGGACTGTCCCGAGCAGTGGGAGAGTGGCTCACAGTATACCTCATGTGGTTGGTGGAGGAAGAGTGGACCTTTAAGGTTGCAATCTTGAATTTGAATTAAAAATTTTTATGCCGGGCGGTGGTGGCGCATGCCTTTAATCCCAGCACTTGGGAGGCAGAGGCAGGCGGATTTCTGAGTTCGAGACCAGCCTGGTCTACAGAGTGAGCTCCAGGACAGCCAGGGCTACACAGAGAAACCCTGTCTCAGAAAAAAAAAAAAATTATGTGTGTGTGTGTGTGTGTGTGTGTGTGTGTGTGTGTGTGTTTCACCTGCATGTCTCTGGAAGAACAGCTAGTACCTTAACCAGTGAGTCATTGCTCCAGCCCCAAGTTTGAATTTTAAGTACTGTGAAAGGACATGAGAGAGGTTGGCTATTGTAGTTTGTTTTGGTTTGAGGCAGCGGCACTGGCTGTCCTCACACCGGCCCGCCATCTCGCCACTGGAAAGTGTTAACATGAGAATCACGCGAATAACATGAGAATCACATGAGTTGCAGCCGTCCTCCAGGTTAGCTTTGCTACAACTGTCAGGCAAGCCTGTGCTATTGATCTTGAACTCTGTAACGTTCAAGCTGGACCCTCAGCTTACGTGCAGCATGTGATTGTCTTGCAGGAGACATTCTGGAGAAGGTCAGTGTCCACTGTCCTGTGTTTGACTACGTGCCTCCCGACCTCATTACCCTCTTCATCTCCAACATTGGTGGGAACGCACCATCCTACATCTACCGCCTGATGAGCGAGCTCTACCACCCTGATGACCATGTCCTCTGACACGGCCTGTCCTAAGTGTTAGGAGCTTAGACTGGAGCGGAGTGGAAACACAGCATTGCTGCTACAGTGGGGAGCGGAGGGTCAGCCTGAGCCTTCAGTGTCGCCTGCCTTCCTGCTCATCCCCAGTGAGGAATGCATCCAGGACCGCTCCTGCCTTCCAGGCTTACCTGAGCCATGGGGCTTGCTTACCTGGGGATTTTGGAGCACTTTGTGACCTGGCTGTGTTTGAGGAACTTCAACCTTGTGGCTCAGTGGTGTGTTAGACATACCATGACTACTTTTGCTGGGTTGGTGTTTGCTCAGAAATGCCTTCCAGACCGTTTCCTAGGCTGTGCCAATAAAAACTACTGGAAACTCCCCAAGTTCGTTTATTGTTCTGAGCCCTGAATGGACTGAAGCAGAGGGCTGCCCTTTCTGTATTTGCATAGAGGGCTGAGATCAGAGAGGAAAGCTGAAAGCACAAGTATAAATAATAGTTTCTCATACAGAGAACTGGAAAGGACCCCAGACAAAGTATCTACAGTAATGCCTTTAAGACTTGAGCCTCGCCGGGCGGTGGTGGCGCACGCCTTTAATCCCAGCACTTGGGAGGCAGAGGCAGGCAGATTCCTGAATTCGAGGCCAGCCTGGTCTACAGAGTGAGTTCCAGGACAGCCAAGGCAGAGAAACCCTGTCTCCAAAAACCAAAAAAAAAAAAAAAAAAAAAAAAGACTTGAGCCTCAGGCCACAGAGATGGCTCAGAGGTTAAGAACACTGACTGCTCTTCTAGAGGGCCTGAGTTCGATTCCCAGCAACCACATGGTGGCTCACAACCATCTGTAATGGGATCAGATACCCTCTTCTGGTATGTCTGAAGACAGTGACAATGTACTCACATACATATAAAATAAAATAAAATAAATAAATCTTAAAAAAAAAAAAAAAGATGAGCCTCATGAAGCTTAAACTCTGCATCAGAGTTTGGGAAGAAGGGAATCAGCTTAAGGCTTCCCTTCCTGATGAGGCTGAGGACTGGTTAGTCTGACAGTCAGCTAGGACCCTACACTTACAGAATTACTTGAAGGAACACAGGGAGACAATAAACCATCAGGGTAGCTTGATCACAGACTGTTTGGCAACAGCAAGAAGGAAATACCGTGTTTACGCAGCAATGGTGTGTAGGCTGCAGGTGAAGCTTCCTCCTACAGCAGCTGGATGGCAGTGTCTGGGTTGAAAGCATTTTGGCTGGTTTTCCCAGCCTTGAATTTGCATTAGCTGTCAATATTTTAAAAAGCTAAAGAGGGGCACGTTTAACAAATTCCAAGCTCAGGCTTCTTCTGACCCACATTCCCAAATGGCAGGTGTGCAGCTTCTCAAGTGACTGTTGGTGGCCCAGTGGTGAGCACAGCAGCCTTCCGAATGGTTGTAGTTAGCTACAGCTGGCTAGCATAATTCCATTAGGTTGGAAGTGACGGGCCACCTGTCAAAGGCATACTCACATTACCAGTTAGAGTGGGGGATAGTTCTAAGGAAGGCCACTTTTTTTCCCATGAGTTACGGTGGCTGGCGGTGAAAGGACACACAAGCAGTATGTAATGTGACCCTTACTCCACTAAAGAATCGTACATAGATGCAGAGTTAAAAGTTGGAGGAACACCAGCAGTAGCAAGCTATAGGTTCCAGTCTTACATGTAATGCTTCACAATGGAGACTTGAAAAAGTGCCTTGGGATGAATCATGATTGAACCCACTGCCCTGAAAGTGACTTCCCCATGAGATCTTCATTTCTGGAGACAGAGTCTGGATGGAGGGAAGGAGCTTAGGAATCTTCACGTTTAACCCCCAAGGCACTGAGTGATTTGGATGGGTAGTTTGATATCCATACTTCAATAAACTGTTTGAAAATAATTTAAGAGAAAGATCTCGAGGCGGATAGCAACCTGAGAGGTCTCTGTTTTGTGCTTTGGTGGGGGATGGTCATAGATTAGAGAGGGTTGACCTGAAGGTTCTAAGAGCAGCCTGCCTGACTCACTCAGACTTCTAATTATTTCTCGCCTTGGAGATCCTGTGCTTTCTTATGAAGTGGCTTGTGTCTGCCAATTACAAGCCATTGTCTCCGAAAGCGGTAGCTCCATCAGCAATTCACTTGGGTACAATTGTGTGGTTTGGATTAAGAACAGCAGTCGGGGCCTCTGAATTTGTTTCTGGCTTGCCATGACACTTTTTGTGCATCCCAGTCTCTGTCTAAAATTAGCACCAGTGTCTTTCCAGGCACGACTGAGACGGATGAGCGTGGGACAGAAGCTGTCTTTGAGCCCAGTAGACTCTTAAGTGACTTAAGTCAACTGCACCAGCCCCCTTTTCTTTTCCCTTCTCTTCCTTTCCCTGTTCAAGGATCTCAAAGATCAGCTATGGCTGGGAAGAGAAGCAGCACTTACCGACAAGGTCAAGTCCAGAGACTTGCCACCCCCAGCGTTGACTTCACAATACTGTCTTGCAAGAAGGACCCAGAAAAAAAAAAAAAAAAAAAAAAAAAAAATTGATGCTTTGACAGAATTATAGAAACAAGAGCCATGGATGCAGATGTCTTCCCGAACACATCTAATAAATCGCCAGATAACGAATGCAGTTTGTAAAGACACTTGTTCCCACGGTCTGTATCTTCCAAGTTGGGCAGAGGGCAGGAAAGGCATAATTCTTGGAACTTGAATAAGGAACAGAAACTCTTAATTTAGCTTCAGAAATCTGAAAACATACTCTACCAAAAAAAAAAAAAAAAAAAAAAGTAAGTGTAAGGCGATCCTCAAAGAAACGCTGGTATTCCTAGACTATGTTTCACAGATATGCTTCAAAACCATTTTTAAAGATTTATTTATTTATTTTATGGGAGTACACTGTAGCTGTCTTCAGACACACCAGAAGAGGGCATCAGACCCCATTACAGATGGCTGTGAGCTACCATGTGGTTGCTGGGAATTGAACTCAGGACCTCTGGAATAGCAGTCAGTGCTCTTAACCACTGAGCCATTGCTGTAGCTCTCAAAAACATTTTTAAAAACCGAAAACTTGCATTAGTCTTTAGATAACAAAAGCTGCCTGGCAACTGCTGAACTCTTTAGCCATGTTGGTTTTCCATGTGTACATCTTGGTCCATCAGGCCTGCTTAGCCACGAATACTAACAGGTAGTGATAAAATTCAAAAAGCTTTATATCATCTATCTGACCGCTCAGAAACTCATATTAGGGTGGGCTCTGGGACTCAGCTGGATAAACGAACTTGCTGCCACGCCCAGTAGAAGGATAAAACGGACTTCCACAAGTTGGTCTCTACCTTCTACATGTGTGTACAAGTATACACACATACGCAATTTACGGAAAATAAAAATAATTCTCTATCAGTGGATATGCACCTAAGTTAACATGAAAGAAGTCTTTTGAAATGGGGCTTGCAGGTGTTTTGCATCTGGTCTGCTTCTCTGTGCATCATTATGTGCAGAAGAGCTGGGAACAGAACTCCAAGGCTTCGTATGTGGCAGGCAAGTGCTCTGCCACCGAGCTACATCACTGGTCCCCTCATGCACCAAGCAGCTGCGTCAGGATACTGACCAGCAGCTACTTAGTCATAGTGAAGAATCCTCATCTCCATGTGACTCACACAACGGCGCTGCAGTTGGGATTGCTGGATGTTTCCGGTAAACGCTGGGCCAGGGAGACTCCTGATGAGTTTCCTCCGGTAGGCATGCTACATTTGAATCAAGCCTGCCTAGAAAAGAGGCTAGCCTGTGGAATTAAGTGAAAACGTAACCAGATCCCTAAAATTCATAATGTGTAGAAATCCGCAGGCTAAGGAACAAGCAATCAAAATTCATTAAGAGAAGAAGGCAGGGCACAGTGCTCACTCTGGTAATCCCAACGCTTAGGTGGCAGAGGTAGGAGGATTCAAACTTTGAGGCAGTCTGGGCCACATACAGAGTGAAACTCTGTCTCAAAACTGCATACCAGGCTAGGTGTGGTAACCCGTGCCTTTAATCTCAGTATTCAGGTGTCGGCTCCTTGCGGGCAGGTCTAGGCGAGCGGAGAGAGATCCATCCGCCGGGTCTCTCCAGGGCTGAGCGGGATGGTGAGTGTCCAAAAGAAACATACCTGGCCAGGAGTCTTGTCGAAGTAGGAACTCAACTTTAATGTATCAGCCTCTCCCTTATATAAACTCGGAGCATAGGGAGGGGGAGTTTTGGTGGGGGTGAGAAGATGTAGGCGTGGGGAAGCATGATGGAGGGTATGGGGTAGCTGACAGGGTCAATGGCAAAGCTCTAGATCAGCAACATGGGGCAGAGGCAGGGCCAAACGTGTCTTGTTGAGTCACCCCATAGGGAAGTGACTGAGATAGGTCTCAAAATTCGAGCCAGGTTCGGGTTTGTCTACAACGTGCAAACCAGGGCTGAAATGGGGCCCAACATTTAGGAGGCAGACAGTAGGATCTCTGTGAGTCTGAGGCTAGCCTGGTCTACAGTGAGCTCCGAGGCAGCCAGGTCTGCACAGAGAGACCTACCTTGTCTCAACCAATCAAACAAAAATGCAAACCAGGGGCTGGAGAGATGGCTCAGTTGTGCTCCTGCAGAGGACCTGGGTTGGATTCTCAGCACCACATGGTGGTTCACAGCTGTCTGTAACTCCAGTCTCAGGGGATCTCATGCCTTCTTTTGTCCTCCTTGGCCACTGACCTGAGGGCACTAGACATGTATGTGATACAGAGACACATACAAGCAAAATACCCACACACATAAAAGAACACGATAAATCTAAATGAGGTTTTTAAACGCAAGCTAAGCCGGGCAGTGGTGGCACACGCCTTTAATCCCAGCACTTGGGAGGCAGAGGCAGGCGGATTTCTGAGTTCGAGGCCAGCCTGGTCTACAGAGTTCCAGGACAGCCAAGGCTATATAGAGAAATCCTGTCTCGAACCTCCCTCCCCCCCCCCCCCCCCCCCCCCGCCAACAAACAAACAAAAAACACAAGCTAAGTCAAAGGATAAATAGTAGTAACTGGCTTCATGCTGCCTTAGTCACTAGCCATTCCTTGCTTTTGAAATAAGCAGTAGTGAGTTTTAAGGCTAACCTCAAGTGAGACTGGCCGAGCTCCGATGGCTGCTGGTGTGTTAGCTTTCTGCTCAGCCTTCCAACTGGTGAGGAAAGACAGTCCCAGTTTTGGTCAGGTGTCCTCATCAGAGGTGATGGAAGAGGAGGAGGAGGAGACACTAAGGAATGGACCCAGGGTAAAAGTGCTCTGAGGGTTTGAGAAAGTTCAGGACCATATGATGGCCTCTTTGACGCTCACCTTCTGAGGCAATAGGTGCAACCCACTCTCTAAATGATGGGCCAGTGAACAGAAGCACAGACGGGACAAAGCGTTTATCTGGTGCAGAATGGCTACGATACCAGTTTCTCTAGACTTCCTGTTTCCCTCTTTCTGGCAGTGGCAAACACACTATCTACTTCTCCAGTAAGCCTAATAACGTGCTTTTTGGTTTGGTTTATGACCTCTTCTTTGTAAATCTTGATCCTCCTGCCTCAATCTGCCAAGTATTGGGATCACAGGTGTGTAGCACCATTCCTTAAAGTTTGTGTTTGTGTGACATGTTTGTGAAGGCACCTTTGTACCCTGGTGAATGTATGAGGTCAGAGGACAGCCTCAGGTCTCTGTCATGTATTCCCTAGAGTGAGGCAGGAAAGATCTCATTTGTTCCTGTGCTGTAAACTCTGGGGGTAATTTGGCCTGTAATTCCCTTCCAGGGAATTCTCTTGTCTCCACCTCCCAACTCACCTTAAACCAACTGGATTACAGACAAAGCTTCTATATGGGATCCAGGGATCTGAATTCAAGTCGTTCAGACCTGTATATTGCTTTTCCGAAGCGAGCCTTCTTTCTCCCCAGCCCCACTCCTGGCTTTGATGGGATACAGGAACAGCACTCTGGGTTTTGTGTCAGAATGGCTCTTCTCCAGATGAGCGTGCCAGCTTCCCACTTGTGGCTTGGCCGCCAGGGCTTCTGAGAACTGCTGAGCTGGATCTGCTCTCACCTGGCATGGCCCCTCAGGCCCAGATTCTAAAATTTTGGTCTGGTTCTGCCTTGCTTTTCTCACGGTCTGTGCTGCCCCTAACCTGGACAGTGAGAAACTCTCCATTCTGTTCACCAGCTCACTGGCATCTCTCTGCTTTTGGCCCTGGCTTTTCTGGTATTAGTTTCTGTTACTAAACAGAACATTTTCGTTTCCAGGGTGGGGGGTTGGGGGGTTGAATTTTTGTATTTTACATGCATGAGTGTTTGCCTGTATATATGTCTGTGCACCATGTGTGTGTCTGGTGCCCCGAAGAACAAGAGGGGTCTGATACTCCGGATCTGGACTTACAGGTGGCTATGAGCCATCAGGTAGGTAGGTGTTGCTCATCAAACCCAGGTCTTTGGCAAGAACATGATGCTCTTGCACTCTGAGCCATCTCTCCAGGTCCTCCTACCCACAGTCTTAACCTCACAGTAATTTTGCCATCTCCTCTAGGCCCAGTGACAAAGCCGACTGAAATTCAGTGATCCATATTCTGTTCTCAGTCTCCTTAACCCTATCCCCTCCTGAAGTTAGAAGCATCCATACGCACCTTTATTTCTCAATATGTTTTGATGAACATTGCCAAAATGGGACTCTCAATAATAGTTACGTTTCACATCTCAAGTTTTACTTCGAAGTTACCAACCCCTTTACCAACAAAATTTCATAAAGTTGAAACTACTAAGTTGACAAACTAATAAATTCCATAAACAAAAATTAGTTAATAAAATATTACACGGAAATGGAGAGATGGCTTGGCAGTTAAGAGAGCTTACTATTCTTGCAGAGGGCCCGGATTCTGTTCCCAGCACTAACATGGAAGTTCATAATGACCTCTAACTTCAGTTCCATTGGATCTTATGTCTTCTTGTGGCCTCTGCAGGCACAGGTGGTGCACACATGCTCACACATACATACACACAAATAGTATCTTTAAAAATATTACATGGGTGGGTGGGGCAGCTCTGGGTGGTCCAGCTCCCAAGGGTACCAGCACAGCCCAGGTAGCCCTGCAATCAATGTCCCAGTGGCCAAAGATGGTGTCCTGGAGGATCTCCTGAGCCAGGGTGCTGGTGTTTGGAATCTTCTATCTGACATTTATTTATTTAGAGGTGTGTATTTTTTAATATATGAGGCATATATTTATATAGAGGTGTGAAGACGAAAAAATGTCAAGGAATATTGACACCCAGGAGCCAGAATATTCATTTCAAAATGAGCAACCTGGAGGGGCGAGAGGCCGGATACCCAGAGGCCCGTCTGCCATATAGGTGGCCCACGCACAGCAAGAGCCTCTATGATGTGCAAGTATGTGGTAGAGAGATGGGAGAGAAAGAGAAGCAGATGAATTGAGTACTCTGAAGAGAGGAGGAACTGAAGACATGAGGGCGGAGAGGAGAGGAACAGCTTGTAGTGAATACCCTGCCCTGCCACCTGAGGCCATGGTGAAGAACCGGCTTAGGCTGCCGCTGAGGGCCATGCCTGGGCCTGTGGCCATGCAGCAGCAGGAAACCGTGCTGAATATTTGTGGCTCATGTTACCACTAAAGACCATGTGGATGTCTGTGGTCTGGGCAGACAGACCATAGGATCTAGGCCAACCTGGGAATCATGTTGGAGACCAAGGGCTATGCAGAGCTGTTCCCACCCCTCACTGGCTGCAATACTTAGGAGAGCTGACCCTGTACCTCACCTGGTGGCAGGGATGCAGGCAAGCAAGCCCAAGGGTGTGAGCATGGGAGAGCTGACCCTCCCCCCTCCCACACCCGACTCATCTAAAGTATAGTGGTGTGGACCAGGGAGAGAGACAGGTCTGGACAGTGGAAGAAGAGACTCTATTCCCACAAGTCATTTTCTGGCTTCCACACACACCAGGGCCTATGTGTGTACACAGATAGAGACACACGCATAAATAAACAAATGTTTAAAAAATTACTCGCATGTATTAGAAAATTAAGTGTGTCTCTGTTCTTATGGTCCTTGAGTTAAAAGAGGACAATATAAAACCCTAATAGGCAGTAAAAGTAATCTATTAGATATTTTTGGCTAATAAGTTGTTTTTATGCTGATGAATGCAAATGAGCTTATAAATTATTAAAAGAAGATAATTATCTCCTAGCTTCTCAGGCTAGCCAGGAAGACATAATTCATGGAAAACATTTTCCGATTCTCTGCTTCTCTTGGGAAAACAGGAAGGAGTTGGCAATTACACAGAAGTAACCCTTCTGAAAGTCGCTTGACACTCTGTTAAGAAGTATTATCACTCATTTGAAATCCTGAGAACTGAGCTGACATAAAAGGATTTTTTTCAAATTCTTGGTAGGGCAAGCGTGGTGGTGATTCATGGCGATTCGTCATGCGTGCCTTAAGAGGCGAAGACAATTACAGACTGGACTTCAGCGGACTCCTCAGTACCTCTGAGTTACTGGACAGCCTGGGCTACAGGAGACTCTATCCTCCCCTCCACGCCCGTGCCTCCTTACTGATCTGGGACAGTGCTGCAGAGGCCCTAGGTCACATCTCCCCACTGAACACAGACAGGATGTTCCGACACATGAAACACTCATTGTACAGCCCTGGGGACAAAGGCCTGCCTTAGACAGCGGGGCCTATTCTTCAGGGCTCCAGTGATGAAGCCATCGGGATCAGCAGGGAGAAGAGTGCTGCTTCTCTCCAAGCTGCCCCGAGGCCCATGCTCATACAGGTCTTACTTTCATCCTTACAATTCACTCCAAGACTGCTGGCAAACACACTTTTCCCCATGAGTACACATTTGTTTTCTGCACTAAAAAAATAGAGGATTCTTTCCTTGATGGCGAGGCCGACATGAGCAGGAAGTCAGGAAGTGCTGCTGTGCACGTCCCCTCCCAGAGCCCTGTCAATTAGACAGCAGGGTCAAACACTTGCAGCAAGAATCACCAGCCGGGTGGTTTGCACACAGACTTCCCTGTGGTCAACTGAGCCATAGTAACCATAAGTAATTGGAAAAGTAGGGAAAATACAAATTAAAGGAAGCAGAACAAGTATTTTCAGAAAGATTAGTCCCAGTCCCAAGTGAAGTTCTAAGGCCATTAGCATAATGTAATAAAACCAGCACACATGAGAAAGGACTCAAACAACCTCATCCTCTGCAGACAGTGTGGAGCACTACTTGGTTAGGATGAAATAAATGCTGCATTTTGATTTAATAATTCCTTTCAATAGAAACCATTTATAAAGTACAAATTTATTTTCAAAACCAAACCCAGTATTTTTTAATGTTTTATTAGTTCAGGATATAAACATTCACTTCTGGTTTTAAAAAACAGTAAGACTATCAAAAAAATAGGGATAAGATTGCAAATTTACTAGCCCATGCTGTGGTAACACACACCATAATCCCAGCACTCCAGAGGCAGAAACAGGGGATCTCTGAGTTCCAGGCTAGCCTGGTCTACAGATTGAGTTCCAGGACAGCCCAGGCTACCAAGAGAATTAAAAAAAAATTTTTTTTTCAAACTTCTTCTATTCTGTCTTTGTGTTTCTCTTTGTCAGCAGTTTATTTATTTTGAGTCAGGGTCTTGCTATATATACAGCCTAGGCTAATAGTGTCCTGTCACAGACTTGTCTCAGCCTCCCAGATACTAGGATTACAGGTACATGTCACCACACCCAGCTATAAATAACTTTTAATCCCTAATATCATTTAAAGTCTCTCTGGAAGACATCAGGAAATATTTTTATATCGAGCAGAGAGACACCATAAATCTGTAATGCAATATGTGAAGAAGCAGGAGTGGGGCATGAGGCTAAGGAGACAAATGCAGAAGAGGGGTGTATGGGGAGGGGCTGCACCAGGGGCTTGGAGGACAGCAGAGCAGCGCTTAGCATCCTCAGGTGATGTGAACTGAGAGGCTGGAGAACTGCTCAAAAACAATAGCTGCACCTCTCAAGCGTAAGCCAACCCACCAACTACAAAAGCATTACATTTTATCACTAAATCAATGTACAAAAGATAGGTATGATACAGCAAACTCCTGTGTCCATGGATGCACAGAAATAAGCTACCCCTAGGCTCCAGTGCATCTGCCTGCTCCATCTGCTCCAGGAGACTGATGTGCCAGCCCCACCTGCTCACAGCTGTACTGCTCTCTGCTCTGAGGGAGGCACAGCACCCCCTTGTCTCCTTACACATCCGTAATTCTCTTCTCATGGTGGTTCACAAGGAGGTATGGGCTGTTGCAGGTTCTGCTTTGTATCACAGCCTTCTGCTTTTCCAAAGAGATGCCAGGCATGAGCCATTTTGCGAAGTTTAGTGAGATTGGGTTTAACCTATGAGAAGAAAGAGACTAACTATAGTTAACAATTATTTTTTTAAAGTATTTCAAAGTATGGCTCTCCAAACGAGTTTAGATTTCTCCTTTCTGGATTCAGAAAAAGATGATAGCATTCCTCAGAATTAACTGTAAGTCTAAATTCTTATCTCCTCGGTGATGGGGACAGGGATTCTTCAAAGAGGAGGGTTTTTGTGGAAGGACAGCATGGCTGTTTGCTTGTATGTATGTATGTATGTATGTATGTATGTATGTATGTATGTATGTATGTATGTACATGCCGTATGCCTGCAGAATTCAGAAGAGGGCATCAGGTCTCTTGAAACTGGAGTTATTGACAGTTGTGAGCTGTCATGAGGGAGCTGGAAATCAAACCTGGATCCTCTGGAAGTGCCTTTAACCATTTTTCCAATCCCAGAAAAGAATTTTAGTGGAGTAAAATTGACTGGATAAGTCAGGGAAAAGTATATGAAATCTCCATACAAGGAAAGACTTTACAGCCATTAGCAAGAAAAAGAAGCAAAAGAAAGGATTCTGAAAAGGGACAGCATAGTGTCCATGCACACACTCAGGGACAGCATAGTGTCTATGCACACACTCAGGGAGAGCACAGTGTCCAGGCACACACTCAGAGACAGCATAGTGTTCATGCACACACTCAGGGAGTGCAGAGTGTCCATGCACACACTCAGGGACAGCACAGTGTCCATGCACACACTCAGGGACAGCACAGTGTCCATGCACACACTCAGGGACAGCACAGTGTCCATGCACACACTCAGGGACAGCACAGTGTCCATGCACACACCCAGGGACAGCACAGTGTCCATGCACACACCCAGGGACAGCACAGTGTCCATGCACACACTCAGGGACAGCACAGTGTCCATGCACACACTCAGGGACAGCACAGTGTCCATGCACACACTCAGGGACAGCATAGTCCATGCACACACTCAGGGACAGCACAGTGTCCATGCACATACTCAGGGACAGCACAGTGTCCATGCACACACTCAGGGACAGCACAGTGTCCATGCACACACTCAGGGACAGCACAGTGTCCATGCACACACTCAGGGACAGCACAGTGTCCATGCACACACTCAGGGACAGCACAGTGTCCATGCACACACTCAGGGACAGCATAGTGTCCATGCACACACTCAGGGACAGCACAGTGTCCATGCACACACTCAGGGACAGCACAGTGTCCATGCACACACTCAGGGACAGCACAGTGTTCATGCACACACTCAGGGACAGCACAGTGTCCATGCACACACTCAGGGACAGCACAGTGTCCATGCACACACTCAGGGACAGCACAGTGTCCATGCACACACTCAGGGACAGCACAGTGTCCATGTACACACTCAGGGACAGCACAGTGTCCATGCACACACTCAGGGACAGCACAGTGTCCATGCACACACTCAGGGACAGCACAGTGTCCATGCACACACTCAGGGACAGCACAGTGTCCATGCACACACTCAGGGACAGCACAGTGTCCATGCACACACCCAGGGACAGCACAGTGTCCATGCACACACTCAGGGACAGCACAGTGTCCATGCACACACTCAGGGACAGCACAGTGTCCATGTACACACTCAGGGACAGCACAGTGTCCATGCACACACTCAGGGACAGCACAGTGTCCATGCACACACTCAGGGACAGCACAGTGTCCATGCACACACTCAGGGACAGCACAGTGTCCATGCACACACTCAGGGACAGCACAGTGTCCATACACACACTCAGGGACAGCACAGTGTCCATGCACACACTCAGGGACAGCATAGTCCATGCACACACTCAGGGACAGCACAGTGTCCATGCACATACTCAGGGACAGCACAGTGTCCATGCACACACTCAGGGACAGCACAGTGTCCATGCACACACTCAGGGACAGCATAGTATCCATGCACACACTCAGGCACAGCACAGTGTCCATGCACACACTCATTTCTGTTTCATTTCAGATCTTAACAGATGCTGCAGAGATGGCTCAGAGGTTAAGAATACTAACTGCTCCTCCAGAGCACCTGGATTTAATTACCGACACCCATATGTCTGTTCACAATCATCTGTAACTCCGGAGTGGAGCCAACACCCTCTTCTAGCCTCCACAGGCACCATGCACACACATGGTGCTCAAACCTACATGCAGGGAAAACACTTCCACACATAAAAGAAAAGAAGAACAGATTATAACAAGACTAGAAAGTGTTCTTAGTGTGAGGACTCTGTGCATTTCCTGCAATAGCCACATCGTTGTTCTTGGGCTGCTTGCTCACAGATCACAGCCACAGGACAGGAGATCTCCAAAGTCTGTCTGAGGAAACACGGAGACCCTCTGAGAGAGGAGACCCTCTGAGAGAGCCAGCTCCAGCTGCAGGGCACACACTTGCAAGGGACCGGATGTCGGCCATGTTCTGACAGCTGTGAGGTCAAGACATTTCTGCCTTCAGGAATCATGAAACCCGGAGCTGGCAGGCAACTGGTGTGCAGGACACATGATACTCAGGACACATGTACACATGTTAAGTTTAAACACCAGGGGGCCATCATGGAGATAAGCTGACACTTTAGTCTAAGCTCCATTTCAAATGTGAACTGAAAGACCAAGTGGATGGCCTTAAATAAAACTTGCAGTGCATGCTTTTCAAAACTTTCCTGTTTTGGGGAGGGTAAAGATGAGTTACAACCAGACAGCAGAAGCTGAAAGGAAGAAAAGATAGACTTTGCTCCTTCCTGAGTCTATAGGTCTATGCTGGTTGGTTTTTTGTTTTTTTCAACTTTACATAAGCACAGCCACCTGGAAAAAAAGGGAAACTTCATTTAAGAAAATGTCTACGTCAGCTTGGCTGCAGGAAGTCCATAGGACATTTTCTTGATTAGTAATTGGTGTGCGAGGGTCCAGCCATTGTGGGTGGTGCCACACCTGGGCAGATGGTCCTGGGTGAACCTGTAACCAGCGCCTCTCCTAGGTCTCTGCTTCAGTTCCTGCAGTAGAACTGTGATGTGTGAGCCAAATTAACCCTTTCTCCCCTGAACTCCCATGTGTGTTTTGGTTGGTTTTATCACAGCAACAGGAAGCAAACTAGAACAAGGTCATTACTGTACCTGTTTTTCCTGTTCCAAGTGGTCCAGGTCAGCTAAGGGCAGCATTGACGGCCTCCCATGAGCACACTGAAATGGCAGCTGGCACAAGGCCAGAGCTTCAATAAGACGACAGCTCTCTTCTAGGCTCAGACAATCATTAAACTTAATAGCCCCTAAATGAAGGAGACACAAAAAAATGACAGTGCACAGTGAGAATCAGTGTGACCGTGGCTCAGAATGGAGAATGTGGACAAAGTCAAGGGTTTCTGAGACGTCTTTAGTCTGGCCTTTATAGTGCTTGAGACTGGCACCTGAGGTTATGGGGCAGCCTCAGTCTTCAGGACTGGCCTCCTGCCTCAGCTTCCTTATGGGGTTCCCTGTGTTCTGGAGGGGGAGGGGCATTCCTTAACCCACTAGGATCTTACTTTTGGGCTTTCTCAAAGATATAGGGCAGTGTTTGCCTACTTCAGAGTGTGTGAAGTTTGAATCAGTTTCCTTCTGTCTATGAAGGTTCAAAAGTAAACTGTTCTCTGATAGTGTCTGTTTTATTTTCCCTTTTTCTTGATTTCCATAGCAGTCTTCCCAGTTTAAATCATCACATGCTAGAACATGACTTTATTCTACGATCGAGTCCCACAGTCATTACATATTAACTAATGCATGCTTTTCGTAGGAGCCTTTCCAGATAGTGAATGAGCCGCCCTGCCTCCACGGAGCTGTAACAGGTAAGATGACGTAAGACGAGTCGTTACAAAGTAACTTAAATCATCAGTGCTATGAAACATAGGCCAAGAATATGCAACACAAAACCAGCCCAGTTTAGAAGGCCAGGGAGTGCTCTCTTGCTAAACTATTTCAGCTGAGACATTGGGTTAAGAAGACCAAACCAGGCAGATCTCTGAGTTTCTAGGATAGCCAGAGACACAGAGAAACCCTGTCTTGAAAAAACAAAAAGTAAGAAGAAAAAGGAGGAGGAGGAAGAAGAGGAAGAGGAAGAGGAGGAGATTGCGTGGGTTTTCTTGGAGAAGGAGCAGAAGGCATGCTGGGCTCCGGAAAGGCCAGTGCAAGTGTGTCAGGACGCAGGCAGGACAAGACAAAGAGGCTGGAACTGTACAGCACAATGAGTGTGGCATGCTGAAACTCAAATGGCTGGCGGGGCCAAGCATGGCCCTTGTAAGCTGTAGGCTCTGACTTTGCTAGGGATGGTAGGAGATGCCTGTGGCCCAGCACTTTGGAGGTAGACGCTGGAGGATCCAGAGTTTAAGTATTTTCCATTACAAGAGACCAGCCTGGGCTATAAGAAACTTTATCTCAAAGAAACAGACAAAAATGTAAAAATTAAATATATAAAATACTTTTGTAACTGGCAATGTGTACTTCAGATGGAAGAATGACCAGCTTAGAAACAGGTTTTAGAAAGATTTCCCAGGCTGGGTGTGGTGGCTTACATCTGTAGTCCCAGCTGTGGGAGGCTGAAGCAGGAGGATTGCTATAAGTTAGAGGTCGCTTATTCTACATAAGTAGTTCTAGGACAGCATGGGGTACAAAGTGAGACCCTGCCTGAAGCAAAGGAGAACAATTACCCAGGATTCCGGTGTGTGCTAAGGGACAGTTACTTGAGCAGCAGCTGGATGGGCTGTGAGGACTGGGCAGAGGGCTCACGGGGGCAAGAAGGGCAGTGCAGACAGACCCAAGACTCTGGAGACAGCGATGGTGCAGGGGTGAGAACAGAATAAAGGGGCAAAGGACATTGGATATTCGCATGGCACAGACTAAGCTCGGAGAGGCAGAGGTGAGAAGCCTGGAAGGAGAGATATAAAATGAGGGTGTGAGCAGGTCCCCGACAGTTGCAGGCAGCTCTGAAGCTGCCACATTTGAGTCCCACAACACCACATCTCTCTCAAGTCACACCCCCTGCTCACGACTCCCCACTAGACCTGTGCTCTATACCAGCTCTGAAGGTCTCTCTGCAACCTTCCAAGCGTCTGGTTTTTATTTCCAGCCTAATTTCTTGGTACTCTTGGCTGCTCCTCATGAGAGGAATTTACTCAGGCCTTTGTGGCTCTGCCAAGGCTGCTCCTCACGATGTGCTGAGCCCCAGGGTTGCTTTGGCCTCACTCAGGATACTTCCCTTAGGGCCCACTCCTCTTGTTAGTCAGGTCCCACCCAGGCTCTATTAGTGTTCTACTTTCAAAAGTAATGTTTAAGGTAGACTCAGCTTCTTGACCTAAATTACACCCTGGAGAAGGTGAGCAGAAAAGGACATTTGTCTCCCACACAATCCCTGTACCCAGGCAGTGCGCAGCTCACACAGGACTCCGGCTATATGCAGGCTCTTACCATGGCAGGCCTGGGAGGCCAACACCTTCTGGACAGCCAGCGGCAGTGTCCCTTGGACACCTCCTGTGGTCTGGAGCAGCTGCAGTAGTGATGAAGTGGAAATGAGACAATGAGACAATGAGACCTTTGTGTGACACCTCCATCCACTGACACTCCCAAGTAAGAGAAAAGCTTACCTCTACTTGTTCTCGAATAAATTCCTATAAAGTCAAAAGGAAAACAGGTATGAATAGGCTGTTCTGTGGTTCTTGCCCTTTTAGCATTTAAAACCATCCTCAGTGAACAGAAAACAACCCCAACGATTAGGAAATGTGAGTATGTGAATTGAAAAAGCAAATGCTTGCCAGGCAGTGGTGGCGCACACCTTTGATCCCAGCACTCGGGAGGCAGAGGCAGGCAGATTTCTGAGATCTCGGCTAGCCTGGTCTACAGAGTGAGTTCCAGGACAGCCAGGGCTACACAGAAAAACCCTGTGAGAGAGAAACCCACAGAGAAACAAAAAACAAAAACAACAAACAAAAAACGAACAAAGCAAATGCTTAGCCAGAGAGATTACAATAGAGGGAAGACTGCCTACAGCAGAGGGGAGGCCTCTGCCACTAGTACAAGAAACTAACATTTAGATAAATAAAGAGCTAAAATCAAACACACACAGAGACAAAAGTGCCGATCAACAGATGGGCTACTGAACTGAACAGACGATTCTCAAAAGAAATATCCATGGCCAATAATTTTATTTTTAAAGTTCAACATCCTTAGCCATCACAAAGTGAAAATTAACCCTTCTGTAAGATTCCATCTCACTACAGTCAGAATTACTATCATTAAATCAAGTGAAGCCAGGTGGGGGTGGGTGGCGCACACCTTTGATCCAAGAGACTGGAAGGCAGAGGCAGGCAAATCTTGCTTTTTTGTTTGTTTGTTTTTTGGAGACAGGGTTTCTCTGTGTAGCCCTGGCTGTCCTGGAACTCACTCTGTAGACCGGGCTGGCCTCAAACTCAAAGATCTGCCTGCCTCTGCCTCCCAAGTGCTGGGATTAAAGGCGTGCACCACCACTGCCCAGAGGCAAATCTCTTAAATGAGGCCAGTGCAAGTTCCATGACAGCCAAGGCTCTTACACAGAGAAACCCTGCCTTGAAAAAACAAACACACAAACAAACAAACCAAACCAAATAACTCCCCCACCCCCAATGATAGAAAGAAAACAAACAACACATCTGGGCCAGATGTACCGACTGTAGGAGGAAACCTCATCAGGGGTTGATGGGAAGGGGAATTACCAAGGCTACTACAAAACCCATTGTGAAGCCTTCTCAAAAGCTACCATTTAAGCCAGCGTTCCCTGTCCCGGGCATGCACCCAGAGGACTCCGTCCCTACATGGAGGGACTGCACATCTCTGTCCACAGCTGCTCTTTCACAACAGGGAGACACGGGACCAGAAGAGATACCCATCACCAGATGAATAGACAATCAAACATGGAAACATACCAAGTAAGGAAACCCAGGACCAGGACAAGCACTGCGCTATCTCTCATACACAGACCTTAACTTCTAACTGGATTATTATCTAGGTGGGCAGAGGCTAGAAACTAGCAAGGGTCTCCTGAGATAACACAGTCTCTGAGAGGAGGGGGAAGGGCGACAGGGACATTAAAGCAGAAAGATCCAGGGCAAAGGCAAGAACAGGGAATGGGGAGGAGGTCAGCGAGAGAGTCAGCCCAAAAAAAGGGATTTATGAGAACACGAGAAGGAAACCTGCTACTCTGTAAGCCCGCTACTAAGATCTAGTTTTATTGCATTTAATATTATGTGTATGGGTGTTTCCCTCTAGGCACATCAAGTTGAAAAGCTTATTTTCCAAAGCTCACCTGAGAAGTTTCTCCTCCCTTGTTTGTCCTAATGGAGAGTGTTTTCCCTTCCATACACTCTTGCTATGAAGCCCAGCCTGGTCCTGAACTTGTCATCCTCCTGCCTCAGTTTGCCCACACCCCTTTATTTACAAAATAAATTAAAACTTAGTCCCAGTGAGATGCTCAGCAGGTAAAGCCCCAACCCCCAGGGTTCCTAGGGTGGAAGGAGGGAACTGTTGTCACACAGTCACATAGCCACACACACACACACACACACACACACAGAGACACCTACACAGCCACAGCCACACAGCCACACAGCCACACACACACACACAGCCACACCTACCTACCCCACACACAGCCACACACACACACACACAGATACACAGCCACACACACACAACCACACACACACAGCCACCCCCCCACACACACACCCACGTACACACAGCCATACACACACACACACACACACACACACACATGAAAAAAATAAAACCAAAACAAAACACATTTTTTTTTCATGGTTTCTCTGTAGCCCTGGCTATCCTGGCACTCACTCTGTAGATCAGGCTGGCCTTGAACTTAAATTTGCCTGCCTCTGCCTCTGGAGTGCTGGAGTTAAAGGCATGAGCCACCACCTCCAGCTAAAATGGAAAATTTTAATTACAGCTGATACTATTTAATGTTGCCAATTTGTTTAGCCTCTGGAGGCAACACAAAAAAAAACCTGTCTCAAGGTATGGTACATTTAATAATTTTTTAACAAGATACAGAACTTATTACTTCTGGTAACAGCTACAAATCAGCTTTCTAAGATTGCAACAGGATGATTTTCTTTTGAAACCCAAAGGTGAAGTCAATCATTCTATGTCCTTCCTTCCACATGCTCTAGTGTGAAAAGCCTTATGGATGCTCGAGGTCACCAAGAGGTCACCTAACCCACTGCACAGCTGAGCACCGAGGACATCACGGCTAACTTGTTACTCTCCCTGATGTGTGAGTGTGGTCACTTCTTGTTTCAGTTAATGTAGACCATTTTAAAAATGTTAAAAAAGGCTCAGTCTTGCCAAGCATGGTAGCACAGGTCTGCAATCCCAGCAGTGGATCTGTGAGTTGAAGGCCAGAGCTACATAATGAGATCCTGTCTCAAAAAAAAAAAAAAAAAAAACTCAGACATCAGGCTGGACCACAGCTGGCTAGAATGTATCAGTGACTGCCCATTGCCAGGAGAATTGCTCCAACTTCTTCAAAAGCCAAGGACTCTGCTTATCTACCGACTTAATATAATCAGATTTTCTGAAACCACAAGCTTTGTTTCAATTTGAAGTAAACTCTTTTTAAGAGTAAGTAGTCTTTGAAGTTGCTTCAGGAGACATTTTTAATATAATGTTCTGGTTAAACTTTAGGTATTGAATTACAGTAAGATTCTCACAGCTCCTATCTTTTGGATTCAACACAGTTTGAATTCAGATCCAGAGCAGGAGTCTGAGAAGAAATGAGCTATGTGGACAGAGAAGAGCTCTGCTTAAAGCAGAGCCAGGGCTGTCACCCACAGGGACTTAGAAAGAGGGAGGAAGGGGACAGGAAGGCTAGACTGGAGTGCCCTCCACCATAAGCACACTCAAGTCCTGCACACACAGACTCAACCACTTCTAACCTTCAGCCACCAGCCCAGGCCCCTCCGTGTGCAGCCAGAGGCTTTGGTTTCTTTTTACTTTAGCATCATGGAAGGAAACCTAAGGCTTCATACACCAGGCAACTACTCTACCCACCTACCTACCTACCTACCTACCTACTTACCCACCTACCCACCCATCTACCTACCTACCTACCTACCTACCCACCTACTTACCTACCTACCCACCTACTTACCTACCTACCTACCTACCTATCATGACTTGAGGGGGTGGGGAAGGGAGAGGGAGGGGGGAGTAGGAAGGGGAGAGAGAGAAGGAGACGGAGAGGGAGAAAGGACTGTCCTACATACCCATAGTTGGCTAGTTGGCCTAGAATTATGTAGTTCAGGCTGACTTTGAACTTGTAATCACCCTGCCTCAGCCTCCTGAGTGCTGGAATTACAGGTGTAAGATACCAGGTTGGCCAGAGATCTTGAGAAGTATTAGGCTTCACTCCTGTCATGCCAAGTTTTCAGCAACGCCGCTGCTCAGATATCACTTCTTGGCCACTTCTACCTACCTTCCTCTTGCCTGCAGCTTTACCTCTATGACCTTTCCCAGACTCTTCTTCCTCGGAATCTTTGGTCATCTCATACTCTTCTTCAGCCTCGTTTCTTTGACCCTGCACACCTCAGAGTTGTGTTGCGTGAGCTTGGCCTCCTGCTCTCCCCCCTCATGCTTATGCTCTCAGTCTCTTTGGCTCCTGGCCCTTCCTCACCTTTCAACGCTACCTAAGTGTGCATGCTTTTTTTATCACCAACAGATATGCACAACCTAGATTTCTTTTCTAGTTCCAAGAACTGTGCTGTAGTCTGCCAGCGTCCTGGCCAGCCCTACCTGAAGGTACCATGTCTGCGTGTCTGCACCTCTGCGCTGAGGTCACAGTCACCTCCGGGCAAGCACGCTCTTCACTGCCATCCTCTTCAGCAGCACTACTGTCCGGTCACGGACTCGGGATCACGGTGGGCAATCTTTCTCCTTTATTCTTTCTGCACCAGGTCTTTTGAAGTCTCCCTCTCATCCAGGTGCCAAATCTGCCCCTCCTTTCCATTCCCACTACTACTTAGTCAAGTCTTCATCTTTTGAACAGAAACCAGTACATCAGCCTTATCCCGCTTCTAGCCTTCCCCAGACTATCTGTCCTAACTTAAGTCACTAGGTCTAGCTTCTAACTTTTGTGTGTTGTTTTATTACATTACTTGTGTATGCATGTGTTCATTCATGCATGCACATACACATGCCACGGTGTGCACGTGAAGGTCAGTGCTAACCTTAGGGTCAGTTTTCTCCTTCTACTATGTAGGTCCTGAGGATCAAACTCAGGTCAGATCTGGCCAAAGAACCTTTAACCACTGAGCCATCTGGCTGCCTCTGAGTGTTTCGCCTACATGTATGTATATATGTGCACATGTGGGCCTGGTGCCTGAAGGCCAGAAAGGGCAATGGATCTCCTGGAACTGGAGTTAAGGATGGCTGTGAGCCAACACAAAGGTACTGGGAACAGTCCCAGGTCCTCTGCAAGAGTAGCAAGTGCTCTTCTAATTGATCTCTCCAGCCACCCCACTCCCCCTTTTTAAATACTAAGTCTCTCTGTGAAACCCTAGTTAGCTTTAAGCTCCTTCCTCCCCTCCTGCACACTGAGATGACCGATAGGTGCCACACAGGAAGCTCTAAACACTTCCCAAACACACCTCTACACTCCGCATTCCACTGTGTTATAACTGCGTTCTTTCTCCTTACCGTGACATTATACATCTGTCAATTTCCATCATTTGGAACTCTGAACGTTAACACAAGCGTGTGTTGACTAAAGACAAAGATTGAAGTTAGTGGCCTCAGCAAGTCTGCAAACATGGAAGACACAGCTCACCTCCACAATACTCTTAGTCACGGCAGATCGTCCTCTTCGGAGTTCATTAGCTTCTCTTTCTACAAAGCAGAGTGGCACTTTTCCCACCAGGATCAAAGAATCGCTAGCATCTGGAAAGAGCAACTCAAGTCCCAGATCTTCTAAATGCTTGTGGTAAGACCTAAGGAGACAGCCCCAGATGTAGAAGCATGACTTCATTCTCTCCGGTGCTGGCTCCAAACACTCCATCATTTTCAAAAGCTGCTATGACCTTTGGAAGTTGTATTGTTTTCCTTATGCTTATATGTGTTTAGGATTTTATTATCAAATTTCCTTTCCAATTACAGTAATTCTCATTCACAGTTACACTTTCTAAGAATTCAGTTACTAGTGGTTGATTGTGATCCAAAAAAATAAATGGAAAATTCCAGAAGTAACTCTATTTCCGGGACTGACAGGGGCCTTTTGCACATGCTAAGCATACGATCTAATACCGAGCTACAGCCCTGGCCATACAACTTAAACTGCATGCCACTCTGAGGACCATGACAAAGGCTCACGCTGTCCCACTGAGCATCCTCTGTCTGGCACGCCCACACAGCTCATGCCTGTCTGTTAGTCACTTATCATGTGACTACCCCAGATCATGGTTTTAAAAAGAGATGTATCTATTATATTTGTATTGGGTGTATGTGACTATTAGCCTGCACGTATGTGTGCCACACGCTTGCCTGGCACCTGTGAAGTCCAGAAGAGGGAACCAGATCCTCTGGAACTGGAGTTATAGTTGGTCGTGAGACTTCATGTGGTTGTTAGGACCCAAACCTGGCTCCCCTGTGAAAGCAGCAAGTGTTCCTAAGCAGTGAGCCATGTCACCAGCCGGGCACTGCAGTTTTCAGGCTGAAGTAACTCATTTTATAATGTTCCCCAAACACACAACTAGTGACGCAAAGGAGGCACCAAAGCATCAAATAATGCAGTCTGACCATGGGAAAACAATCTGTACTCAGGCCTCACTCAGTAGTGACATTTCCAGGTGTCTACTGGGGGTCCTGGAACAAATCCATCACATGTAAGGGAAGACTACCATATAGTAACTTATTTTCCTTCTGTCTTTCTATTGTGAGAACCAATTTACTTCTAAATCTTATTAAGTTTTTGTTCTTCACTAAAGAACTAATTTGCTGCCTGCATTTAAAGGAGTTTGGCTCAAAGAAAAGGTCTGACAGTTTTTGAATCAGTGTTAAAAGGAGGTAATTAACAGCCCCAAGAACCAAGATGTCCTGATCGGGACGAGTTGGTGGCAGTGAATAAGTGGATTCTGCTCTAGGGAAGCTGTGTGGGTAGCAGGAACACCAGGCCTGAAATGAACGGGCAGCCTTTTCATTTTCAAAATTGTACACTGCCCAGTCCTATGACCTGCCCCAGGACCTGCTCCACCCCGGCTTCCCAGTGTTTGCTTCACTCCTAATAAGATTATGGTAATGTAGACTCTAGAATGGACCCCAACAAGAAGAATGGAAGCAATTATCTCCCTAACTTTGCTCAGAAACAGTGCAGCATAAACACTTGGCCGTTCCAAGAAGAAGAAGAGTGTTCTAAGCCAACTGCTGGAAAAAATTACCAAGGAAATTCTATCCTATACTCAGTATCTATGCTATAGTGGGAAGAATGGCATTTGGGGTCAGAAGACAGGCTCTGAGCCTGCTCCACTGCTAACCGTTAAGGCCTTGGGTAAGCCATGCAACACTCTTTGTCTCAGTTTCCTTCTCTGAAAAAAAAGGGGGGGGTGGGGAACACGCATGCAGAAACCTCACAAAGCTACGGTAAAGCTTTACAGAGCAGCATCATGCCCTCAGACATTACTGACCGCAAGAGTCTCCTTTGTTCTTCTGACACGGTGATCGCCAGTGGAGGGATTATTGTGGAAGACAGTAATTTTTTCCGGTCGGCGCTTTGTGGAGCTTGTTTCTCATAGGAGTCTATTGGGAGAGAGATGAACAAGATAAGGATAAGAAGGGAAGGCTTTTACATCAATTAAAAAGACGTTTGGTGAACCATGGCCATGGCATGAGTTCTCTAGAACTGTCGTATATTCAGTGTTTGGTTCTACAGTTTGGATTCCAGCAGTAAACTAAGGGGCAGCCAGCCACTTGACTCATTTTAGCATTTTTTTTCAAAATAGGAAATAGAAGACTTAACTCTTACATCCACACTAACAGGGCAGTGTTCCTATAATTAACATGTGTGGTATTACTACAGAGATATAAAATGTGACATAACATCTATACAATCCTGTAAGTCAAGAAGGTTTTCTTTGTTCCTGCAGCATCTCAGTCTTGGAAAAGAATTTGCCAATATTATTCTCAAATGGTGCAGACCCTATATAGCAAATAAGTCTGGGTGTGGATTTTTAAAAAATTATCATCATTTGATTTTAAAAAGTTATGTGTATAGGTGTTCTGCCTGCATACATGTCTGTGCACCACACGTGTGCCTTGTACCCACAGAGGCCAGGAGACAGCATCAGAACCTGCAGAATTGGAGTTAGAGTTGTGAGCTCCCATTGTGGCGTTAGGAAACCTGGGCCCTCTACAAGAGCAGCTGTTGCTTTTAACTTTTGAGCCATCTCTCCAGCCTCACATTATTTGTGTGTGTGTGTGTGTGTGTGTGTGTGTGTGTGCACGCCGTGTGTTCTTTGTATGTGTGAAGGGGTTTCACATAGGCCATGGCCCACACATGGAGATCAGAGGACAGCTTGTGGGGATCAGTTCTCTCCTTCCACCTTCATGTGGGTGACAGGGATTGAACTTGGGTAGTCAAGCTTACTCTGACAAGTGTTTTGCCAGCAAAGCTATCTCACTGACCTGTAAGTTTGTTTTGAATGAGCCAAAATTTTTAGTTGTTCATTTCTTGCATTTCAAGTTTGTTTTTGATGACTTCCTTAGCCTGAGATTCTTTGCCAGTCTTTAACTGCCACACCAGAGCCCACCACTTCAATTAACTGTTATGATCTTGGGCAAGGCATAGAAAGATCAAACCTCTCCATCTCCCTTTCTTCCTCTGACAATTTTTTATGCAAAAAAACTCACAATTTTGTACAGCCAGTTCATTTGTTGTGATCATCAGCCTGCTTAAAGTTGAGAGCTCAGTGAGGAAGACACTTCAGCAACAGACGTCAGCTTAGCATTTAGTGAACTGAACATGATCCTTGGTTTGCTAACTGCCTAACGAGACTCAGCAACTATCCTCCAGAGGCTCTCAAGCCCTGACCAGCATCACAGCCTACGTGGTCCTCACACCACTGTATCTCACCACCAAAGCCATAAAGAAGGGCTCATATTTAAGTCCTTACTCAAAGTAAGTAATTTTTCCCACCATTTTTTTTTTACTGTATCTTTCCAATCTCTTGAGGGTTTCAATTTATAAGTCAAAATAAAATATTAGTGACATTATTGTCATTCCAGTTCATAAAACGTCTCCCTGGATTCTTACTTAACTCATTGACATTAAGGCTGTTCATTACTTAATCATAGGAATCAAGATTTTCCCGATAATTTAAAAAGGATATGGTGTGACATTGTAATTTCAACATTTGGACAGCTAAGAGGATAGAGCATTCAAGCTTGAGCTATACAGAGGAATTCTATGTGGTTGAGGTTTACTTTGTTTTTGTTTTGTTACTGATTGATTGATTGATTGTATTTTATCACTCGGTGATAAAATGCCTCATGATGGACAGAGACTGAAAAAAAAAGCATCAAAAAGCATGGTCACTTTGGAAAGATATATTTAAACAGTACTCACACTAGCTGCCCCTGAGAGAAAGAAGATGGAATGAAATACAAGGAGGTAAAGAATGCTTTATTACATTTCCTCTGTATCTCCTAGAATCACATCAGTGTGATCACACTATATATCCCCAAATAAATGAGATTTTTAAAAATAAAAGTATTACATGGGACCTTGATGACTGTGGGGGAGTTTTAGTGAGAGCACACAGCAGTGAGAACATACAGACATGGGAGAGCACACAGCAGTGAGAACACACAGCAGGGAGAGCACACAGCAGGGAGAGCACACAGACATGGGAGAACACACAGCAGGGAGAGCACACAGCAGGGAAAGCACACAGACATGGGAGAGCACACAGACATGGGAGAGCACACAGCAGGGAGAGCACACAGCAGGGACATCACGTTAATACATGTATGCATACTGTAAATGAGCTCAGTCCTTCTGTAGGTCTGGGTGGAGAATAAATATATAGGAAATGCACCTCTGACCAACTTGATCAGATTCATTTGTTTGCAATAGCAAAGCAAACTCCTGTGGTCTTCCAGTAGTTTTCAGACTAGGTTATCTCAGCTTAATTTTTCAAACACACAGTACATCCTTCTTCACAGTCATGGTGAGAAAAACTCTGTAGATGTGTCACCTGCACTGGAGTCTTAAACCTCCTCTAGCTGCAGACAGACGCTTACCAGTGATCAGCTGCTCCAATCGAATGCGCTCATGGGCAGCATGCTGGTCCACCAGGACTAACAGGTTTCCACCTACAAAATCATATATCAAGATTAAAAGAATCAAAGTGTAGTAGATCAAAGTAAAGACTGATTACTTAATCCATTTAATGACATATACATAAGATATACAACTGTGTTTTGTTATTTTTGAGACAGGGTCTCACTATATAGCTTTAACAGGCCTGGAACTTGTCTATACGCCAGGCTGGCCTTGAACTCACAGCAACCCACTTGCCTTTGCCTCCCACATGTTGGGATTAGAGGTGTGTGCTATCATAGCCAACTCAACTGTACTCTCTCTATATAAAAACAAAAACCCCAAACCCCTGAAGCTATCAATAAATTACCAAATTTGTCCCTGGTGAAAAGCTCTGTAACTTATCTATATTTCATTTAGAAAAGGTTACATTTTAAAATATTCATACAGACTTGGCTTTATTAAGTCAACTTTACAATAAAGAATCATGAGGTAATACACTGCATACATTATAATCAGAGGATTTTGATTTGCAAGCTACTCTGAAACTCAAGAAGATTGTACTTGTAACTTTAGATCAGAGGGCAGGACATTTTTTGTACAAACAGGAGAAAGGAAATATTTTATGCTTTTTAGGCTACATGAATGCTGTCATGACTACTCAGCTATTTGTTTTGAGCCAAAGCAGCCGCAGACAATCTGTGCCACTATAGCTGTGTTCCAATAAAACTTTATTTATGGACACTGAAGTAACTGCATAGACTGTGGCTGTGTCAAGAAGTCTTTTTGTTTTTTCCTAACCATGTAAGGATGTAAAAATCATTATTTCCTTGGCTTCAGAAAAACAGACCCTCAGTGTGTCTACTCCCAGACTGCAGCTGTAGCTGTAGCCTTCCTGGGTGAGCCTGTCACCTGGGAACACACTCAAATGCAGGGCAGAAGCTAACAGCAGGCACAAGCTTCTACAATTCTAACTCACACCTACATGATCTTGTCTACCGGTCCTGCTTTTAGGAACTAGGGATACTTCAGAAGAACACTTGTTCTTCTTCCAGAAGATGGGGGTTTGACTTCCAAAACCTACTTGGGAGCTCACAACTGTTTATAACTCCTGTTCCAGCCAATTTGAAGCCTTCATCTGGTATCAATGTGAACTGTACATGTGATACACATGCATACATGCAGAAACAAATTCATACATAGAAAATTTAAGTAAAATATTTAATTAAAAATATTTTTAAGTATGTGTAGTTGTGTGTTTGTATGTGGGTAGCAGTGCACACGACTGCACATGGGAGCAGGTCCCCACAGAAGCCACCTGTTCCCTGTGAGGCAGAGCCTCAGGTAGCTATAAGCCACTGGATGTGGGTGTGGGCGACAGGATTCTTGAGTATGCACTGCTAGCCACTGGGCCATGTCTCCACCCATTACAGGCCTCACTTTTAAGAGCAGGGCTTCAGACTTTCAAGTACAAGCGAGGAGGCAAAGGGTTTGGAAGTCAAACCTACAGGGGAATCTCACAGACAACAATTTTCCATGACAATATTACCTTTTATAAACTACATTTGTATTATTTTTGGCTAAAAGATTGAAGTTTATTGTTATTAATCATATTGAAATAAAAGTTCTTCTCTTGAATTTGATCAAAATAGAAAGTGTCTTTTTCCTATTTCTATTAAAAGATGAAGCATTTTTCTATGACACTGACAGTTTTAATTGTCAACTGAGAAAAGTCTCGACGGGCGTGATGTAGAGACCTGTCTTTATTCAGCTACCTGAAAGTAAGGGGCACCGTGCCCTGGATGTGTGGCCTCAACTGGACAAGCAGGTAAAGCCAGCTGAGCAGACGGTATGCCTGCACTCAGTTCTCTTCTCCAGACTGTGCGTGGGATGTGAGTAGCTTCTTCAAATTCCTGCCTGACTTCTTTCCAATGACAGAATGTAATCTGGGGTTGTGAGCTACAATAAACTCTCCCCTAGGTTGCTTTTTGTCAGTGTGTTTTATCAGCTACAGAAATGAAACTATGGGAGATACCATCAAACTCCCAGTTTAAAGACCAAGATTTAAAGCAAGAGGAAACAGACGAGATCCATGGTATCTCAGGGAGCTGCAGACTTACACAGATGATAATGACCTTGCCTTCAACTGCACAGCAAGTTGTAGCTGCCTGTTGATAGGTAAGCTTTCTACCACTTGAACAACACCTCTCACCCCATACTTTCTGGTGTGAGTGTGAGCGCGCGTGCGCGTGTGTGTTTACAAGCCAGAGGTCAGTCTCAGGTGTTGTTCCTTAGGACACCCCATCTTCCTTGGAAAGGGTTTCTCACTAGCTTTAAGCTCAGGTCCACTAGGCTCACTGGCTGGTCAGGCCCGGGGACTCACCTGCCTCTTTACCTCTCTGCCTCTGGGATTATAAGTGAACACTAGCACACTCATTTTTTTTAAAAAAGAAATTTTCTTTTATTAATATACTAATCATTTTGAGGTTAGCAAACAGAAGAATGTATCTCATGATGGCATCTACACAAATATATGTCATGTTTTGTTTTGTTTTGTTGACATAGGGTTTCTCTGTGTAGTTCTGCCTGTCTTGGAACTCACTTTGTAGACCAGGCTGCCCTTGAACTCACGTAGATCTGCCTGCCTCTACCTCCAGGGTGCTGGGATTAAAGGCCTGTGCCACCATCGCCCAGCATATACTTAGTTTTCATTTGTTCTCTTTAGATATGAGCTTTTTGGTTTTGGATTCCTCTGAGACAGGGTTTTACCATGTGGCTCTGTCCTGGAATTTGCTTTGCAGACCAGGTTGACCTCCAACTCACAGAGATCTGCCTGCCTCTGCCTCTCTCTGAGGGCTGGGATTAAAGGCATGTGCCACCACCACCTGACTTTAAATATGTTTTAAATTTCTTGTGACATATATTTGGCTGCATTTAAAACTGAAGAATAGGAAAGGATATGGATTAGGGTTCTGGATTCTTAGTTCCTTATCCATACTCTAACACAGTATCTTAAAAGTTATTGATGTGGGTTCTGGGCCTTGAACCTGCTTGTGAGGCAAACACTCTGCTAACTGAGGCTCTCCAGGCCCCACAGCTGTTATACCTGTTGACTTCTGACAACAGGTATAACACAGGAACACTCCCATGTTAACTATTAACTTACTTTAAGACTAGAAAGAGCAGCCGCTATTTCTGATGAACACTGGGTAACACAATAGAATAAGTCACAACCTTCAAGGGAGTGGTCTCAATATCAACACAAATTACCAAATTCAGAAACACTATGAAATCAGACCTGTACTTAACAGAAGAACAGCTTATCTTTCCATTGTCTACACAATGTTACGAGCTTTTGATTTCTTGAATGAAGCAGAATACAGAAGACAATTTATTCACACAGATGCCATGTTTTTGACATCACAACAAGACAGAATAGAAGCTCTATGAGATGTTTTCATATTATATTCTTAGCACATAAAATAAAATTTTAAATAATGGGTACTTGATAACTATTATATAATGAATTCATTCTCTAGATGAATAACTGAATAAATGTATCTCAGCGTAGGCAGAAATATGCATTAGTTATTGGTTGCACTGTAATTTAGAGCAATAATATATGTGTTCAATTAAAATATGTCAATATCAACTGGGAGTGGTGACACATGTCTTTAACCCTGACACTCAGGAGGCACATGATCTTGTAAGTTCAAAGCCAACCTGGTCTACATGGAGAGTTCCAGGCCAGCCAGAGCTACACGGTAAGAACCTGTTCTCAAAAACAAAAATAAAACAAATAAGCAAATATAAAAATTAAAATAAGTCAATGTAGGAACAGGTTGCATATTTATTTATTTAGAAATAAAAACACTCATATTTAGTTAAGAGGAATGCATTTACCTTTGTTTCTGACAGGGTCTCATGTAGCCCAGGCTGGCCTTGAACTTGCTATTTAGCTGAGGAGGATGCTACCGTTGCCTTCCCCCTTCTGGACTTACAGGAGTGCATCACCATGCTCAGTTTCATGCAGTACTAGAGACTGAACCCAGGGTTTCATCCATGCCAGCAAGCACACTACCAACAGAGCTACAGCCTTAGCTTCAAGAGACTCCTTGCACCCTGGTTTTGCTCCTGAAAAGAACCTCATTAGGCAGTGGTGGCACACATCTTTAATCCCAGCACTTGGGGGGCAGAGGCAGTAAGATCTCTGTGAGTTGGAAGCCAGTATGGTGTACAGAGCAAGTTCCAGGACAGCCAGCACCACACAGAGAAACCCTGTCTCAAAATACTGCCCTCCAAAAGAATCTGAAGAATACTTTCTTTGGTAGTAAATCCAACAATAAATATAAACTTTGGAGAGAAGTTTAACTAGTGGTCTTTTTTGTTTCTTTGAAGACATAGTTCCTGTGCTTAAAACTCGTCCTGGGTTCCACTGGCTGAGATTTTGATATCTCAAAGCTAATAGAATTTCAGGCAATCCAAACCTCAGGGCTGGAGAGAGGCTCAGCAGGTCAGACAGTTATTGCTAAGCCTGAAGACCTGAGTTCAATCCCAGGACTCAAACAGTAGTGGGAGAGAACCAACTTTGTACCAAACCCTGAACAGGCTCTGTTTTTGTCTAGATCTATAAATCTATGCTAAAGATTAACTATAAGTTAGGTTCAGCAACAAATTAACAATAATGATAGAACAGAACAGGGCCAAGGGTGTAGCTCAGCAATATAAGCACTTGTATAGCATGCCCAGCACTGTAAAAGTGAAGAATAATAAGTACACTCACAACAATATGCTGGAATAAAACTGCTAACGTCATTTCTATCATACTCGATGCCATTATTACGTACAATAACATTTCCTTGGACACAAGGACTTTATACTGTACAGTTAATCTGGTAATATATGCAGGGGCCGAATAACAGACAGCTAGGACACACAGCAGGTACACACTGGACAGCGGAGTGATCTGCAGTTTGGGTGGACCAGAGTGAGATGACAGAACATTTCATCATACTACTCAGAGTTGGGTGAAACCTAAAACTTATAAGTTGCTTATTTCTGGAATTTTCCACTTAATATTCTGACCTTGGTTGACTGTGGGTAACTGAAACCATGGGGAGTAAGACCACAGAACAGGCAGACAACTGTAATTGCACTCAAAATTCTCATGAAAAGGAAAGCTCCTCTCTCTCTGCTGGTCACTCGCTTCCAGGGCTCAGATGTCCTCATAGCAGTGATGGCTTCTGCCCCGTCTCTTTTGTCAGGCAGCTCTCCGTGCCAAGACACAACTGAACAGCGCCCATACAGCGGCAGCTGGTGTGAGGTCCTAGATGCAGTGCAACAGACTTCATTCCCTCATTCTCTAGCCATTCCTTCCCCTCCTCTTCTGCTGGTGCCTTTCTAGTCAGCTCTTGTTACATGTTAGAATTATTCAAGCATCTACCAGGGCTGTTTCTCACCCTCTATATTTCTAAGTGACAAGTGTCAACAATAATCAACTTTATGCAGACAACTCAAATTTACATCACCTGGTTAGAACACTCAGGTCTATATCTCCACCAGCCAAAAACATTCTTGCAGTCTCCTCTTTAACATTTCAAAGAGAGTTTAGATTAACTTGTGATTTTTATCCTCCCAGCCTGCTCCAACTCTAATCTGGTCTTACAACATCATCCACTTGGTCATAGAGATCAGAAAACTAGGTATTGTCTTTGATATTCCTCTCCGATACAATCCATCAACAACTCTGTTGACTTTATCTCATGCTTTCTCAATGCATCCACATCTGTTTCTTTGTTGTTGTTGTTGTTTTGTTTTTTTTTTTTTTTTTTTTTTTTTTTTTTGAGATGAGATCACACATGGTAGCCCAGGCTATATACTATCTAGCCTTGCATCTCCTGCCTTGGTCTTGTGAGTGCTGAATTTTCTGTCCACACAAGATGCACACTCAGTCTAATCCTTTCACTTCTCCTCTACCCTGATCCTAGGGAACCATTATTCTTAGACGCTGTGATATCTCCTTAATTGTCTCTGTGGAGTCCTGAACGCCACACAAACTCAGTCCATTCTCCATATAGCAACTATAACAGCCCGAAAACACAACATGATAGAACAGGTTGTTTGCACCTAGTGCTGGGCCACGGCAGCGCTGGAAGCTGGCATTTACTATCTGGCTGCTACTTCCTTCCCAGCTCTAACTCCAGGCTTTCTGTCCTGCTTCCATCCAACAGAGGGAATTACTATTTCCTTCCTTACTTGACTTGTACTTCAGGGTCACTCTACCAAGGTCTGCTTGCCTCCCTGACAAAATCAAACTCCCCAACATCAGTTCTTGCCACCTTGTAATTCTCCATTAAGAGCTACTGTTAAAGCCGGGCAGTGGTGGCACATGCCTTTAGCCCCAGCACTTGGGAGGCAGAGGCAGGCGGATTTCTGAGTTCAAGGCCAGCCTGGTCTACAGAGTGAGTTCCAGGACAGCCAGGGCTACACAGAGAAACCCTGTCTCAAAACAAAACAAAACAAACAACAACAAAAAAGAGCTACTGTTAAACTTTCATGTGTTTGTGTGATTATCTGTTCCTCTGACATATCTTATTGTTGCATCCCTAGAGCCTGGTAAAGTCCTTAGCAAACAACAGCATCAAATAATATTTGTTGAATGATTTATCTAGGAACTTTTGTCTCATTAAAGCAAGTCACAAACTTGTTTTAATTGTTTTTAACTTTATGTGCATGCATATTGAGCCTGACTATGTATCTGTGCACCACATGCATGCCTGGTGCTCAAGAAGGCCAAGAGTGCCAGATCCCCAGACTTGAGTGACAAACAGCTGTAAGCCACTAGATAGATGCTGGGAATCTAACCCAGGTCCTCTGTTACATGGCTCTCTTCACAGCCAAGCCATCTCTCCAGACTCCTGATTCTGTGTAAACACTCTTGATTAACCGAGCAAAACATTATATAGACTTCTAAACACTTATTAGTATAGCTAACACTGTACAGGGAGCTGAGGGGATGGGCCAAGGGGTAAAGCACTTGCTTTACAAGCACAAGACTTGAGTGAGAGGTTAGAACCCATGGAAAATGCCTGGGATGGTGGTACATGTCCGAAACCTAAGAGCTGGAGAGGTGGAGACAAGAAGATGCCTGGGGCTCACTGGCCAGCCAGGCCTCACTGGCCAGCCAGGCTTGCCTTACTGCTGACATTCAGGCCAATTAGAAACTGTCTCAAAGGAGATGGATGGCATCCCTGAACATGACACCTACAATTATTCTTCAATCTCCATATGTATAGGTGAGCACCTGTGTATACAGACATGAGTCATCACAGTGATGGGGGCTGGGCACTCAGTGGGAGTATTGGCTGTGGGAGCATGACGACCCCAGTGTGGATCCCTAGCATCCACATTTTAAAAAACCCAAAAACCTGACTGGGGTGGCCCATGCCTGCAACTGCAGTGATGGGGAAGGCTGGGGCAGGCAGCCGAGGCAGGGGCATAACTGCTGGGCAGCAGTTTAGCAGAACAGTAGGCCTCAGGGTTACAAGAAACTTGTCTCAAAAAGCTGGGTGGAAAGTAATGTAGGAAGGCACCTTAAGTTACCTCTGGCCTCCACCTCTCTCTCTCTCTCTCTCTCTCTCTCTCTCTCTCTCTCTCTCTCTCTCACACACACACACACACACACACACACACACACACACTAAAAAGTCTGTAACATAAGATATTTTAAAGAAGTAGAAAATGAAATTCTTCCTTTGCCCACCTTTATTTTCACTTCCCAGGATTGCTATTAATAGTAGGTCTACTACTAAGAGTAAACTATTACTAGTTTAGCGAGCCAGGTGTGGTGTGGTATAGGTCTGCGGCATCCCAGCAGTCAGGCTGAGGCATTAGGACCACCATGCGTGAGAGACAATCCTAGGCTACATCTCAAAAGACTAAAAGCTTTCTGTGTATCTTATTTACGCGTGTGTCAATGTACTTAGAGTTCATGTACTTTAAAACGTGCTTCAGATTCTCACTTTAGGTCAGTTTGCCTTTATCTGTTTTTATCCATCAGATTGTTGCACCCCACAAACACTCTACAAGGCAGTTATCGGAGCACTAGACGGCTCATTAGTGAAGCAGAACTCCATGCTCACCTGCTTGACCGCTCTCATCCGTCCTCGTGCTCATTAAGCAGGCAATAAACTTGTTATCCACTTGCTGGAGAACCTGCCAGTCACGGAGATAAGTCATGTGACACTAACCAAAAATTAGCAACTGCTTACCTGCATAAAGAGGTATGACAATACTCAATGTGCTACCACCCACAGCCAAGACCCAGAAGAGAGCCAACTGAGAGCGTTTGTCTCAACCTGATTACTGAGTTTTACCTTTGGGATTCACAGGGTGGAGGGAACTGTCTTGCAAGTTGCTCTCTGGCCTCCACATGCATGGCCTTGCTCCCAATAAGCACAACAAAGACTTGTTTTAAAACTAACTGTGAGGAAGTTCTCAGAAAGATAAAACAAAGGGCAAGCAGAGCCGGTGGAGGGCACGGAGGGACAGGTGTCCCCAGTGCCACAGTGCACTTCTGCAGTTCCAGCAGAGACTCTCTAACACATACGACCAAAGACTGCCAATAAATAGGACTATTAAAGACAGTGTCTCAGTGTGTAGCCCTGCCTGGCTTGGAACTCTCTGTGTAGACCAGACTGGCCTCCATCTCACAGAGATCCTTCTGTCTCTGCCTTGCAAGCTGGGAATAAGGTGTGTGCCATCATGCACAGCCTAAAATACAAATTCTCAACTGTGAAAAGCAAGGAAAGGCATTCTGGAATCATCAGTCTAACAGTTGTGGTAAATGGCACCGACAGTTCTACCCTGTGGGGGCTCCTCTCTGTTTAAGCTCATGCTCCCCAAAGGCCTCTTTCTGGATAACTGGGCCCCTGCTGCAACCCCAAGTCAACACCTGGGTAGGCACTTGCTCAGTGTTGCATACCATCTGAGTTTGTTTCCAACTCTGAGGGCAAGGAGACTGGGACAGTCAGAGCAGAGACAGAGAACAGAGCAGAAGAGGACAAGAGTCATGGGTCCCTTTGTTAATGAACTTCCCAGTCTATGGCTTCCTTAGCCTCTGCAGCCTCACAGAGAGACAGAGTCACTTAAAAGTGAGTATTTTTGCATAGTTAACGACAATGTTGATTTATAAATAATATTTTGGTTTTTTCATAGTTATAAAATATAAAATTGAAATATAATTCTCTGCAGAAATGTTAACAGTCCTTGATACTATCAACCTGAAGTATAATTCAGCCCCTGAACACCTGCTTACATTATTAAAGGTATTCTTCTTGGCTATTAAAATTAATGTGGATTTTTTTTTTTTTCCCTGAAGATAAAAATTCAAGGTTCCAGCTGGGAAATGGTGGCATTAGAGGCCAGCCTGGTCTACAGAGCAAGTTCCAAGACAGCCAGGGCTACACAAAGAAACCCTGGCTTGAAACATAAAACAAAAATATATTTAAAAATAAAATTAATAATAATAACAATGACGATGGTGATGTATGGTTCCAGTCAGATTATAAGCAAAGAAACCCATGTCTGATGCCTAGTCTTGACTGTAAAACTGACTGCATTTGGAATTCACCAAAGCCCAAGAGGCTGGTACGCCTATCTTAATTAAATCACTTGCGACCCACTTCTTATCCAGATCTTTTGAGAGAGAAGATCCACCTTTAATCTGGGCTACACCTGCTGTTGGCAGCCTATATAAAGGACACAGAAAGAGGATGTTTGCTTGCCCTCACTCTGGCTGGCAAGTCCACTCCTTCCCTGGCATTAGGCCAACTTCTTCAGGATTATGTTGTAAACTGAAGACCAGCTGAGACATCCAGCCTTGTGAACCAAACAACTACTGTATTCTTGAACGTTTGTTAGACAGCCATTGTCAGACTAGCTGGAAAGCCATTCTATGTATATACATAATATGTACATATGTGCACGTTTCCTCTCTCTTTCTCAACCACACACACACAGACACATACATACACACATGCATGCATGCATGTATGTATGCATGTGTATGTATGTATGTATGTATGCATGTATCTATGCATGCATGCATGTATGCATGTATGTATGTATGTATGTATTCATTCTATCAGTTCTGTATGTATGTATGTATGTATGTATGTATGTATGTATTCATTCTATCAGTTCTGTTCCTCTAGAGGGGCCTGACTAATAAAACATGCCTTGACTAATACAGTTTATCTTTAAGAAAAAAAAATCAATTAGCTGGATGTGGTGGTGCACACCTTTATAGTCCCAGCACTCAGGAGGCAAACTCTGAGTTCAAGGCCAGCCAGGTCTACAGAGTCAGTTCCAGGACACCCAAAGCTACATAGAGAAACCCTATCTTGAAAAACAACAAAAACAAAAAATTCAATTTCACAAAGTTAGTCTGTGTTAAGCATTTCATGGCTTTCGGTGCTGCTTTTACCTGCACTGAACGCATCATCTCTTTGGTGAAGCGATAGGGATACAGTACGTTGTGAATCTTAACTGCTAAGCTCTCGGCCTGGCCACGGCTGACATCAACAGCAACCTAGAAAGACCCAGTAAAGACAAAACTTAAGTTTTAATTCTGTGCAACTGTTTTACCAATGATTTCAAAGTCCATTAGAACCCTCATTTTGGGGAGCTGAGTGAGAATATATTGGTCGGTGGTACAGCACTGCCTAGCACATGCAAGACAGAGTATCAATTTCTAGCACTGCAAAAAATAAAACCAAACAAACATTTTCAGATATCCTACTAGAGACAGCATGAATGTAGGAAAGCTATAGATCCAAGGGGCTCTAAAAATAAGTTTTCTAACAAATTTTTTATGAACAATGACAAAAATCCAGCATTATTTCAGAACAATTTGTCTATGCCCCATGATTAAGTCCTTCAAGGCATCTTAAGTGAGGAATCAGTAGTCAAACGCTTGCTGTTACCCACACTCATTACCACACTGGGTACATGCTGTGACAACATAGCAAAGACAGAACACTGCCAGGACACCCAGACCTGGTCCTGCAGATGAAATGATATTCTGTTGAATGGCAACGCTTATTACCACCCTGTAAGACAGGACAAACACATTTGCCCTTTACAACTGAATATACATGTTTAGGCCAAAAATTCCTGACCTTTCCAAAATGCTGACTTCTCCTCTCTACATTAAACACTAATATCCAAGTAAATCATCTGGAAATCTGCCTACTTTCCATTCGTAATTATAAATTCATATACTTAGGCATGCTACCCAGCTAAAATGAAGTTCAAATTTAAAAATAGGCAAGGAAAAGTACTGCAGACCTACCTCTGGGTATCGGGCAAACACTGGATTGTTCCATTCTGAAAATAAAGACTGAAGGGGTTCACTGACAGCAGCAGCCACATCCACAGCATCTGGGGCAAAGGGGACAGCTGTCATCAAGGCCCAGAGAGAGTGACTGTCCTAGTCCACTGAGCTACAAGACCAAAGATTAGACACAGTATCCCTACACTTCACAAATGCCGGAACCATGTCCTGTATCCCTGTATTTGTTCAGATGTTACTTCTTTGGTTTTGGAGACAGGGTCTTACTATGTAGCTCTGGCTGACCTAGAACTTGCTATGTAGACCAGGCTGACCTTAAACCTACAAAGACTCAACTGCCTCTGCCCCTTGAGTGCTAGGATTAAAGGTGTGTGTGTTACTACACCCAAACTTGATGCTACTATTAAAACTAGACTGTATCTTCTGGCATAGATTTTCTCCAAATTGTCTATAACAATGTTTCAGGGGCCTGGGGAGATGGCTCAGAGGTTAAGAGGGTCTGCTGCACTTGCAGAGGACCCAGGTGTTGTTCCTAGCACCCACATGGTGGCTCACAACCATCTGTAACTCCAATTCCAGAGAATCTGCCTTCCTCTGGCCAAGGAAATTGCATGCATGTGGTACATAGACATGCATGCAGGCAAAAATACCCGTTCACACAAAACAAAACTAAATAAGTCTTTTTTTAAAAAAAGGAAAAATATTTCCAAGTATGTGTCCAGAAAAAATTATAGTTCAAATTTTCTTGTTGTCTTTGGAAAAAATATATATATATATACTTAATCTATTTAAGAAACAATAACAAAATAATAGATTTCTTTAGCTTTTTTTCAAAGGATTTTACAAAGATCAAACTACTGAAATATGAAGAAATTTAATCTTTAAAAATAAAAACCATTTCCCCAGTCACAGACACCATAGCCTACGCATAATCACCCCGTGCGAACCTCCAGTCTGGAAAAGCAATTCCTGATCTAAATGCATGTGCTGAATTACTTAGCTCCGCTGTTAAACAGAGCCGTGGGGAATTCCTGGCTCCTGAGGCACAGCTGGTGTGGATCAAGCTTCAGAATGCAACATTGCTTTGTCTTCTGCACTGAGTGGACGGTGTGTACTAAGTGTCTCCACAGCCTCTGTAATTACTCACCTCTGTGGTGTCTCAGCGTGGTCCTTTCTTCCTGAGCTCTTGGGAGGAAAGGAAGAATGAGGTCGCTTCTAAAAGGATGACACCTGTACTGAAACCCTAAGCAAAAAAGGAAAACCTACAAGTCTGAACTCAACATACAAGTAAGCTATTAAAGAGTAAAAATCCCTTTTTACAAACTAAACAAAGACATAAGGCAGACTACTAAACACTACACAGAAAGTCAAAAGTTTCAATGAAACTATCTGCTAACTTACATTAATGCCTTGCTTCTTTATTCATGAATGTGATTCTCAATAGCCGAAGGGAGGCAATTGTGGGGGTGGGAGGCACATTAGGCAATGCTTTGAGTCATTTTTCACGGTCATATTTTGGGTAAATGGTGCAGCTACTGGAATCTAGCAGATAAAGGGAGGGGAGGCTGCTAAATACCCTCCAAGCTATAGTTACTCAGGAAAGCCTTGTCAGACACACAGTTGTACTTAATGATTTCCACAACTGCTGCAGCCTAAACAAATTCCCAACTTATATGTCCCTTCTCCACAACCTATGTGTCTACTGTAAGTATGAATTCCTTGTGTTACATAGCTATCTATAATAGACGGAAAGGCTGAGAAGTCAGACACTGCCTCCCTCAGTGTAACAAGCAACAAATGCTAAATGAATCTGCAAAAAAATGAATGAGTGGGTGAGAGGTGCAGACACCGCAGCCTGAGAGACAACTGTCTGAGAGGTGCAGACACTGCAGCCTGAGAGACAACTGTCTAGTTCTAACCATCTTTCTGAAGGAAGAGCAGATCTGAGTCCTAGAAACAAAGAGATAGTTTTGAAAAAGGGAACACGAGGCCTGGAGAGGTGGCTCAGTGTTAAGAGCACCAGCTGCACTCCCAGGGGATCTCAGTTCAATTCCCAGCTCCCTTATAGTGAGTGGCTCACGCCATCTGTAACTCTAGTTCCATGGGATTTGATGCCTTCTTCTGTCCTCCACGGGCATGAGGCATGAACACGGTGTACAGACATACATGAAACCAAAAATACTCAAACACATAAAATAAAAATTTTAAAAAAAGAAGGGGTGGACATGTAACAGAACTATTACTTGAAAAGGCAAGCCTGTTGGACAAAACTAAAACAAGATAGCATCGTATAAGTCATAAGAAAGGACACTGATCTAGGACTGTGGCTCAGTGGGAAAGTATGTAATATGTAGAAGGCCCTGCACTGGAAAAGAAGAAATTTTTAAAGAAAAAATCCTGTGGGTTAAGGATATGTACAACATTACTCTAGATTTACTTTTATATGGTAAAACTTGGGTTTTGTGGAGCTCAGCTGGGCTTGAGATGCACCTGAGAATGACCTTCAATTCCTGATCCTCCTGCCTCCACCTCCCAAGTGTTAAAGATGAATAAGTTTAACGAGTCCCTCAGTAATTTATTGCATGTTTACATTTTCATGTGTGGGTCCACCATGTCCTGATGTCCCACATTTCCTTGTGAATGGAGGGTGTGAGGCACCACCTTTTCAATGAACTTGTTTTGATATTAAAATTATTTTTCATTTGGAACTTGATTTAACAGGATTCTCAAACGTTCACAAGATATGGTAATCCGGATGGTTAAATGGATTGAAGAGGTTTCAACCTCAACCTCTAAATCTACTTAACAGGAGCAGATGTTTATGTTGAATGTGGCAGCTAAGATCCCCCCTTTGTTTTGGCAACAACCACCCCACAGTTGAATGTAATCCAGTTCTTTGTTGGCACTGTATCAGAAGCAGTTACATTTCAGGAAGATGAGGTGCCGCTGCCTTAGATGCTTCTCTCTGATAAATGCTCGGCACATACAAACCAGTACACATGACCTAGACTGAAAAGCACATAAAGAAGCCTTGAGAGCAACTGGATAGTCTCAAGAACAATACTGAAAGTAAAGAGGTTCTCTCCTCCTATTAAATTCTCTAGAAGTTACAATAGTCATTTTTTTCCCATAAGGAAAAAACATTGAACACTAAAGGATTTATTTAACCTCAAGTAAATCAGAGCCTCCAACTAGAAATATTTATCCTAAGAAGACATTATAATTTGCAATTATATTCATACAATTTACATTCTTTTACAGCATTTGAGACTTTTTAACAGGGATGCATATTTAATGTTTATCCTACTGGTGAAAGCCAAGATCATAGCCAGATGGGAATCAGCTTTACCGTCTCCCAACATCTGGCTCTAAACACTGCCAAAACAATGTCACTTTTAACGTTGCTGGAAACCTGAGACCCCAAAGTCCTCCACCAGGCTCTGGTGTTGCCATGTGGTGTGACCTGAGAGCCACATTATTATCAGCTTCTTATATCAGAAACATAGCCAGTGGATTGATATATGAATTATAGGAAAGTACATTTGAAAAATATAGTCATGAAGGCACCTATCTAGCCTACATTTTGCAAACTGTTGGCCAAATCCTACATTCTAGGGGAAGCTCATAAAGTCACACTGTGCTGACCTACAGATCTTACTGGAAACTTCTAAGTAAAGGTTTTTCCAACCTTAGGCTGGCAGCCACAAGTGAAAGCAGTCATGTTTCTAAAGACAATTTTTACAGGTATATTTGGGAAGAAAGGCAAAACAGGGTAGATAAAAACTGTGGATCTTTTAGCTATTACCAGTGTACCATGTACATTTATTAAAATGAAGTTTCCCACCCTCTCTTACACACACATCTTAGACACATGTAAATACATTTACATCTTTCATCAGTCTTTACTAAATTCTTATATTTGAATAGTGTGAAACCTAGTGAATCTCCATACACCTTAAACACAGTAGAGGTTTTAAAAATCTGCCTTCAGAAGCTGAGTGTTGTGATACATACCTTTAATTCTATAGGATCTAGAAGCAGGAGCTATCATGAGTTCAAGACCAACTTGTCTACAAAGAGAGTTTAAGGCCAGCCTGGACTACATAGCAAGACCCTATCTCATTATTCCTCAACCCAAAAACAACCACCCCCCTAAACCAAACAATAAAACACAGCCTTCTAATGCTATCTGCTGAGGTTATCTCTATGAACAATCATTATATTGCTCTTTGGCCACTATTCTTTCTCCGAAACATTTCACACCAATGAATACTGCATACCTACCATTCCCAAGCAGGACATCCACAGCCACGGTTGTCAGATCTTTTGTACAAGCAGTATGAGTGTCGTCAGTAGGAGCAACGAATGTGCTAAGTCCTGTCACTCTGTTGATGTAAACCATTCTTCCCAGAGTTACATCAAAATGCTGCTGCCAACCCATACTACACATATTTGATTCTTCATCTTCAGAACAAGATCTTGCCTCAGATCCATCACTCTGGGAACAGACTTCACCTTGGCTGCCAGTTCTATCTTCTACCTGGCTCATTATCATTTTACTGGCAGAGTCAGGGCTTCCGGTATGTTGCTCTGAAGCTCTGATGAGAACATCTGAATCTTTGCAGATTTTAGAATCATTACAGGGTAACAGCAAAGAAGTTTCTGGTTTCTCTGTGTCCTCCGTTATCATGTTAGAATGTAGTGCACTGTTTTTATTGATGGAACCATCCTCCATGGCAGAATCTGGCATTGGAAGCCCATCACTCTCTTTTTTCTCAATTTTGTTTTTTAATAATTCACAAAAATCTAAGTCTAACCTAGTGCACTGGCTCCTATCTTTCCAACTAGGATCTGAATCTGAAAGATCACTAATATGACCTGTCATCTCCATGGTTTGCATCTCTTTTTCAGAATCCTTTAGTCTGGATAATTTAGAAGCCAGTGATTCAGTGGGCTTCTCAACATCAGGTTTTCTGTTGCAGTGAGATAATTCTGCCAGAGTAATAGGACTTTCTCTCAAATGAGGCATCTGTTCTAAGCAATCTTCTTTGGAAAATGAAATTTTCTCTGGGTGCAGGATGGGACTTAATGGTTGACAAGTATCACTGTGCTCCACAGTAGTGATCTCACAACCATCGGACATATGTGAGTGGCTCTTGTCTTTCAGAAGAATATCAGGTTCATTGTGAGGGTCAAGCTGGGTCCTGACTTCAGTGTTATTATCCTCTTCTGTATGTAGGGAATTGTTAACCTTCCCATACTGCCTCTTAAACTTCTCTAAAGACCCTACTTGTGAACGCAAGCTTAGCTTCCTACGGACTATGTGTTTGAAGGAACCCATTTTATTTATTTTCTTACAACCACCAGAAACATATCTACACCATGGAAAGGAGGATGTATCAGGCAAAAAGCAATCTGTGTGTGATTCTTTACAGCTTTCCTGAAAAAGAGCCAAGTTGTCGTCTGTTGCTCCAGGTTTGTTCTCTGTCCCATAACCTGTATTTGTCCTGCAAAATCTTTTGTTGGGTGGTTGAGTGGATTCTTTACTTAAAGTGCTTGTTAAATGGCTGCTGTCTGGAGTCTCAATTGCGTGGTGTGTTCTATTTCCAAATGTTTCGTGGGCACTTACAGGACCCGGGCGAGCATAATTTTTAAATGAATGTTCTGTTTTAGTTGATTTACCGTGCTCACTTTGTACCACATGAGTTATAAAGCCAGTGGAGCATAACTTAACTTGTCCATAACTAAAAACATTTGCTCTTCCACGACTACTGGGCTCCTTTTTCTTTCTTTCCTTCTTCCTCTGAGTACCCTGTACTCTTAATGGTGTTGTCTCAAAAGGCAGAGGTTGCCACCTCACTTCAGGGGCATCTTTAAACATCTCCAGTTGACTCTGAGTTTCACTATTTGGGGGGATGCTGGCAGCTATGACATTAACAGTCCTACTTACTGTCTGCATTCCCAGATCTGCCTCACTCTCCTCAAGGAGATGATGTGTTTGAATGGGGCTTGAAAACATTTTTGGACTGGTTTCATGTGGCCTTTCTGAAGTCCTATTTTCCAACAACAATTTTTTCCATTTCTCATTTTCTCCAGAGTGTGATATTTTGGCTACCTCTTCTTCTAACACCCTTGATTCTAAGCAAGCACTGCTGCTGTCGTGTGACGCAGGCTCTATTGTTTTACTGTGGCCCAGGCCATCTGATTCATAAGTGGACAATGAATCCACTGTTTTTTTTCTGATAGTTTCTGAATCGCCACAATTTTGTGTGGTTTTATTTTCTACAGTAGCTATTCTTTTCACAGCTTTTGACTGTAAATTAAACATTTCATAGGAATCCAAAATATTATTACACGCTTCCTGGAAACTGCTCTGGTCACACTTCTCATGAGTAGATGCATGTGTCTGAAGAGTTGTATCAAACAAACTAAAACCATTATCTTCATTAAATTCCTTAATATCTTCACCTGATAACTCTACAAATAATTTTTCTTGCTTTAAAAACTTTTTTACTCCTTCCTGAATACAAATCAACACAGTATCCCAGTTCTGAAACTCAATCAGAGTTTTGGCTGGCTCTATGCAGACATCATACTCACAGAATGGGCACTGCACATTGATTACGTATATCCCGTGGAGTTCTGAGGCAGATCGGTGTCGAGGACTTGAATTCATTTGCCTACTGGCAGAGCCATTCTTTGGCCTGCATATAATACTTTCTTTTCTTAATAAAAAGTCAATAAGTTTATGCAACTTTGTTCTTAAAACTAGTCTTCTGTTCACAAACAAAAACTGTATATTCTTATTGTAGTGTGCTTCGGAGCTGATGTAGCCACTTATCTCAAATTCCTTATATTTAAAATGTATTTCTCTTAACTTTTGGGACTTGCCCAATCCATAAATTTGACAAAATCGAGAACATATGTCTTTGGTTTTAGGGAGCTGAAGAACCATGGAACCAGAAACATCATTCCTCAAAGAGAAAGAAATGGAGGGGTGCATAAGTGAGAGAGCTTCTACCCTCTGCCTAACTTTCTCAAACTCTAGTCTAGGATCCATGCTTTTCCTCCGAACAGGAAACTGGTAAAACAGGTTATAGACCGTTACTGTAGTCCCTACACTTGGTCTGGTCAAATCAGCCTCACAGGTGGTGAGGGCTTTTCCGTTTTGAAACATTTTCACAAAGGTTTTCAATGCTGTGCTTTTCTTGGATACAATTTCTACAGCACTAGCCATGTCGGCTATGCTTGCCAAGGCCTCTCCTCGGAAACCGTAAAATGTTGGGTTCTCCAAGTCCCGTACCGAGTTGCATTTACTAGTAAAATACCGGTTTCCCACCTTCTCTATGTCGTCCCCCGCCATCCCAAGTCCATTGTCTATCACTTGAACTCGGAAGGTTTCCATGTTCACTCTGAGGGCCACACATGTTGCTTCAGCATCAACACTGTTAAGGGCGAGTTCCTCGACGCACTGGCCTAGGGAGCTTATGGCTAAACCGGAACGCAGCTTGGCTTGTACTTCATCTGATAGACACCTGATCATGGCAGGGAGACACGTAGAGTGAATGGCAGACACTGGCTTCCTCCTCTGACTGGAAATAACCACCTATGGAAAATAAAACACAACACAACACAGCCTCTATCAAACCTCAGTTATATCACATCACCCACGTCTCTCAACCAGCACAAAGAACTACAGTTTGAGCTAAATAAAGTGAAACAGAAGTATACTTTTGGTTTCTAGACAGCACACAAAACTCATGCACTGGTATAACGGACTTCAATTCCAAAGAAGCATTCATAATTTCCTAATTTTCGCTGTTCCTAAAGTGAATGCCCTACAGTGAAATTATAATTACACTGGATGCTGACCCGTAAAGACACTATTCAAATTTCTAAGCACTTCACTAAAAACAGATGCCTAAGTTAAACTCAGTTAAGAAACATTAGCTAGAAATTATTGATGAAAAAAAGTCCAAACTAGTTTCATAACGTTTATAGTTTACACAATAACCACAGCTTTTAGAAAACCTTTTGATGTTCTAAAACACTGTAAGTAGGAAGGTAAAACCATGGGACAAAGTCAAACCTATCAAGGAGACACAGCAAGTCCTTACTATCGTCACGATTACTCTCTGGGGGGTGGGGTGGGGATGGGAAAAGGTAAAACTCCTTTGATATTTAAGTCCTGCTCCTGTGTTGCCTGGTAGCTTGTTGAAAGGCCCTTATTACTGATATTTTCTGTTGATACTCTTGGTCTTTTATATCTCCAGAACATAGCTTGGCAATAACAAGTGATGGTATGGGGTGGTCGGAACCTGATTCCAGTCTTTTCTTATACAAACCCTAAGATTCTAGGTCGTTAAGGTCTCATTCTTAAGCGAGAACAGTGTGGCCGGTGACAGGGCTGGTTTCTTTTTAAGTGTCAGAAAAAAAGGGGCTACTACTGCTCTCTAAGACAACGCATTTAGCAGCCGTTGGCAAACGGGGTGACTGTGCAATGAGCAATTCTAGGGTCTAAATAGTCTGGCATCCCGTGCAGGCCGGGCCGCGCCTGCGCAGTCCACCCGCCCTGCCGCTCGGGGGAAGCCGGGAGGCGCCCCCAGACAGGCCCGCGGCAGTCACTACTGCTCTTGTCCAGTTAGACAAACTCTCGGGACCATATTTCATCACGTGCTTTCCCCCTTCACCTCGAATCTTCTCCATCAACTCTCACCGACCAACCACCTCCAACGTCGGACGCGCGCTCCGGAGCATGCGCCTTCGAAGCGCCGCGAGACAGCGTCTGCAGGACGTTCCAGTGCGCAGGCGCCAAGGTGGCCAAGCTGCGCATCCCTTCACCTGGCTGGTTCCAATTAGTTCTCCCGCCTTACTCTTTCAGGATAGGGTGAAAGGCTGTTTCTAGTAAAGTTTACTTTGTTCCCTTTCTTCTTGCTCTCGTCTCCTTTGCATATACTAATATTTAGTTTCACATGTATCTTTCTTGTTTCCTTAGTCTTTGTTCGCTAGATAGTAAACTGTGTGAAAGTAAGAGTTTGGTTTTGTTTACTGCTGTGTCCTGGGGGCAGAGCATTCTTAAAAATTAATGCTTTACGGAGCTAGAAAAGGCTGAGAAGTCTCTCTCTCTCCTCTCTCTCTCCTCCCCTCCCCCCTTTTTTTCCAAGACATGATTTCTCTGTGTAACAGCCCCTGGAACTTACTTTATAGACCAGGCTGGCCTTGAACTCACGGAAATCCACCTGCCTCCGCCTCCCAAGCGCTGGGATTAAAGGTGTCCCCCCCACCCCCCACCTGCCCAGCCCAATTCTCTTCATTCGCAATTTAGGACATTAAGGTCCTTCCCTCTCTCTCCCACCCCCTCCAATACTTTTTCCCAACTGGAGCAGCGCAGTGAAAATATTTTGGGTATTATTAGGCAATCCTCAGTTTTGTCTTCTGCCTCAGTTTCATTGAAACCTCCTTCCTGAAACTTTTTAAAAAAGATTTATGTATTTTATGTATATGGGGTTTTGTCTGCCTGTACATCTGCACACCAAAGGGCATCGGATCCCTTGGTCTTAAGAGTCTGTGTGAGCCACCATACGGGTACTGGGAACTGAACTCAGGACTTCTGGAAAAGCAGCCAGTGCTCTTAACTGCTGAGCCATCTCCACAGAGCACCCATCCCTCCTCCCTTTAAAAGACTTATGACAAATTTAAAAATAAGTATATACTTGTTTAATTACTAACCAAACCAAATCAGACTTCTGGAGCCAATAAAGCAAACTTCTGATTATTGCTTGGTTTGCCAGGGCCTCATGACAAAAGGCCACAGGCTGGGTGGCCTAAGTAGCCCAGAGTTTTTTGTTTTGTTTGTTTTCTTTCCAGTTCTGGGACAAGTTGGAGATTAATGCCAGGATTCCTTCTTGGGTGTGGCTGTCTGTCTTCACGTGGTCTTTTGTGCATGTACACTGTGAGCCTGCAGTCCAATGGGATTGGTCCTTGTATTAGCATTTAGGTATACAGATGAGGGGAGGGGCAGTCCAACCCATAACTGTTATCTGAATTTCTAACCCTTGGAAAAGGAATGACAGTAGATGTTCCAAAAGATTGAAAAACAAAGTAATTAGTGCATCACATCATCCGAACCTAACAACCCAACCTGATGGCATTTATCTTACTACATATGAAGTCTCTTGTGTAAGCAATTTTAAAAAATGACAAAGTTACTTCTCTTTCAGACCTCTTTAAACTACCTCAAAATCTTCCCCTCATAATAATGACTGAATTCATCATGTTGCCCAAAAGTTCACTAATGATTAAAAGAAAAAAAAAAGCAATGTAAGCACAAGGTTCTAATGTGTTTTTATTGGTTAGAATTGTACACGCTTGTATTCATCATACATGTAATACACGGTAACTTTCAAACATGCAACCAAAATAACTTACTAACAAATTCTGAGCACAGAATAGTTCTAATTTTTATATACCGATAAAAAAAGGAGTGAGATTATTTTGAAAAAATAAAATTCGTGTCATTATTTTACAATTTGGAAGTCTGAATAATCCAAGTTTGAGATGACTTTCTCATTTTTGAAGTTTGCTCTGTCAATGTGCGATTTGGGACTTCCTCTTGTCTCCAGCCACTCCTGCATAAAACGCACCTTGGAGATCGGGCCTTGCAGCTGTCCCTGCACCGTGCCTCGGTTGGTGTTCTGAACCCAGCCCACCAAACCTAGCTTTTTACCCTCAGCCTAAGGGAAAGAGAGAAAGAGAGGTACAGTGAGACTGCACAGAACACAGTAAGATGAGAATCTCTGACCAGCATCCTGGCCTGGTATCAAACCACTGAAACTAATTTGACATTGTCCAGAAAAAATCAAAACAGACACCAAGAGGATCTCATGGCTGATTTTTAGCCACTTGATTTCATTTCCCACTTTTATTCTACAAAACTCAGCATGTGAACTCTTCAGCATTTTCCATTGCATAGTAATTGTGGTTAAGCACTAGAGTGAGCCCCCAAAAGATGCCTTCCAAATGATTTCCTAATGCTTACAGCTTGCTCATTTCTTTTCTTTCTTTGAGACAGTCTCACTATGTAGCTTCAGCTGGCCTAGATAGAACTCATCATGTAGACCAGGTTAGCCTTGATCTCCCGCCATCGTCCCGCCTCTGCCTTCTGAGTGCTGGGATTGAGAATGCACCATCATGCCTAGCCAAATAAAGTGAGGTGGGAAAGACCCCGAGTTTTAGTTTGGTTTTACAGGACTGAGGATTCACCTAGGGCCTTGCACATGTTACCGAGGCAGGCAGGCACTCTAGCTCAAAACTATGCCCACAACCCTCATTTTCTCTTCTCCTAATCAGCAATCTAGTGGGTGTATTAAACAGAAAAGGCTTCAAGTTATTTGATCCTCCCCTTTGCCTTTAGCGAGGACCACACCTAAACAAATCCAGATGAAGGGGTCCGTTGTATCTTTAAAGATCATTACACAGTATTTCACAATTTCCTGGGCAACACAACCACTGTTTTTCCTGTGGAGGAACTCTAACCCAACATGTTTGTGTTGCACCCAAAGCCCACTTTCTGTCACACTTGGTGGAGAAGGGAAGCAGCTGTGAGGCCTCTGAACGCTCAGGGTTCATAAGGCTCCATAGCTATCAGGTTTCCACTTGCCTTTCTTGTTAGATCTTGGGCCTGCCGTGGAAAACCCGGGCTGCTCTAAGAGACCAGATCAGCAGCCTGGAGAAATCAGGCCACGTCCCTGCTGCAGCTCTTTCTGCTGTGTTACAGTCCCATAACTCATAGCCCCTAATATATGGTCCTATCCAGTACCTGGTTCATCAATGTTCTTTATCCTGTAGGCTACCCTAAACTAAATCACTAAAAATAACTGACAAACTCTAATATTGAAAGAACATAAAAGTCAGATATTTCCATTTGTTTGAGGGATTTCCTTGAAGGCTCTGTCTCTTCTGTGGTAGGTACCGCTCTTCCCCTGTTTCCACCCCCCTCCCATTTTTTTTTTTTTTTTTTTTTTTTTTTTTTTTTTTTTTTTTTGAGACAGGGTTTCTCGGTGTAGCCCTGGCTGTCCTGGAACTCATTCTGTAGACCAGGCTGGCCTCGAACTCAGAAATCCGCCTGCCTCTGCCTCCCAAGTGCTGGGATTAAAGGCGTGTACCACCACTGATCTTTTTTTTTTTTTTTTTTTTTTTTGGTTTTTCTAGACAGGGTTTCTCTGTGTAGCCCTGGCTGTCCTGGAACTCACTTTGTAGACCAGGCTGGCCTCGAACTCAGAAATCCGCCTGCCTCTGCCTCCCAAGTGCTGGGATTAAAGGCGTGTACCACCACTGATCATTTTTTTTTTTTTTTTTTTTTTGGTTTTTCTAGACAGGGTTTCTCTGTGTAGCCCTGGCTGTCCTGGAACTCACTTTGTAGACCAGGCTGGCCTCGAACTCAGAAATCCGCCTGCCTCTGCCTCCCAAGTGCTGGGATTAAAGGCGTGCACCACCATCGCCCGGCCCCACTGCTCTTTTTAAAAAAGAAAATAAAGTATTTTTACTATTGTGTTGGTTTGGATATACTTGGCCTAAGGGAGTGACACTATTAGGAGGTGTGGCCTTGTTGGAGTAGGCGTGGCCAAGTTGGAGGAAGTGTGTCACTGTGGAAGTGGGCCTTTGAGGTAATATATATGCCCAAGCTCTGCCCAGTATGAGATACAAGAGTCTCCTACTGTCTTTGTTTGAAAATTTAGAACTCTCAGTTCCTTCTCCAGCACCATGTCTGCCTGAATGCTGCCATGCTTCCTGCCATGATGATAATGGACTGAACCTCTGAAACTGTATAAGCTAGTTCCAATTAAATGTTGTCCTTTATAAGAGTTGCCTTGGTCACGGTGTCTCTTCACAGCAATGAAACCCTAACTAAGACAAAGGTGTATATATAGAGGGGGTGTGGTATGTGACTGTGTGAGTGCTGGTACCTATGGAGTCCAGTAGAGGGCAGTGCCAGGTGCCCTGGAGCTAGAATTAGAATTGGTTATGAACCCTATTCTAATACGGGACTAAACTTGGGTCCTTTGGAAGAAAAGTATGGGCTGCTGAGCTGTCTACCTGGGCCCCTAAGTTAACTTTCTTAATGATGCTCTTCCGTTTTAATTACACTAAATAAGGATGGGGCACACATACCTTAGCAAAAGTATGGGGGTCAGAGGACTGCATGCAGAAGTCTGTTCCTTCCTTCTGCCATGTGGGTCCTGGGGATTGAGCCCAGTTCACCAATCTTGGTGGCAAGTGCCTTCACCCACGGAGTCACCTTTCCATTGCTCTCTGAGTTTTCATTGAAAGCCTTTAAGCCCTGCCTTGTTGTCTGATCTGAGGTATTAATGCTCTCCTACCTCAAGGCCTCCCGCAGACCCCGTGGTTACAAAGTTCTCCCAGTAAAGTGCATCCCTAAAGGAGACTCTCATGCCAGCCACCTTTCCAAACCTTTTCCTAGTGTTTCGTTTCTCTCATCTAATAAGTAATCACAGTGTCTTTAAAGTTGAACATGTGGGGGCTGGAGAGATGGCTCAGTGGTTAAGAACACTGGTTGTTCTTCCAGAGGACCTGAGTTCAGTTCCCAGTATCCACATGACAGCTCACAACCATCTGTAACTTCAGTTCCAGGGGATCTGACACCCTCATAAACACATACAAGCAGGTGAAATACCAATACACAAAAAATAAAAAAATAAATTTAAAACCAGAAAGCTGTACATGCTCGTGCAGAGCAGTTAGCTGCTGTGTGGATTTTCCTCCTCAGTGCTCATTATTAAGTTGTGGCAGAAGTGAGCATTTAGGAAAGACAGTGATGTACTGGAGCTAGTTTTATTGCTACATAAATTATAATTAGGATGTTATATTGTTATCTATAATAGAAGCGGTTGGATTACAAAAGCGTATGAGAGCTAACATGATTGCATGTTCAAATGCCAGCATAACCTGGCAAATGTGGGAAATTGCTGGAGTATGACAAGGAAAGCATTATGTGCACGCGCGCGCACACACACACGCACACACACACACAATAATGTTTTGAGGAGGAACTGGATGGAACATTCATCAAAGCACTTGTATTCAAAGCAGACATGTTTGTATAATGAACAAAAATATTTCCATCAAATCATAGTCTCAGGGATGGGATACTAAGGCATGAAGAAAAGCAGGATCGACCTACAGTGTGCATTGTTGAGTGCCAAGGGAGAGACATAAAAGAAGACTGGAGTGCATTCTGAGGAAGGCGTCCCATCCAGCCCTGTAACTGCACCCTTGTGCTTCCACATAAGCAGTGGTGCTGGCAGCCTCCAGCTGTTAAATCACCATAAATGGCATGCAGCTATCAGCATGACTGTGCAGTTTTGAGCAGGGAGTTTTATCAGTCAGATAAATCTCTAATTTGAAATGTGATTGGCCTGGATTCCTATGAACAAGACACTCCAAATTCTGACCCATTGGAGGATGGGAATTTTCAACAGGTTTTATTTGTGTGCTAAATTCTACTCTTCTTTATTTAAATGATATCGAATACTGCTTGCTGATTGACATTTGAATATCCAAGTGCTGGAGAACTCTGTCCTTCGGGCCTAAAAGCATAGCAGGTGTGATTATTGGAGAAACCCCTCATATTAGACCCAACAGCATTGAATCCTTGGGGAGGGAGGGTCACAAAGCAGTACCTAGGGGGCTCTCAGCACAGCTCACTAGCTGGCATAAAAGGCAACTACACTCTGTCCCTCCCTGACATTATATACGTACGATGGTAAAGATGGGGGTGGGTGGGAATTGCATGCTGTTGCTGCCTGTAAGTTGCTCGTGATTAATCAAAATGAAAACTCTCTGGTTTCCCAAGCTACCCTGAGGTGGAATCATTTGTTTGGTCTGTTCTTGGTACCCTACCTAAAGTGAGCAGACATTTATTCATGTCTCCCCAGGAGAAATGAACAAAACAATGAGTAAAGTGAAATTCCAATAGGCTTCTTTGAAAGGAAATTCCTATATGCTAACACCATATCATAAACCATTTTCCATGGCCCAGCAAGATGGCACAGCAGGAAGAGCTACTTGCCACCAAGCCTGATGACCTGAGTTTGATACCCAGAACACACACAGAAGAAGGAGAGAAGTGACTTTCACAAGTTGTCCTCTGACGTCTACATGCATGTACACACACACACACACACACACACACACACGTCCAATAAAAACATTTCTGCTTACACACTCCATATATATATATATATATATATATATATATATATATATATATAATTTTATATAGAAATGTTTTATTTTCAGTTTTTTCTTTTGAAGTCAGGCCTCACTTGTACCCAGGCTGGCCTTGAGCTCATTTTAGTTTTCATCCTCCTACTTCTCCAGCCTGCAAGTATGTACACCACTGTGCCAAACCCTCTAAGAACAATTTAAGAAATCTAATCACCAGTTCTTGTTTTCGACCTAAAAAGAAAGTCTCTCAATTGAATAAGCAGAACTCTACTTTAGTACACAGGGAAAGAAGTGGCTGACAGGATAGCCCAGCAGCAGAAGAACCTGCATGGGGACTGATGGCTGAGTACGGACGATTCCCTGAAATCTGGGGAACTGACCAGGACAGAAGGTACAGTAGCCGGAAGTGTGAGCATGAGCTGAGGGGCAGTTAAGGGAACAAACCTTGCAGAGGTTGGTGCTGCTCAGGCCTCTGGAATCTGGTTCTCTAGGGACTGTCTAGCCTCCCAGGAAAGCAGTGGTCACATGAGCTAAGGAGAGGCATTGGGCAGAGCCTAGCATACTTTTTTTTTTCCTGTCCCCAAATGCTAAACAAACAGGCAACCCCTGCTCCCCAAAAAACTCCCCAAAGCTTAAGTGATTAAAACATGAAAAATCATAGGGAAAAAACATAGGCATGACTCTTCATGACCTTAAGTCACTAAAAGGACAAATCACAATACTATAAGTGCAGCTGTTGCTGCCTGTAAATTGCTTATGTTTAATCAAAATTAAAACTCTCCCCGCCCCCCCCCCCAAAAAAAAAAAGCAAACCTGGGAGTTCAAAAGTAAATCCTTCTGCAGGGCATGGCAGCTCATGTCTGTAGTCCCAGAATTTGGGAGGAATACCATGAGTTTAAAGCCAGCCTGGGCTGTACAGTGAAACTTTCTCAAAATAATCAAACAAACAGAAAACCTTTGATGCTTGAAAAAGGAATTCTCCAAAATGGGAGAAATGTTGGCACTGGACGCTTGCTAAGAGACTAGTATCCAGGCAGAGGCTGGAGAGCTGTTCAGTGGTGAAGAATGCTTGCTCTTGCAGAGGAGCAGGGTTCATTCCCAGAACCCACATTAAGTGGATCACAACTGCCTGGAACCCCAGCTCCAGGGGATGTTCACCCTCTCCTGGCCTCTGTAGGCATCTACACATATTCTCTGTACTTCCACAGACAGTCACACAGATGTACATGTAAGTTTTTAAAAAGAGAAAGAGTGCTGGGCATGGCAGCATACACCTTTAAACCCAGCACTCAGGGGAAAGAAGCATGTGGATATCTCTTAGGCAGGCCAGCCAGGGCTACAGAGTAAGACCTTATCTCAAACTCAAAAAGAAAAACGGTAAGAGACAGAGACTTAGTATCTGGAGTAAAGAGGTGTTAATACATACATTAAACAAAGAAGAAGAAGAAAAATAACTCAATTTATGGGACATGGATTTGAATAGAAAGTTCTCCAAATATGTAATCTCTTCTTATACATGCCAATAAGCATATAAAGATACTCATTTTTGTTCATCAGGAAAAGGCAAATCCAAACCACGCTGGGACTGTACAGCGTGTTATTCTGCCTTAAAAAGGAAGTTCCGACTCAGGATATGTGGATGAATCTTGAGGACAGGAAGCTAGTGAAGTAAGACACTCACAAAAGGACAAATACTATATGACTCCACACATGAGCTGGCTAAAGTGGTCAAATTTATAGAGATCCAGCAAGATGGCAGGTGGCTGAGGGCACTTGCCACCAAGCCCAATGACCTGAGTCACCCCTGGAATCTACATGGTAGAAGGGGAGAGAGCTGACTCCTGTAAGTGGTTCTCTGACCTCCACATACATATCCATACATACATGGATAGCGGGATCATGACTACCAGGGGCTAGTGGATGGGAAGACAGGAAGTGGTGGTTAAGTGGGTAAGATAAAGAAAAAAGTGTGTGTGTGGGGGTGTAGGTTCTTCAAATGTTCCTTGGTGATAGGACAAGAAAGTATGCATATACTCGAGGTTACTGAATTGTGTGTTTTCAAATGGTTAAAATGGTAAGGTTTTCAGTACATGTAATTTAAGTGCCATAATTTAAGAAAAATGTGCTACTCCAGATAATTTGGAATATTCAGGTATCTGTTATTGATTTGTACTTTTCTTCTCCTGTGACTGAAGAACATTACTTGTATGACTTGAGTTGTTTTAAATACTTTGATACCTGAACTAAAACAATGAAAATTCTCAAGGAGATATACTGTCACATCCATCAGAGTGGCTGTAGTGAGCAGAAAGGCAACTCTGCTGAATGAAGGCAGAAGGGAAATTGAGATTGTCCTTGTGCACTGGGGAGACTAGTGATGGGAAACAGAGGTAGAGGCCAAGTTCGTTGTTCACTGGTAGAGTGCTTGCTTAGCATGCAAACATCCCTGGGTTTGAATCCCATGGTGGGAAACGAAATTGAGGTGTTGAGAGGAAGTTGGAGGAATAAACTTGTCGTAGGTATGAAGGGTGATTGCATAACTTACTCTGTGATCGGTCCACCTAACGCCACCTCTCTATCTTGAATGGCAGCTTTCCTATAAAAGTGACTTAGCTTGGTGACAGTACAAGAGGGTGCGCTAGCGGTATTCTCCTTCAGAAGAGTGTCCAGGTGCTCCCTTCCCACTCTCGAAGGTCCCATTTGTCAGAACCTCCTGTCCATCACTTAGTGATGTGCCCCGACACTTAAGCCTATAGGCCACATACCTGAGTGTACTTGCGGAAAAACACCCCTTGAACCTTTCCAAAAATTTCGTAATCCACTGAGACCAAGGTGTCCCCTTCTGCCATGCTCAAACCTGTCAGAGAAAGCAAGGTAAGACATCATCCTAAGAAAGGGCTGCACCCGTACTCCAACACCACCGGGGCCACTCCCGAACCTCAGGGTCCCGGAACTGCAAGGAGTAAGTGGGCGGGTGGGTGTAAACGCAAGCCCCTGGTTGGAGGGGGGCTTCACCTGCTCCCCCGCTACCCTTGCAGCCTTGAAGCCGCCATTCATCCTATCCCCATGCGGCCCGCAATCCCCTCCACTGACACTTGGATGATCCGAGCGGCGGACACTCGAGTTGCTGGGACTTCTCCACTAGCGGCAGAACAGCCCCAAGACCTTCAGATCAACCGCCCGCACCGGGCTAACCGCCGGTTCCGGAAGTTTAGAGCGCGGCTTCTCCAACGCTGCCCCGCACGCCAATCACCGCGATCTAACCAATCAGAGGTGGTTTCTCGGCCAAGAGCCTGCCTGAGGGTGGGGCTTCAGGACAACTGGGTCATACTGTGGAAGGAGCTTGGGATTGATTTTTTAAGCCAAGAGTCCTGTTTTGCATACAATGACCAACCTACACCCCACTTCCGTCACTAAGCGTACCCCTCTTGTCATTTTCCCATGGGTATAGAAAGGCATAGATAAAACAATATGTCCATTCATAAACTAAGCACCGACATGACTGCCTACTGGTTGCTTAGGGCACAGTCAGTGACTGTAATAGCAGAATCTGGCCTGCTTTTTTTCCCCCCTCTTTCAATTCTCTTCCAATTCTGGGTCATGCATAATTTGGACTTAGTAGCAAGGGACAATAAATGCACACAACATTTTTTTATCTGGGGTTTTGGAAGCTGCTACCCAGGGTCTACCTTTCTAAGATTATGCTTAAAATTGGTAATAATAAAGCACGGACAAGTCATTCATTGTTGAGACCCACACTGCCCCACACTTGGGGCTAAGTGCTCTGGTCAAGAGAGAGAAGGGCAAGAGAGAGGGGCAAGAAACGTGAAGAATGGAGACAAGACAGGGTGTATAGTCAAGTCTTGTCTACTGTCTCCTTTATTTTCTCCTCCTTGTCTCCTCTTATTGTCTCCTCTTATTGCAAGGAAATCCTGGGTATTTATAAGCACAAGCAGGGAAACACAGCCGAAGACACTTTACCACGTGCACCATGCAGCTGGGGTCACTAAACAGCAAAACAAAATATGTGGGATAAACAAGATGTTTATCAGAGTGTGCTCAGCTGTTGTAGGCTGTTGAAAAACAAGTCTCTTGTCAGGGTATATGGCTCGAGATGGCTGCAAAGTTGATAGCCCCTTTCTGCTAAAAGTCGGCTCCCAACAATTCATGGCTCAGGAACCTCAAATAGAATCAACAAATCTGAGTAAAATAACCAAATTGCATGCATTTACTTTTAGAAAAAGAGAATTGCCAAGGGATTTGTAGGTGAGGGTTGCTAAAATAAGATTTGATTGATATACATTGGAATTCAGCTACTTTTAGGATCAAGGATGTGTATGAAGCAAATGGTGTGTGGCATTCATTGTTCCTTCTTGGATCGCTTGTCTAGATCATATCATTTCATAACTCTGGGCCCCATGTGTTAATATGTCAGGCTGGCAGACTTGGCAAGATGAGATGGTTTGCGGTGGTAGCTATGGAAATCTATCACTACACTAGTTTCCTGTTCCTAAGTTCCTACTGGGAGGAGGAGGAGGAGCAGGACTGAACGGTGTCCTTGGCAATATTTGAAAACAACACTAAACATTCTGTTTGACTGATGTAATTTCTCTAAAATTCAATTAAAGTAAGTTCCCTATAGATTCCAAGCCTATTGAGTAGTAAAATTGATGGAACACCATATGGTGTACAAGAGGGATGATGTATGATTGTTACCCTCAAAGAGTTCTTTATCGCAGCTGTGCATGCACAGAATGTCAAGGTCATGTGGAACGTGGTGATTCGTGTCATTAACTCTGAGAGCTCACCAGAAACTAGCCCAGCATTATAACAGGGATACAGAAGTGTTTTTGAAGAAGCAAAGAGATTAATTCTGACGGGAAGGACTGAGAAAGAGCTTGTGGAGAAGACAGCATTTTTCCAAAGTTACAGAATCACAACCAGAAAGTGATGGAGCCAGGATTTAGTTTCAGGCAGCCAGTCCAAAGTCCACTCCTAAGAATACTTTCACCCTCCAGTTTGTGGGCAAGAGAGCACCAAGAGGCAAGAAGACAAACATAGCTGTCATGAAACTAGGGACTCTCAAACACCATCTGTGCATTAGGACCTTAGGGGAACCTTTTGAATATATGCCCACATTTTATTCCCAAGATACTGCTTCCATGCACAGCTATGGCTGAGACCTGCTGAGGTTGACTCAATTTACTGAGAGGCAGAACTGTAGAGATGTCCTCCACTTAATGTGGGAGATAGAAAAGGCTTAAGTCAGGGATCTCAGGTCCTCAAGAACTCAGTAGGTAAGAGAAGGACTTAGTAGTTAGCTGCTGAGATTTGATCTGTTGCCATGTATTGTAATGTTTAATACTGGCCCCCAAGGCCTGGTTGCCTCCAGGGATGAGGAGATCCCCACTACACCAAGTGATGCTATGTAACCCCATTTCTTAATTTAAAAGGATTGGTTAAATAAAGATGCCTACAGCCTATAGCTGGGCAGAAGAGAGGTGGTAGAACTTCAGTTGCTGGGCTTGAGTTCTGAAAGAGAGGAGGAGGAAGAAAAGGAGGAGGAGGAAGAAGAGGAAGAAGAGGAGGAAGAAGAGGAAGAGGAGGAGGAGGAGAAGGAGGAGGAGGAGGAGGAGGAGGAGGAGGAGGAGGAGGAGGAGGAGGAGGAAGAGGAGGAGGAGGAGGAGGAGAGAGGAGAAGACACCATGGTGAATCCTGAGAACATGGCCATGTGGCCGGCCAGTCAGATTGGAGTGGCCCAGGAGGAACAGGACAAGTTATAACTCAGGGTTATTGAAGGGGAAGTAGACAAAATAACAGAGAGGACTGATATTTGCCCAGCTCTAGTTTTTTTTTTTTTTTTAAGATTTAGCTTTAGATTATTAATTAATTAATTAATTATTTTTTGTTTTTCGAGACAGGGTTTCTCTCCTGGCTGTCCTGGAACTCACTTTGTAGACCAGGCTGGCCTCAAACTCAGAAACCCACCTGCCTCTGCCTCCCAAGTGCTGGGATTAAAGGTATGTGCCACCACTGCCCAGCCAGCTCTAGTGTTTTTAAGGCTAATTATAAATATAAAGGTTTTGTGTCTTTTATTTGGGAACTGAATGATCAAAGGTGAGATAGAAACCCCCAAATAATATTAATCACAACAATTAGCTCAACTTAATCATTTTACAATGTATACTTGTATCAAAACATCACACTTCATACTGATACACACACACACACACACACACACACACATATATATATATATATATATATGAATGATCTTGTGTATCTTCTTTTTCCCCCCTCTCTTCTAAGTCTTTATTCTTTTAACCTGCATTTTTAAATTGGCTTATAAAGTAGAAGGTTTCCAAATGGCTGTTTACACAGCATTTTCATTTTGGTTAATCCTCCCTAACTTCCCCTGCCCTCCTTGTGTATCTTCTTGTTCGTGTGTGTGTGTGTGTGTGTGTGTGTGTGTTTATTGTTGTTGTTATTGCTTGGTAATGGAACCTAGGTTCTTGTGCATTCTAAGTATACATTCTTCCACTGATTGAAAAGCCTAGGTCCTGCTAATATCTCAACAAAGCTGGGAAAGAAGGTTTAGAATCAACATCTGGACAATAGCAAGAAGGATGGATTTGGGGAGCAGATGCTGATGGTGAGGAGGGTAAAGCCACTCCAATGATAAACACAGGCAGAACGAGAGAGGATGCCACTTATTATGAGAAAAAGAAGCAGATGTAGACCCAATAGAATTTGTAGGTTGTTAGGAAGAGATGGCAAAGGAAAGAGATGATGAGAGTTTTGGGGGGCAAGAGGGCACGAACCAGGAAAACAACAGACAGAGAACAGTACGGGGAGATGATCTGTGCCTGTCACACTGAGTTTGGGGCTCCTGAGGAACTTTCATGAGGAGGTGTCAGATGGGTAGTTGGAGAGAGACTATTGCTAAGCTGGGCATATTTTAGACATGAGTGAACCCCCAAATTTCAGATCTAATAGAAGTAATAAAGTAGAGACTGCTTAGAACTGCATATACATAAAAAAATAGGAGTGCTCAGGGAATATCTAAACTTAAGAAGGCCAGCAAGGGAATAAGTATTTTCCAATATACTTACTGCATAAATGCAAGAAGGTATAAATGCCAGAAACCTTAAATACATGGAACAAGACTGAGAAAAAGAAACCAAGAGGTCACAGGAGTAGTGAGAAGTGACTCTTTTTTTGTTTTTTTTTTTTTTTTTTTTTTTTTTTTTTGTTTTTTTTTTGGTTTTTTTTGTTTTTTTTTTTTTTTTTTTTTTTTCGAGACAGGGTTTCTCTGTGTAGCCCTGGCTGTCCTGGAACTAACTCTGTAGACCAGGCTGGCCTCGAACTCAGAAATCCGCCTGCCTCTGCCTCCCAAGTGCTGGGATTAAAGGCGTGTGCCACCACTGCCCCGCAAGAAGTGACTCTTAAGGGAGGGAATGATCAATATTGTTGAGTGAATAGGCTCCAGCAATAGAAGCTCGACTGAGAAGGACACTAGTAGCTGTGTAGTTAACAAGAGAGGGCAAAAGCCAGATCACAGGGGCCTGGACAAGGAGGAAAGATAAGGGAAAAGGTGTGTGCATGTGTAGAGTTTGTTATCAGGTGAGGTGTGCTGGCATGACATCTCTAATTCTAGCTCTTTGGAGGCAGAGGCAAGTGGATTGATTGCTTTGAGTTCAAGGCTATCCTGGAATCCTTAGCACTCTCCAGACCAACCAAGGCTACATTTTGAGGCCTTGTCTCAAACAATACAAAACAAACAAACAAAATAGCCAACCAAACCAAAAGAGAGAGATAGAGATAGGGATAGGGAGAGGGGAGGGGGAAGGGGAGGAGAGGGGAGAGAGAAGAAGAGAGAGGGGAGGAGAGGGGACAGGGAGAGGGGAGGAGAGGGGAGAAGGGAGAGGGGAGGAGAGGGGAGAAGGGAGAGGGGAGGAGAGGGGAGAAGGGAGAGGGGAGGAGAGGGGAGAAGGGAGAGGAAGGGAGAGGAGAGGGGAAGACAGGAAAAGAGGGGAGAGGGAGAGAAAGAAATAAATTGTGGTGTCCTGTTAGGTAGCTCTCAATTGCCACGACTTCAGGTCTAGGGGTTCCATTGCCATCTTCTGGCCTTCCCAGGCACTGCACACACAAGGTATGTATATATATATTTGGTGCTCTCTCTGTCTGTCTCTGTCTCTGTCTCTGTCTCTGTCTCTCTCTGTCTCTGTCTCTGTCTCTGTCTCTGTCTCTGTCTCTCTCTCTCTCTCTCTCTCTCTCTCTCTCTCTCTCTCTCTCTCTCTCTGTGTGTGTGTGTGTGTGTGTGTGTGTGTGTATGCCTATAGCCTGGGGAAATCTGAGGCAAGAGGGTTAAGTAGGCAGGACTAACCAGTGCTAACCTTGGACTAAATAAGGAGCCTGTCTTAAAACAAACAGTAAAGGAAACAAAACAGAAGAGAATCGAGCGGGATCCTAACACAGAAGAGACAGATCCAGGGAAGGGAAACTTGTTTTGCATGAGGAAGTTACGCGTACTTTAAAACTAGAGATTCAGAAGGAGAGTATGAAAATTAGTTAAAAAGGATGCATAGGGGGAAACCATAGAAGCTGACGGAGGCACGGGTCCGGGGCTGAGGTTTACTGGTCCTAGTCGGTGGGAAACGTCTGCAATGTGGAGAAGTCAGAAGAGCCAACTGGGAATGAAATGACTGACTGACAATCTGCCCTAGAGAGCCCACCAAGGAATTTCTTTGTAGCATATAAAAGCTGACATCTGATACGTTGTATCAACGAGATTGCTGTCTACTTTGTTTCCCACGTGCACAAATCTTCTGCGTAGTTGCAAGAAAAACTGAGCTATCTGTTCCAAACAGCTTATCCAAATGGACTGAAGCATGAAAAAGACAAATAAACTCTCTTCTGATGTCAAAAAGTTACAGAGGATCATTTAACGTTGAAATCAACTTATGTTCGTTACTGTTGATCTGGTTGTTAACTTTATTATTGTTACATTTGGCTGAGTCATTCCTGGGCCCAAAGTAATAACGGTCACGTGAGAGTAAAACATTATAATAACAAAATGATTAGCTTGGCGGTAGAAACTACCCTGGGACTGTAACACGTAGCGAAGTAAAAGTTAAAGCGCCAAAGCACTGCGAGGGAAGACAGCCCGGGAGCATGTAGCCTGGAGCTCACAGCCCTACCTGGGGCCTGAGCGCAGTAGCCCAGCGCGCTCAGAAGGGTGATCAGCAGTCCCACTCCCGCTAGCCGGACAGACCCCCGAATCCTGGGGCGGGATGACTCCGCAGCCCATCTGGGGGCTCCACCCTTCTCCAGACAAGGGCACACCCTAAGGTCTGGGAGCATCGCTCTCGGAGAAATTCAGGCTCTTCTTTGATGTAGCCTCAGAAAAACCTCTCCAACCCCTCCCCAAGGGCATCGTTGATCTGAACTGCGGAGTTGGCTGCACCTGACGTCAAGTGACCCGACTGCACTTCCTTTCCCTTCTCCCCTCCCCCTCCCTCCACCCTAATCCTGTCCCGACTGCTTGTGAACTGCGCCTGCGCACATCTGCGCACATTCTCTACCAGAGGCGGCACTCTGGTCTCTAGGCAACGGGATAACAGAGTTGAACAGACAGCGCCTGCGTGGACGGCGGTTGGGTTTAGTCAGGTGTGGAAAACTAGGTCTTGGGGATTTTCCCTGAGCTGGAGCGGCCCCCCGAGCGCCTCAGGTACGCCGAAAGGGGAGACACGGAAACCTCCCGAGGGGTTGGAGAGTGAGAGTTTATCCTTAGAGGTCGGGTCCCATAAGGGCTCCCGCTTGACCCTCTGGGACAGAACGTGACTTCAGAGTTCCGGATCCAAAGCGGGCTGGGGCGCTCAGGTGTCTGTCACCCCCTCCCCCAACACACACTCTTTACAAGCCTGGTACGGTTTGAGCCATAGAGCATCTTTGACAACCAGGCACCTGCTTCAGGCCCAGGCGGCCCCGTGCTTTTTGTAGTTTGCAGCAGGGGGAAAGTCCAGGGAGCGCTTTGGGCCAGGCCCTGTCGCTAGGCCACTGAGGGACTGAACTCAGAGCGGCCTCTGCAGTTTTCAAGAACCGGGCCTGGTAAGAACAGGTTGCCTGTTTTGTGTCACAGACGACCTTCGATCTAAAGCTTTTCCCACTCATTCCATAAATGGCATATGACAGGTCATATACGGGCCTGGAGGAAAGTCAGTGGCAGAACACCTGTGTCACGTTCATGCTTTGGTCCTCTGGGTTTAGCAGTGTCTGGCCTGGCACATAATCATCACTCACTAAATGCTTATTGAAAGAACATGCTGGCAGATCCAATACCACAGTCCCGAGAAACGTTTAAAAGGACCGTGGGTAGGGCAAATGTACAAACAGTTTACTCTAGCAGCCGGGAGTGAACCTCAGACAAATTCTTCACATGTATCTGGTTTAAATCTTCCCTAGGCTTCGGTCCAGGCACTGAATGGCTGGTCTCCAGTTGGCTCCACATCTGCCTGTGGGCGTTATGTTCCCACATAATAAAACAGAAGCTCCCGGGCTCCACTCTAAGCACGACCCTTATGAACATAGTGACTCTTCCCAGCGGTCCTCCATGGGACATTTGAGGAATACTTTCCAGCAGAAGCTTTGGAACAACACAGAGCTTGGGCGGGAGGATGATGTCTCCACCCACCCCAAAAGGAACATCTGCACAAAAGCCCGGAGGCACTCCTGTCCCCACAGTGCAGGGATCAGCCAGCAAGGCTCAGGAAACAATGACCAGGGCCAAAGAAAGGGTTTGTTTTACTTGTCTAGCCCGACACCCCGGTATCCCAAAGCAAATGACCAGGACTTCATTCCCTTTAGAAAGAAACGAATTGGAGTCGATCGGGCATACCCACTGAAACCCATGGTTCACCGGAAGTCACATAGTACAAATGAAGCAGGCACTGACGGAGACCAGAATGGCTACCCAAGACTCCCTGACTCAAGTGGGTTTTCAGACAGCAGCTTTGGTTTAAGGAGCTGGGTGAATTCATCTCTTCTTGCCTCGGTGCCGGCAGAGAAGGTCATAGCAGAGCTCCATAGGACGGAGTGGACCCAGATCCAAAGGCTAGAAGCGGCAGGGGAGAGTTTACAGAAGGAAATCCGAAGAAAGGAGATTCTCCTACGAGAAAAGCTGAAGAAGACAGAGGAGGGGCTTCGAAGGATTCAGAAGGAAAAGCAACAGGCCATTTTCCAGGAAGACAGGGAGCTACAAAAGATGGTACTGCCTAGGAGAGGGGTTAGAGATGGTGACTGCAACACCACACACAAACCCTGCTTGTCCCCAGAGGTCAGGTCTGAGGTATTCAGTAGAAACAGGGGAGAGGATCAAACTTGTGAGCAGGCTCAGGAAACCTCTAGTCCCTCTAGTCCACTCCAGCTCTCTGACTATGAAATCCAGAAGCTGAAAAGGGAAAGGCTGATGGCAAGTAACAGTAAAATCCGAGACCAAGACTCAGGACCCTCAGCAGACACCTTCTTTCAACCTGCAGAGGAGCTGGGCAGTCCCCTGCAGGCATCGAGTCTGTGCGGAACACCGGGCTCCTCAGGCTCCTCCGCCACAGAAGAGCCAGAGCTGAGCAAGTGCAGCCACTGTGGACGCTCATTTCTTTCCCTCAGGCTGCAGAGACACTCCACCGTCTGTGGCAAGATGCAAGGGTCCAAAAGAAAAGTGTTTGACTCCTCCAGGGCCCGGGCGAAGGGCACAGAACTAGAGCAGTACTTGAACTGGAGGGGCTCAGCCACAGCCAAGGTAATAAAAGCCTCCTAGGTTTGACTCTGTGTGTGGGTGTGTGGAGTGGCCTGCTGTGTCCTCACCGGTTTTCTGGTGGGAACTAGAATCATGTGGGACTTAGGGGAGAATCAGCATTTCTGCTTGCCAGTCTCTCTAGTCAGAGTTTTCTGTAGGAGCCTCACACATCTGTGAGGGTAAGAATCTTACTGTGTCTGTGGGAATGTCATTGTATCCATTCAAAAATCAGGACCTCTGGCAGTGGTGGCGCATGCCTTTAATCCCAGCACTTGGGAAGCAGAGGCAGGTGGATTTCTGAGTTTGAGGCCAACCTGGTCTACAGAGTGAGCTCCAGGACAGCCAGGGCTACACAGAGAAACCCTGTCTCAAAAAAACAACCCCACCCCCAAAAGACTCTATTTCAAAAATCAAGGCCTAGGCTTCCCCTAGATTTACACATGCACACACACACACACACACACACACACACATTGAATAGTTTAAGTAGATTTTTGTCTTTCATCTACTTCTGTAGAGACCTGTAGATTGTAGATTAGTTGATGGTTAATCAACAGCCCTTGCTCGTGGTTAGTTACTATCTTAACACCCTTATGAGGCGGGGCCAATAGATAAATCTTACTTGAATTGACTCCAAAATCTAGACTTCAAAATATATGTCCTTTTGATTATTATAAAAACAAACTCATGTTTGCTGCAGGAAAAAAAAAACCCTACATTTGAAAATGTGCAGTTTATTTAAAACAACTGTAAAATACGTATTTTCTTGATTTATTACCGGAGTCCCTTGCTTTTTCCATTACCATTCTCGGTGGTCTTTTTCAAAATTAGTTCTCCTTTGATGTACTTTCTTAGTAAATTCAAGAAACACATGTAGGTTTGGATCGCTCCCCCTGACTAGTTAAGAGTATTAACACCATAGGGATCAAGTACTTTTCCCTCTGTATCTCAAAAAATCCCTCACTTTTAAAGAAAATCAAGTGGAAACCAGGAGGTCTTAATGACACACAGCTGATACTTCTCAGGTTAATTAGCCCAGTTAATTAGTTATGGGCTAATTAAGACCCACCTGGAGATGGTTGCCCCAGAACCAACCTTCAAGGGAAAGCCACTTGGTTTATAAAATAAGAGTTTCTCAACATTATTTTAGAATTATGGAAAAACATATTAAGCCTGTAATTTCTGGAGGGTCATGAATTTAAAGAAAAATATTAAAGAATCAGATGGTCAGGGTTGGGGATAATCCATGTTAGACAGCCTCAAAGGCCTCATGTAACTCTAATAGTCTGGGAAAAAATAGAATCTATTTCTGTTTTTATTTCTTCCCAAAAGAAATGTGTCCTCAGGGACTTCCTCTCCCCACCCCTTTTCTCTCTTCCCCTCCTCGATGGCTGACCTGGAACTCACTCTGTAGACCAGGCTGGCCTCAAATTCACAGAGATCCACCTGTCTCTGCTTCCTAAATGCTGGGATTAGAGGCATGGGTCACCACACCCAGTTCCCAATTCTCTCTTCTCAGGCCATTATGATTTAAATGTCCCCTTGCTAGAACCTTTTAAACAAGCACATTGGTGTGACGAATGTTTGAGAGTAACCTATAATTACAGTGTTTTCTCTCAGTACAATTTGAGAGATCACCACAAGGACGTCTCTCCCACGTTCAGAGATGATCTCCCTAGATCCCAGCTTCCAACAAGGAGTTGGCATGTTGCTCTGACAGATAATGACAGGATGGCCAATTACTATTCTTCCCCTTTGGTTAACCCAGTAATTCACTGGGGATTCCCTCTGGCCTATCATAATAATTGGGGGCCATCATTGAAACTATTTAGTGCTTTTTAAGTTCCTAAATATAGTAGCAGTGAAGCTGCAGACCAGCCCCACCCCAGCTCTAAGGAGACCCATTTGAGGTCCTGGGCTGCACTGGGGACACAAGGCAGAGAGGACTTGGGTTGAGCTGAGCTACACTCCACCCTGGGAGTGTCTCAAGTCTCTCTCCAGAGTTCTGTGCCCTTGAGAGCTAAGTGGCTGCAGGCCCTTGTCATTCTTCCCATATACTCGGAGAACCTTTAAATCAGTTAATATCCATATAACGTCCAGCAGACACAGAGACCGTCTACTATACTGCATGAGAGGCAGGAGCCCACACACGTCTTTGTCCTTAATGTATTAAGGACTATTTCAGTACGCTACAGAATGGAATCATAGCTACTGTACGGCTGAAGATCCTTCTGGCCGAATTCTTTTAAGGTTCCTGGCTGCCATCTCAACACCAGTTCTTCTGTCTTTGGTTTCAGTGAAATACGCTGGTCAAGCCTGCTTGCTTGACCCATTTTTTTTTCCCCTCTGATTGATATTTTTTTTTCCTTTATAAGTTCCACATAATAGACAAAGGCTTTTTGATAACATATTGTTATCTTTGCTCAAAACGATCATGTAATCATTTCCCTTTGATAGCTTTCCTTGTTCTTACCTTTTACCAACAGGGTTGTTTTTTTTTTTTTTTAATTCTTTTTTAAAAATTATTTTTAAAGATTTATTTATTTTATACTTATGAGTGCTCACTCAGCATGTACACCTTCATGCCAGAAGAGGTCACCTGATCCCATTATAGATGCTTATGAGTATGAGCCACTATTTAACTACTTGGAATTGAACTCAGGACCTCTGGCAGAGTAGACAATGCTCTTAACCACTGAGCCATCCCTCCAGCCCCCTTTTAAATTCTCTTAATGATTAATATTTATTTACTTTGAGTGTGTCAGTGTGCACACACACATGTTGAAGTCAAAGGCCAACTTGTGAGCGTTAGTTCTTTTATTTATTCCTTCTTATGGCTCTTGGGATAAACTCGGGTCATTTGGCATGAGGTGACAGGCACGCTCACCCACAGAACCGTCTTGCTGGCTCTGGTTTTATTTTAAATAGTTTGTTACACACATTTAAAAACCCATGTGGAAGTAAATGATCTATAATGCAGTGTTACTTCATCTGTCTCAGGTCCCTACTTGAGTCCGAAGCTGTGTGAGCTGTCTCCTGGCATGCAGTTCCGTGTTTCTAAATAATACACTCACTCCCTTGACCACCCGCCTTCCATGTTCTCTGATGTCTGCCTGCAGAGCCTTCCCCATTATTCTCCCTTCCACTCTAGCTGACCACAGTTCTGATTTAAAACAGTGAGGGTTTACAGGACAGAAGTTCTACATCTTCTCTGATGAGCAAATTCTGCTCCTGCCTACATGTACTTGGTGTAGATTACTGGCTTATTTTCATCCCATTCATTTTCCATGAATCTATGCTTAAAAATTTCCCTAACCAACTAGATGTTAGGCATTTGTTAATTTTTTTGTATGTGTCCAGTTATCTTTTTTTTAAAAGAAGATTTATTTATTTTATATATGTGAGTACACTGTTGCTATCTTTAGACTCACCAGAATAAGGCATCGGATCCCATCACAGATGGTTGTGAGCCACCATGTGGTTGTTGGGAATTGAACCCAGGACCTTTGGGAGAGAGCAGCCAGTAACTGATCTAACCACTAAGCCATCTCTCCAGCCCCTATATACCTTTTGATAGTTTGAGATGTTTTTCTTTTTCCCCAAATTCTAGAAATTTCTCTTTCTCCTCTTGCTCTATCTGGAGTGGTTGTCCCTTGGCTTTGGAATTTCCATTTGCTTTTCTTCTGTGTTGGATCCTGTTTTTGTTTGTTTGTTTGTTTGTTTGTTTCCTTTTTTTGCTGGAAACTTACCAAGATATATGCATAGGCAGTGTATTCTTATTCATGGAATGAAAGAAATTGTCTACATAAATGCTTCCTATTTGACTTGGCTGGGTATAGAAATCTCAGTGGGAAATGATTTTTTTAGAACTTTGTTTTTAAGACATTGCCTCATTATGTAGCCCTGGCTAGCCCACAGAGGAACTCACAGAGATCAGCCTGCCTCTGCCTGGCTTTTTATAATAACACTTTGTTTTTAATTGTCAAAGAACCAATTTAATAAAAGTTATTAAAAAGAAATATTTCATGATTTCTCACTTTAGTACAACTCTTAAGACATCATTTTTTTCTAGCTTTCAGCACCCACTGTTTACTGGTGAGACACTTCATGTTGTTTTGACTCCAGCTTCAGTTTACGAAACCAATTTTGTTTCATTTCCAAAGGCTAACAGGGTTTTCCTTACTCTGAAGTTTTATAGTTTTACAGGCATCCTTTTGAAGGTTTGGTAAGCACTTCAAGTTTCAAGACTTGTGATCTTTAATTCTACAAATGTTAATTATATTATTTCCTTAATAACTTCTTCTTGGGCCTTCTGTCTTTTTTGGAACAAGTTTGCTCACATGTTGATCTTTCCAGACTCATTTTCTGATAATTTCTCCTTTCCATCTGGTCTCGTTTTCCCATTCTGAGAGTTTGTTTGTTTGTTTGTTTGTTTTTTTTAATTTTGCAATGCTGCTTTTTTGAGTTTTGACTATCGCAGCTTTTAATTTATAGTTGTTTTGTTTCTCTGGTTGTTCCCTTTTCATAATATATTTCCTTTATGGACAAAATCTTTTTTAAAACAATTTATTTTTATGTACATGCCTGTATGTATGTATTGTCTAAGGAGGCCATGAGGAGGCATGGGGTCCTCTGGGACTGGAGTTACAGACTATTGTGAGCTACCACAGGGGTGCTCGGAATCAAACCTGGGTCCTCTACCAGGACAGCCAGTGCTCTTAACTGCTAAGCCTTTTTTTTTTGTTTTTTTTTTTTTTTGTTTTTTTTCGAGACAGGGTTTCTCTGTGTAGCTCTGGCTGTCCTGGAACTCACTCTGTAGACCAGGCTGGCCTCGAACTCAGAAATCCACCTGCCTCTGCCTCCCAAGTGCTGGGTTTAAAGGCGTGCGCCACCACCGCCCGGCTGCTAAGCCATTTCTATACCCTGGACACCATATTTGATATTATATTTTTCTGTTAAAACTCTTTTTTCAGTTTCCTGAGTTGTTTCTGTACCTTAGGACCTTTTCTCTAGACAAACTCTCATCAGGGATCTGACGATCTCTGCCTGTTCATTTGGGTTTTTTTTGTTTTGTTTTTATTTTGATCTGAGACAGGGTCTCACTCTTTAGTTCTGGCTGGCTTTGAATTTACAGAATTTACATTTTTGAATTTACTCCTGTCTCTGCCTCCTGACTGTTGGGATCAAAGGTGTGTGCCAGCTTGTGTGAAAGCTTGCTGTTCATTTGTATTTAAGCTTTAGTGGGTTTATTCAGTAAAGGACTTCATACTGAAGTTATGAAGTAGTGAGCCCTGTAACTGTGGCTCCTTAAAGTCAGTGTTGGAAGGTTCATTTCTGGCTCACTGAGTGAATCCAGAGAACTGCGGCCCCTCCCAAGAGCTTCACATTACGAGTTACTATACTATTCTGAGACCTGATCTTAGAAAGGAGTCTGACAGTTCTGTGGTTGCTAGAAAGCTCACCCCCCAGCACTGAGATGAACTCTGTTCCTTATCCTGCCTGGATTTTCTGAACTAAAACCCATCTAGGGGTTGAACAGCCATCTCAGTGGTTAAGAGTACTTGCTGCTTTTCAGAGGACCTGAGTTCAGGTGGCTTACAACTGCCTGTAATTCCAAAAGACACTCTCTCCAGGCCTTCATTCATGGACCTTTACCCACACAAGGACGGGCACTCACACACACACACCCCTGAAATTTAAAAATATCTTTAGCCCGGTAGTGGTGGCGCACGCCTTTAAACCCAGCACTTGGGAGGCAGAGGCTGGCTGATTTCTGAGTTCGAGGCCAGCCTGGTCTACAGTGTGAGTTCCAGGACAGCCAGGGCTACACAGAGAAACCCTGTCTCGAAAAACCAAAAAAAAAAAAAAAAAAAAAACTTAAAAAAATTATCTAGTTCAATTTGTTTAGAGAGAAAGTCTCAGTCTCTCGCTCTCTCTCTCTCTCTCTCTCTCTCTCTCTCTCTCTCTCTCTCTCTCTTTTGGTCCTTTGGTCTTGAGGCCCTTTCCACATGTTCTCATGGAGCCCCAGAAAGGGGAAAGATCCATGGCAACTGTAGGTTCAATGTTTCTTTTACATTACAGGCTGAACCTCCTCCTCGGAAGAGCACCTGGAGACAGAAGCATGAGTCTTTTATCCGTACCCTCCGGCATGCGCGGCAGGTCCAGCAGGTAATCGCCAGAGGTGGCGATCCCTCAGACTTGCCTTCCATCCTGCCTGCAGAAAACCCAGACTATGTGCAGTGTCCTCACTGCAGCCGCCACTTTGCTCCCAAGGTGGCTGAACGCCACATACCTAAGTGTAAGACCATCAAGAACCGCCCTCCACCTCCGAGGAGGCATGATTGCTGAGCAGACAACACAGGAACTGCCCCACTCAGGCTGTGCTTCCCTCCCTTCAGCAGTAAACCAGAGAGTATGTGATGGAAAGCAGGGAGACTCCCCCTCCCCCCGCCCCCCCAGTCAGCATCTGTCCATGAGAAGAGAGGCACTGCCCCACTGCAGGAGCAAATGGAAGCCCCAGCTTCTCACTCGCTGAATGTTTCTGTTCTTGCCTGAAGAACTGACTGGTAGGTTGAGGACCCTGGGTAGGGAGGCAGCATTAAAACTCTTCCTGAGCCTAACCATGGTTTGTGCTGGTGAAGTGCCTGATTCAGTGTTGCTGGGCCACGGCATGCATCCAGGGTTTCTGTTAGGCCTTCTTGCTCTTGAAAATTGGGATATAAAGATGAGTGAGTCAGGATCAGAGTGTCACTGTCACGCAGATGGTAACTTTTATAAAAGGCAGTAAGATTGTGCTGTGAGGGGTCATTGATGGACGTCTGTTCTTGGCCTCCATGGCCCACAGTCCTGGCTGAAGGCCAACAAAAGTCTGTAACACTAGGGGACCAGTGTGTCCTAACCCTTCCCTGTGGTGTACTGTATAACGAAATATCTTATGCACTTTACAGGGTAGGGATGGGTAGAAAACAATTTTACTTCTCTGTATTTGTTCTCTTTAAATGTGTTTCATATGTTGAAGAAGCTGCTGGTACACTTTCAAATATGGCTGTGTGGCTAGCTGCCTTGAGGCAGCAGAGCCTGTCTAAGCAAGCGTGGACAATGCTCCCTGTTTCATGGCCCTGAGATCAGAACATAGTCATGCTTCTATTTTAAACTCTGAAAGGGATCAGGTCTTCTTAACCGTGGGAACAGTGCCCACTTCAAGTTAGGCCTTCAACTAATGGGTTTGGGGAGCTTAAGAAGGATGACTGCTTAAGCTCCTAGAACCACTGGCTATTTAACCTGACATGCCCTCTCCCCAGGCAAGTTTACTGAGGAGTACACACAGTTCTTTATTCCAGGGAACAAATAAGCCATGGCTAAAGTCACAAAGTCACATCCCCACAGATGCTCAACATTTTAAAAGATTTACGAGTGTTTTGAATGCATGTATGTCTGTGCACCGAGTGCACGCCTGCTGCCTGCAGAAGTCAGAAGGGTGTTGGATCTCCTGAAACTGGAGTTGCAGATGGTTGTGGGCCACCAAGTGTGTGCCGAGAACCCAGATCCTCTACAAGAGCAGCAGGTGGTCTTAACTCAGAGCCATCTCTCCAGCGCCCCCCACCCCCGCCCCATTCATGCATAATATTTATAAATGTTATGAAGCATTTAACAATATGTTCTGACTCTAGGGTAGGAGCATGTCATGGCAATCTGGAGGCTGTGGGAACACTGGGCAGCAACCTACACAGGACACACTGGAAGGGGTTCAAAATCTGCTGCTCTGCTTCTTCAGGAGGGAATGATGGCCGACAGAACCAGATTCCATTGCCTCATTTGCTGGGGCTCCTAGGCATGTGAATTGGGATCCCATGATGATGTTATTAGGGCCATAGGTTAGGGCTCTCGAGAGGGAACAACTGTGTGTGGGGATTTCTACAGACATGGCAGCTACTCATTTTTAAGGTGCCAAAGAGAAAACAAGAACCTATGTCTTTGTATTCCCTGTGACCTTGGTTTTGTGTCTTCTAAATTTAGCTAGATTTGACTCTGGGGGAGGTAAGGGCCACTTTCACCCTTAAATAGAGATCACGTAGACGCTGCTTGGAAATGTCCATGTTACTTTAAGCACATGTTGTAATCATTATATATTTTAAAGTGAAAAGCTCTGGGAAATTCGCATGGTGAACCTCCCAAGGTAGCTCTTTTCATTTAGAAATGTGTGCAGACGTGTGGGGCTAAGACTTCCTGGCTCGTACAGCACAGTGCCTCTTGTCAACATTTGCTTTTGGTCAGGTGATCACTCTTCACAACCACACAGATGGCGAGCAGAGCTGGGATGTAGATTTTCCTCCTCAAAGCCCATGACCCGTGAGGTTTAATGATCAGCACATTTATGTCGGCAGTTAATCACTGAGGCAATAAATGACTTCAGGCTTTGCAGGGAATCTCCTAGTCCTGACTGGAGTCCTGACCCCGCCTCCTGCTATCATGACTGGTACTTCCTTTGAGGCCTGGGGATCTCATATAAGTTACTTCCTCTAAAATACCTATTTTTCCCCCTGGGCTGTTCTTCCCATCATAAATGTTTCTGAATAGATAACAAACCAAATGAAATTTGAGCATTGGGAGACTTTTGCTTTAAAAGTTTAGTGCAATGTTCAGCCAAGAAAAGTAACAGCTGTTGTACCAAGGAGACCAAGTATAATTCAGTTTTCTTGAGGGCGTTTTATAGACAGACTGGCATGATCACTTGGAAAAGTCTCCTGTCATGACCCAGGAGGTGTGTAGAACTCTGATTCTTCTCCGTACTATGTATGCACACGGTGTGTATGAGTGAGGCATGCACACACCAGTATGTGAGGCCACAGACAGCTCTGTGGAGTCTGTAGGTTGGACTCTGGTCACCAGGCGTGCCCACAAGCCACTCCAATGTGCTAAGGATCCTTCCTTTAATGGCTCTTTCTCCTCCTGCACTTTCTAAATTTTTACAAACTTTTGGGGACAATTTTTTTTTTCTGGCAAGAAAGAGATTGGAAAACAGCAGAGGTTATTTCCGTGTAATGACTCTTGTGTCAATCTGTTAAAAGAACACTTTTAGTTATTTATTTATAGAAGACTCACAGAATTAGAGATTTCCCAAGGTCTAGGACTGTGGCTGTTCCGTCCCTGGTGACTGAGGTGGTGGACAGGCTCGCTGAAGCACAGCACTCACAGAGAGTTTAAACATTTATTTAAAACAGAAAAGCCGCACCACGCCATCCTCATCCTTCCCAGCATCTGGCTAACAACAAGCTGGCTCTTCAGCCAAGTGTTGGCATAGAGAATAAACGCAGGCTATACTGTAACTCAAAGCAACACTACTGGAAAGCTTCAAACACCTAGCACTGCGTAGAGGACAAGCAGGACAATTTTCGAAGATTTAGCTGTAGAAAACCATTTGAAGACATTTCTGCTGTCTTGACTTTTTTATTCAACCCAGTGTATGGTTGTGACTTTTGAACTGGTTTTTGTTTGCATAGCTGTTTGGTAGGGAAAAAAAATCTTATGGTTGTCCTAGGCACAATTCTGGAAAGTGCAAATTGTCTCTAAGGCACAGAACTTAGATTCTCAGCTAGATTAATAGCAAACCTAGACTTCCCAAAGGAACATGGTAGAGAAAACGACCTCCATGCTCTGCTTGAGCATGACTCCCCAGGACTCCTGCCTGCCTCAACACTCACTGTCACCCCACAGTCAGCAACATGCCCATATCCCTCAGCTCCAGAGCAGACGCAATGCTCACACTGAACGCCTTAATCCCTGCCTCTCAGGCCTGCTGAGATGGTAAGCATCAGGATACAGGACCTTGAAAGGCCAGCCAGTCCTGACAAAAACCAAAGTTGCATTGACCAAACTGAACCAAAACTCTCCGCAGGGTTTACTGCCAGACCCATCAGGATTGGGCTTTCCCTTATTCTGGGAATAAGCTTCAGTGATGACATCAGTACTACTGTACTGTGCTTCTCAGAATTGAGAAAATGAGGGACATTAATGACCCCAATGGACAGAGATGCCCATCCTCAGAGACTGGCTTCCTCTCAGCACCAGCCTTTACACCACTAGCTTAAGGAAATGACAAGGTTCTCCTGCATAGGTAGGTCCTCCTGCAGTATTAAAAGAAATAGCAAACCTTTTTTTTGGTTTGGTTAAATGAAACAATATTAATTTAGCTGTGTGTAGCACAGAGGATGTGGTACTTATCAAAGGAGCTGCTGTGGCCTCAAACACAAGCAATCCATTAGACTTGGTGGAAGCACAAGGCTCACATTTAAGGGAAACTACCAAATGCCTGCCTAGAAGGTTGGCTCTTCTAGGACATATATTGTCTTTGGAAAAGGTAGCTTGCTCCACTCAGCAAGAACACAGAAGTGAGCTTGCAGCCAACTCCCTCTTACTTGGCAGGTTCTACCTGTCAAGCTTTTGTGACCCCAAGGATTTGGTGCTGGCTTTAGGCTACTCAAGTACAAAAGATGATACTGATTTACTGGGTATGATGTGGCTTCAAAACACACCAAAGGGAAAATACTGACTAGACATGGAAAGAAGTGCCCAGGGCTGCTTATCCCAATCAGACCCCTAAGGGCCACGACACTAGAGGTACAGAGAAGCCTTCACAGGGGCAGAAGACCTCAGGGTCACTGAGGTCCTCAACTACCAAGGCAAGGCACTGAAGGAAGTGTTATGATTTCCTCCCACAGCTCTACCTACTACCCGATGATGGTGTAATTTGCTTAGACACCTTCTGTCTTGGAGGAATCCCCCAGAGCTGGAACACCCCACTTTGTACTAACTGTAGCCTCAAGTCTGGCTAATGTGATGAGGGACCCGCCCTTTCTCTGCTCTTCACTGATGTTTCACACAACCTCCATGGTGAGAGCAATCCAAGCTTTCCTCATGAAGCACTCGGCTGCATCAAGTAACTAAACTTCCTGAAGATAAGCTCTAGACTGCCTCTAGCAGTGAATTCTCCTGCACTCCAGGCTTCTGAGAAGGCGTGAATACTTTACCACTCTCCATCCAGATAGGTGACGCCTGGAGCTTAAATCCCAGGGCAGCTTCCAATTAATGATGAAAATGATAAACAGAAAATGAGCTGCTACCAGTGCAATTAAGGTGAGTACTGTGTCTCCTCTTCAAAGGTGGGCTCAAAAGATGAGGTACAGAGCTGCTGTTGCTATGGCAGTCACTGATGACAAAGCCAGGGCCACAGGACCCTTCCATTCTCCCAAACAATAAAACCACTCCTAGATCCTATGTAAAAGGCAACACCACTGTCCAAATGCACAAGGAAAGTGCTTTACAGCCTTCCTCTGCCCTGTGCTCTGTGTCTGCAAGTGAGCAAAGCTGGGAAAGCTGCTCTCTGCACTCGGTGAGTGCGCAGGGAAGCTCTTTGGGTCCCAGTTTCCTGAGGGCTATGTGGGCTCAGGACACTAGAGGCTAGGTCGACAAGAGTCTGTTCCAAGGAGGCACCAGGAATCGGAATCTAAGTCAGGCTTTGGATCCATTTCCACTTCTTCCTTTGCTGTCTGGGTTCCTCTGGAGTGCATCCCCACCTGTGCAGACAAAGCAGTTGCACATTAGCAACACTGCTACTGCCATGGCATCAAGACTGGTCTCAGTATAGTGATCTCTCAGGGCTTGCTGTCACAGTCTGGTGAAGGCTCAGGTGGCACTGTCTTGGAAAAAGTCTCTATACACTTAGGCAGTAGAGTGACTAGCTGTTCTGGTTTGCCCAGGTCTACAGTGTTTGGGGATATAGTATGAAAAGTGAAATGGCTGGGAGGTCTTAGTGCACACTTTTAATTCCAGCACGCAGGAGGCAGAAGCAGGAGGATTGTCTCCATGAATCTGAAGCCACCTTGGTCTACATAAGTGAGTTCTAGACAAGCCAGGGCTACCAAGTGAGATCCTGTCTACAAAACAAAAATAAAAACCAACCAACCCCACCAGTCCTGGATAAAACAGTCTTGGTGCCTGCTACAGCTGCCAATATAACCTTCTGAAGTGTTTCACAGACATTGTCTCTCCTAACCTTCCAAACAACCTTATATAGTAGGTTGTATTCACTAAGTAAGGAGTCCAAATCCCCATTAGGGGTAAATGACAAAGCCATGGCATGACTCTCCCTTACTTCTAGCTGGGTCAGGATGAAGTGAGGCCAAGAAGCATCATGTGCAAAATACTCTTCCCAAACTACTTAAGCTGAACCCAGTAAAGCCGTAATTCTACCTTCAAGTTTCCAGAAAGAACGTGTGTGCTCATGCCACTGAGTGCAGGCAGAGGGACATCGGCTGGGAGGTGATTCTTTCCCACCACTGTGAGCTCTGGGGGCTGAACTCATACTGTCAGGTTTATGTGGCAAGTGCTTTTCTTAGCTGAGCCTTAAGCTGAGTCCCAACCTTAAATCATCTTTTTTTTAGAATCTACTTTAAAATGGTTCATCAAGGGCTAGGGATGTAGCTAAGTACCAAGCGTTTGCCTACCATGTGTAAGATATTGGGTTAGATCCCCACTATTCACAAGTATACAAATAAAATGGTTAGAATAAGATGCACTCGGGCAGTGGTGGCGCAGGCCTTCAATCTCAGCACTCAGGAGGCAGAGGCAGGTGGATCTCCCAAGTTCGAGCCCAGCCCAGTCTACTCAGAGAGGTCCAGGAAAGTCAGGACACACAGAAAACCCTGTCTCAAAACAAATCAACCAAAAAAAAAGAGAATACAAGAATGTATATATACCTACCAAACGGAATAAGGTGGTAATTATTACTGAGCCTATATGGTAGGCATATGGGTGTTCACTATGGTGTTTAAACATCTTCACAATAAAAATAGAAAAGCCAATTAGTAAAAAAAAAACAATGGAAGTTAGGTGTTAAAATGAACTAGGTAGGTCCAAGGCTCCTGGAATCAAGTACAAAGTCCCATCATTGAGACAGGGAGTCACAAAGGGCTAAGTCTACTTAGTACCTTACAGCTTGCTTCTGTGAACTTTCAAAGCAGATTTAGAATTCAATTACTCTTTTAATGAATGCTCTCACCTGCTGGCCTCCTTCCAATTTCTTGTTGAGCTTTTGTAGTTGGGTAAAAATCTGGAGGTTTTCCTGCTGGAGCTTCTGCTGTTCATCCAGACACTTTAACACCAGACCCTGCAACCTGTCAACCTCCACCTGCAGAGCACTGCACACACACGCAGGAGAGGTCAAGGCTTTGCCAACACATGGCCCTGCAGGATTCAGCCGGTGGGGCTAGGGACAAGAAGGAGACAATGCAGAGGATCTGCCATGGCTCTCCAGTACAACCAACCTTTACATTAACCAGCAAGGTAATACAAAATTACGCAAAAATAGGTGCAAACGAAATAAAAAGAAAGCCTGGATTCTAGTGGCACTTGGTACTAATAGGACAAGGGCCTTCCCAGTGCTCAGGGCTCATTAAGCTGCAGCATCATCTATTTGGGAGGACTTCTGCAAAGCTCTTATTTTTATATGTTCTACTTTAAAGTGCTGAGGTGAAGCTCTGTTCTCAGTGAGGCTCATAAAATGCAGTTGGTCACACCGTGTGGGAAGCTTGAGAAGAGTCTGTGAAGAGAACTGACCAGACACTTTAAGAAGGCCAGCACAGGAAGGGAGGGCGAGCTTGCTCTCAGGCTCTGAGGGCTTTGTCACCTCTCTCCTGGGCAGGCTTTTGTTTATTTTGTTGGGATTTTTCTCCTATATACATCATTTAAAAAATAGCAGGTCAGCCAGGCCGTGGTGGCGCATGCCTTTAATCCCAGCACTTGGGAGGCAGAGGCAGGCGGATCTCTGAGTTCGAGGCCAGCCTGGTCTACAAAGCGAGTTCCAGGGCAGTCAGAGCCACACAGAGAAACCCTGCCTCTTAAAACCAAAATAACAATAAAATCAATAAAAATAAAATAAATAGCTGGCCAGCAAATAATAGCCGAGACATAGGCACACTCATCTTTATGTATTACAGGCTGGACATACCGAACTTGAAAATCCTAAATGCTCCTAAATCCAAAACTGTTTGAACACTGACATGACATGGCCTGCAGTTCAGAATGGGTATACTAAAATAGGACACAAAATGGTCTCCAAGCTATGTTTACATATCATTATGTATATGTAGATATTCCAAAATCCACCAAAATGTGAGATTTAAGTGACTTCTGGGTCCCAATCATGTGGGTAAGAGATACTCAGTTTGTATCTTCTGTGCTACAATGTCAGAGTTGTAGCTGCAAAGGATCATACAACCCACAAAATCACACAATACTGTTGTGGCTACTCTAGAAGTGTGAAGTCTTCTGGTTTAGTTATTGATTTACAGTTTCATCTCTATCATCATCTGGGAGAAGGAGGCAGGAGGAACAGAGAAGTTCAAGGTTATCCTCCATCCTTGGCTGGGCTACAGAACTTGTTTCACAAAGAAACAAACCATCACAACAAAAAGACCATTTGGAAACTTACAGTTCAGTTTGGTACTCCTGAGGAAGAGAGGAAGAAATACCCTCTGGAATGTAGAGTGGCTTTTATAACTACTGAGAGACAGTGTAGCACTAGCCCAGAAAGCTAGGGGACATGATGAAGCCAGGAAACCTAAGAACTCAGAGCACCTGTCTACTAAGCTGAGGTTAAAGAGGTAACTCAGTTACCCAGGCTCCCATTGTGGGCTGGTGTTCCGGAGGAACTTCAGAGGCGACTTTGAGTCCTTGCAGCTCTTCATAGGGCAGAGTGTCCTTCTCAGATTGTGAAAATGCTGCACTTAGGGGAGTTGGGCTGTCAGGCATGGGGATGAACTCTGCATTTTCCAGCTCCTAGGCATACAAGAAAGAATACCACCAGTTTAGCTGCAACAAGTTCCTCTCTCCCACCCATCATTCACCAGCTTAGTAGCTTTCACTTTTACTCTGCTGTGACAGCAGAGCCCTCTAGTGGGACAGAAGGGTGTCTGACCACATATATTGCCTATCCTGGAACCAAACTGCCATCCCTTCAGTGATGCAAGCTCAAGTTCAGCAACAGTTGTATCTGGTTCATTTCCCCAACACAATTCTACACACACTGTCTGCTGGTCAGGAGGCTTGAAGGTAAGTCCCTGAAGCCCCTGCTAGGCTGCTGGAGGCTAAGACTGGAGGGTGCTGCCTCCTCTGTTCTCCATCCTCAGTTAACCGGTGAAGTCCTAGTGGATGAAGAGCTTTAAATACGGAGAACACCAGCACCACTCCTTTTTATAAAAAATTAAAAAGTCCACCATGTGTGGAGGCACAACCTTTAATCACAGCACTTAGGAGACAGAGGTTTGAGTTTGGAGCCAGACTGATGTACATAGTGAGCTCCAGGCTAGCCAGCAGGGGCTTCATAAGTGCAAATGTTTGCTGGCCATGCACACATGCCAAGATTGAGTCAAGAAGAATATACCAAGAGGTGGGTTGAGGGCACCAATAAAATCTAGCAATTTCCTCACTCTGAGCAATAACCACTATTACAGTGGCACCTAAACAGTCTCCTCCACATTCTTCTACGAAATGTATTTTCTGAAAAAAATAAGGTCTTGCTGATAGAAACTCAATCTTTTCATATAAAAGTTTACTTTTTTAACTTTTTGTACCTTCCCTTTAATAAACTGTATTTCTATAACTGCCCAATATTTCCTGCCTATGAACAGTGTATCATCAGTAAGCTTCATCTCTGCACAAGGACACTGTAAAAAATGCCTTCACCTCCTTTTAAACTTTTATGATTTTATCTTTTAGGAAGCCGCCACAGTAGTACATTTCCTTATCACTTTTACAACTGCCTTTGTGGTGTTAGCCCTCCCGTAGTGATGCCTCTACTCCATACCACAGGTTAAAAAAGGCTCAGTGCCCAGAATGGGTTACCTCTCTTGGAGTTGGAGTGAGGGCCCTTAGATCCCAAGCACTACAGGCTATGGCCAGTATTCTTGGTTAACCCCTAGAACTTGAGAGTAAAACCCTATGCTCACTTGGCGACAGAGGCAGGAAGTTCTGTGAGTTCAATGCCAGCCTGACCTAGATAGTGAGTTCTAGGACAGCCAGGGATACAAGTGGACCTTGTATTTAAAACAAAACACAACACAACACAACAAAACAAAACAAAACAAAACAAAGCAACCCTATTGTTGAAGACATCACATAGTCAATCATAAAACGGAAACCAAGCCGGTCCTCTCTTGGAAGTCTTATCACAACTGTCAAGCCATTCCTACCGCTCAAGGTCACCACTATACACACCACCAGAGAGAAAATGTAATCACCTAGGTGTGACTCTTTCAAACAAGAACAACTGGCCTGGCAAGACAAGCTCACTGCTGCACAGAGGTAAATATCACTGGAGTGAGTAACCACTTTCTGACTCAACTTAAGGCCTGCTCCACAGTTGAATCCCCTATCTGACATTGTTACTGGGGCCACAAACATAGCATAGACAGGCCATAGGCCCTAGGGGAGCACCTCCTACTATTACTTTGTTAAGTGGGCACAGTATTAAACTGACTCCTCATGACTTACTCCTATATTCATAGGTGGGCATATCTTTTAACCTTCCTCAGAGAAGCCCTTTTGGCAATAAATAGTGGTTAACAGAGACCTGCACAACAGGTGATGCTGCAGAGAACGAGACTGAAGAGTTCTCAGCTCTAAAGAAGACATGCACATCATGTCCTCTCCTTCCAAGGCGCAGGGATCACTGTGGAAGAGGCGCAAAGACTATAGGAGCCAGAGGCTCTAGATGACTATAAGAACACACGTCTCCTGGACACAGAAGGGCAGCTGCAGATTTAAGTTCACAGCAATTGTGACGGCATGCCTAAGACCTGTGCGAGCTCAAGACCAAATCCCAGCCCCAGCATAAAGAGTGGAAGTGGAAATGATATCTCACTCCTAGCTAAAGACTTATTGGCAACTTCTAGCTGCCAAGAGAGGAAGAGTCGGTCTTCTTAAAGGTGTGGCTCCTAGTAGGTTAACTATACTCCAGTGGAAGGACATATACCAAGAGTCTACAGGCAGCACAAACTACCTGATGGGCCTAAAAAAGGTGGGGGGGGGGGGGGGGAAGGAGGACACAAAGTTGGGTTCTTTATGAGAGGGAGTGGATATGGGAAGAGTTGGGGGAGAGGGAAAATATGATCAAAATAGAATGCACAAAATTTTCAAAGAACTAATAAAATAAAAAAAAGTCTTTCAAGATAGGTTATAAAAACAACAACAACAAAAAAGGAATGTTATATACATTTACATTTACTTTAACAATGCAGGCATGAAAGAGTTGGGCCAACTGGTGGCCTGTGCCTTTACTCCCAGCAGTTGGGAAACAGAGACAAGTGGAACTCCGTGAGATCTAAGCCAGCCGGGGCTACAAACTGAGACCCTGTTTTAAAACAAAATGCAGATGTGTTCTTCCCAGGAGGGACTGTGAAGCCTTGACTCCTGTCTATCTTAGTAGGGCACGAGAAACTGAGACCTTGGCAGTCCTTACTAGTTCCTGTTAGAGGCTTATCTCAAGTAGCTGTTCCAAGGAAACTACCTTCCGAAGCCAGCCAGGGCAGGAGCTGCTAGCCCCACAGCTGTTTCCCACGGCCTCTGTGGGACTGATTAAACCTTCCATTCCACGGTCTGCTTCCATTGTTCCTCGGAACCCTCCACTTGGATCTGGAGTTTCAGATTCCTGCTGACTGTCTTCCTCTTCACCCCCGCCACCACCGCCACCAATGCCGCCGCCACCGCCTGGGCTGGAACTCTGAACCACTGGTAGATGTGTAGCACAGGAAAGAAAGAGCTTTGTTAGGCCACAAAGAGAATTATCATTTGACAACTCATCCATTCCCACACAAGTTCCTAGAAGTGCATGAAGTGGAATGTTCACTCAAATATTTGAGACTAAATCGTTAGTTTTTACATAGTGTTTACATTTGTAAGAATTATTCTACAAAGATTTTTAAAATTTTATGTGTATGGGTGGTTTTGGCTGTATGTATGTCTGGGTACCATGCACATGCATTGCCCTTGGAGGCCAGAAGGGGGTGTCAGATTCTCTGCAACTGGAGTTACAGATGGTTGTCAGCAGCCATTTGAGTGCTAGGAACCAAACCCCAGTTCTCTATAAAAGCAACAGGTGCTCTTAACTGCTGAACTGTCTTTCCAGCTTTGCAGTATTTTTAAAAAGTATTACATTGATTTATTATGTGTATGAATGTAGGCATGTGTGTGACACAGTGCACTTGTAGAGTTCAGAAGACAACCTGCAGAGGTTAATTCTCCTTTTCCATCATATAAGTCCCAGGATTGAACTCAGGCTGTCACGATGGCAGTATAAGCCTTTCTCCATGAGCCATCTTATAGGCCTACATTTTTACTCTACTCTACTCTACTCTGCCATCTATCTATCTATCTATCTATCTATCTATCTATCTATCTATCTATCTATCTATCTATCTTGGATATTCAAGACAAGGTTGGTTTGTGTAGCACTAGCTGTCTTAGAACTTGTTCTGAAGATTAGGCTGGCCTCCCGAATGCATAGAAATCCATCTGCCTCTACCTCCCAAGTGTTGTGATTAAAGGTGTTGTTCCTCCAACACCCAGCTTACAAATTTTCATTCTTGAAACAGGATCCTTCTATCAGCCTGGCTGGCCTTGCACTTCTAATCTTCTACTGCACTTACTTCTACTTACTTCTTAGTGCTAGGATTATAAACATGTGCCACCATGCCAGGCTTAAAGGTATGTGTTATAATCACCACAATTCATGTCCATTTTCTAAATCTTAGTGCATCTCTGGCAGGTAAACACATTGAAGTGTCTTCCACTAGTATTTGTCTTATGTAAAAAGTTGTTCAGCAGTGAACCAAGCACCTCTTAAGTTTCTCCAAAATAAGAAGATGGATTCTGAAATATTAGCACATCCATGACTTCTCACAGGTGGAAAGCAGGAACAGTTTTAGTTTTCTGGCAACCCAAGTAACAGAGAACCATGAAGAAAATTATAGTTGGCAAGCTATCAGAGGGTTTAGGCTGATTTTCCTAAGTTGTAATTGACTTTTCCTTCGGAGGGCCTATTTTGAAAGTCAATTGTGTTTGGTTTTTGAAGACAGGGTCTTACTATGTACCTCTGGCTGGCCTGGAACTCACTATATACACCATTTGACCTTAAACACAGAAATCCACTTGCTTCTGCCTCCCAAGTGCTATAGAAAGACTAGACTGCCTAGAATACTATGGAAGCAAAGGCTCATGGGATGGTAAGGAATAAAAATGTCCCGTTAACAATGTGGAGCAAGTCTCTTAACTGTTTCCACATGTGATGCAGGCAAAGAAGATGAAATCACCCTGAGAACAATGCCAAAGCCTCAGCACTCACCAGAAGACAACCTTCCCTCTTAAGTACAATTCCTCAACCCAAACGTCAAACTGGTACCTGGGGACCACTGCTTACCAGTTCCGATGGACAGGCCACTGCTGTTAGAACGGATGGTCTTGGAATTCAACACTTTCTCTGAGGAAAAATATGCAGTAGGTAAGCACTTTGTACAGACACTGGGAGGAAGAGTGAAGGGAGATGGGAGAGGGATCAGTGCTACACCTGACTCCCAGTAACCCAGAACTTACTATTTAGAAGTAAGTCTCCTAATTGAAACACAGTTTGAGCTACTGTACTGAGGGTCTGTATGGGGAATTTTCTATCTCTGTGTTCACTAGAAGCACCATGGAAGCTTTACAAAGTAACAATACCTACTCCCAACCCCAGAGATCCTGATTAAAGTGGTCAAGAGTAGTGCAGGACTAAGATTTATAAAAACCAAGCTTTTACATGCATTTCGAAGTACTCTGTATGGAAAAGGCATTTGGAAATTTTCTTTTAAAAGAATTACTAAATGTTTCTCAAGAAAACACAAATACAGACAACACATTATTAAACGAAAGTAATATCTTCTACGATGCAGATGTACGTTGGGGGAAGAGTTCAGAATTGTTCCATTTAAAAAAGGTCCAAAGAGATGGTGGTGGGACAGGCCTGCAGTCCCTGCACTCAGGAGGCAGAGGCACATTAGATGGTGGTGGGACAGGCCTGCAGTCCCTGCACTCAGGAGGTAGAGGCACATTAGATGGTGGTGACACAGGCCTGCAGTCCCTGCACTCAGGAGGTAGAGGCACATTAGATGGTGGTGACACAGGCCTGCAGTCCCTGCACTCAGGAGGTAGAGGCACATTAGGAACTCAAGGTTGTTGTTGGCTACTAAGGACTGAGTTTGAGGCTAGATTGAGTTACAAGCCCCTGACACAAAACAGTCAGACAGAAAAGAAATGGTGGATGACTAACTTGGGAAGTGACAATGTTCAGTTCCTCCCACTCTGTATGACATCTTTATCCAGCACAAGACTTGAGGAAGCAGCCTCTGCTTCAGGGTACTTCCAACAATGTCACCACTAGTACCTCAGGTGTGAGTCATTCCTGTCTAAGCCACCCCAACTCCACATAGATGAAACCCTTACCAACAATAAGAATGGTGTGCCAGCCACGGCAAGAAAGGTCTGGGACATGGTGCAGAGATCCAAAAATAGGCCGAGGCCATGAGGTACAGATGTCAGAGCCGTGTGGTCTCTCTGTGGGCGTCATTGCCAGGCGGCCATTACCACCGTTCCCCCAGGCAAAAATGTGATTATCTAGAAAAGAATTAAAGAGCAGGTTAACGAGACTATTTTCCCAATTCTATGGGTATCCCAGTGCTCCAACCTGGAACTAGAAAGAAGTCCTACTAAGTGAGGGAAAAGCTAATTATTTCTATATATAGGTAAAAATGACTACTGTTCTGATATCTGCCATTCATTCATTCATTCAAACAAGGATGAGAATCTACATCATGGCAAGTGTTTCTCAAGGTGTCTGAGGCAGGACAGGAAGCCAAGCCCTTGCTCCAGTGCAGTCAGTGGGGCAAACGACAACAAACAAACAAATGGCTACCTCCCATTTCAGACAAGGCAAGTGCAATGAAGGAAGGGATGGAGGTGACAATGAGGACCACAAGTGACAGCAGGATAGACATTTCATCATTTCAGAGAAAGCAGTAAGAGAAGTACTCTGACACTTGAGCACTCATCTAGCCAAACAGAGAGTTTCCGGCAGACCTAAGAGCAGGAGCAAGGGTGCACAGGTACAGCTTTGCACAACAGGAAATAAGGAGATCCCTAGGAGAGAAGTAAGAGAGAGGGGCGGGGGGGGGGGGGGGGGGAGAGGAGGTCCTGGTCGCATGGGGCCATGCAGGACTGACTGCTGTACCAAAACAAGGCTCTGGGCAGGAGGTAGTTAAGAGGACTCTGAGGCTACGATGAGAACCAACTGCAAAAGAGCAAAAGTGGGAGCAGAATGCAGTCCAAGTCCTGACAGCAGACTGGGTGTGTGCCGAACAGAGTCAACAGGACTTACTGATGGAGGATGTGCGGTGCAGGATGGGGCTGGCCCAGGTTAGAAGTCTGCGAAGTCTGGGCAGAGACTCTGACGTGCCAACACTAGAAATCTGATTCTTATTCAGTTTATGCTCTCTGTCCTCCTCCTCTCTCATGAAAGGGCATGTGACAGATGATTATTTGGCAGCAGATGACTCAGTACTCATCCGGAGTACATGGCTTACACTGCCACTCTAGCCTTTGTCATCCACGCTGAGGGGCTGTGACTAAATGTCTGAGGGTCAGAGATGGTGGCACAGCTGCAAGGTCCAGAGGGGGCTGAAAAGAAGGAGCCCCTGTTGGAGAGGAGGACTGAGTCCAGGGAGGAGGCTGGACGAATCTCTCACCTGCTTTTCCTACACACCGAGCCAGTGCTGAACAAGACAGACAGAGTGCTCAATGGTTCCGGAAATATTTTACCAAAATGTTAAAAGACAGTAAAATTAGGTGAACTCAGAAATCTGGCCCTTAAAAATTTACTATATTGGACATAAAAACATATGCCAGTTATTCATAAACTTTTTTTTCCAATCCATAATTAAAACCTGTCTGGGAAGCTTGAGAAACATAGGCACTCACCATCCGTGGCAGCAATGGTGAACTCATCGCCGCAGGAGACCCTGATCACTTGCTTCCCACCAAGAGGTCCCCCCAACAGGTTGATTCCCAGGCGCTTCTTATAATTCCCAACACCCAGCTGCCCACACTTATTACAGCCGAAAGTCAGCAACCGGCCTCGTTCTGAGAGAGAAGCAAAAATAAAGAGATATCATAAACGGGCTATGAAACACAGAAGGTATAGCAGTGTAGACTCCATGCACTAGAAGTATGAAGTTACCCATGTGACCCTGAGGGGAGGATATCTAGGCAGGGTGACAAATCAGAACCAAATCAGTATTTAGAATACTTATAGTAGGTGCCAATTAGAGACCATAGAATCCAGATGTTAGAAATATGATGGTTTTATTCTGTTTTTTAAAGAGTATTTATGGCTGGGTATAGTGGTGCATACCTTTAATCCTAGCATTCAGGAGACAGAAGCAGGCAGATCTCTGTGAGTTCGAGGCCAGCCTGCTCTACAAAGAGAGTTCCAGGACAAATGTTCAGTCAAATATTTGAGACACAAATAAACTCTGGCTCAAAAAACAAAACAAAGATTGACTTTATGTGTGTATGTCTCTCTGTGTGTATGCTACATGTCTGGGTGCCCTCAGAGGTCAGAAGAGGGCAGCAGCGCCTCTGAAGCTGGAGCTATGATATGTCAGTTATGAATAGCCAAAAGCAGATGCTGGCAAAGGTACTTGGGTCCTCCAGAAGGCCAGCAAAGACTACTAACCACTGAGCCGTCTTTCCAGCCCAAAGTGTGGTATACTTATTAAAGTGCACATTTATCTTGTATTTATAAAGATCTTTCTTTAAAAAATCTGTACTTGGGCTGGAGAGATGACTCAGGGCTTAAGAGCACTGACTGTTCTTCCAGAGGTCCTGACTTCAATTCCCAGCAGCCATACAGACTTTAATTCTCACAACCATCTGTAATGGGATCTGATGCCCTCTTCTGGTGTGTCTGAAGATAGCAACAGTATATTCATATAAATAAAATAAATCTTAAAAAAAAAAAAGATTCATGCTTGAATGTCTGATTTGTTACTGAGTTAATATTAAGTACTAGGGAAAAGTCAAAGGCTGATACATTAAGAGAGCTAATACTTTACAGCGTCTGAGCTCTGAAGGCACACAACCCAACTAAGCCAACTTACCATCAATAGCAGCCGTGTGAGTCTTGCCTGGGGCAATGGTACGGATTTTGTAAAAGGACAACTGTTTGGCCAAGGTAAAGGAGGTCGTGTAGGGAACTTCATGGTAGGCCTGAGACAAGTAAAACAGAGCAGCAGACTCATGAAGCAAACGGTGGTGGCAGGGAAAGGCTAAGGATGAAAAAGCCTTTTCAAACAAATTCTACTAAGAGAGCATGCCATATAGCTTCCTATCTTCAACAGGACATAAGACAGAAGCTCAACACAGAATCAGAGAATTTGTTGCAAGAATCAGGGATTTCTGATTACAAAATCTACGTTTGTGTTGCTTACATACTCTGCCTATCAAACATGGGCAGGGTAAAATCTCTCCAGCTTACAAAGAAATCAGTTACTGTAATCTAATTTCACCTTCACTACACATATTCCTCTGAATTGATATAAAAGCCCCATGTAAAATTCACCACAAACCTGCATCTTAATAAACCACAGTGGTAATTTTGATGCCTTTCAAACTACCTACTCTCCAGCCTTTACCCTGAGTCTGTGCTCTCCTGAGAATGAACTGTATAGACGCTACATACAAATTAACTCATCATGGGCTAGAGAGATGGTTCAGTGGTTAAGAGTACTAACTGTTCTTCCAAAGGACCTGAGTTCAATTCCCAGCACCCACATGGCCACTTACTATTGTCTGTAACTACAGTCCCATGGGACCCAGTACCTTCTTCTGCTGTGCAAATGTACATGTAGACAAAATACCCACAGACATAAATAAATAAATCATTTAAAAAAAAAAACAAATTAACTCAGTTTTTCATCGAGTTACAAAACTGTACATGTACTTGATTTTTCTGTGTCTTCTGCAGTCAGCCGTGTTGAGCTGTAACTGTAAAACTTACTGCACAGTTTCTTTCCTACTGCACATCTGTACATACACATTTGTGGAAGTTTTGCTTTTGTTTTTTAAAGGGATGTTGCTACATATAGCAGGTTGGCCTCAAACTAAAGATCCTCCTGCCTCAGCTTCCTGAGTGCTAAAATTAAAGGCATGCACCATCACACTTAGCCTCTGTACCAACACATTTATAAAAACACCACCCCGATCAAGGCAGAGGCCATTCCCTTAGGTGATTCACCTAACTTTTGATTAAGATTCATGTCCCCCAACAAAGAAATATAAAGATCTGCACTTCTGACTATTGCCATCATGTTCATTTAGCCTGTCCCTGAATTTCACATAACACAATCACATGCTGTGAACTCTTTTGTGACTGGCTGCGGCTGGCTGCTCTTGCTGAACATAATGTCTGTGAGATCACTTTATTCTTAAGTTAAATTCCATAGTCACTAACTTATAATACCAAAGAAATTCCAACCCAGCATTCTGGCAATATGGTTAAAATCTCAAGGGCCACTCACTTCATGGTTGATGATTCCAGACATACACTGATTCAGCCCCAGTTTGTTGAACTCATTGAGTCCACAGGCCAGCACTTTGCCTGACTGGGTGAGCAGAAAGGTCCCATCACAGCCACACTGAACCGCAACAATGATTAAGGCTTTTGGAACATCCACCTGCGAGGAAACAATTTATTGGAAAAAATTCCAAGTACTTAATTCGTATTAGAAAATAACCCTAAGTTCCTTCATCATGCTGCCCAGCGGCTTGGAGATCACTCTTCCTACCATACAGCTCAAGTCTTATAACACAGCTGAATGAACAGATGCTCCCTGTTAGTCTGGTTTAGGAATGGCTCCTACTTCTTTGGAGAAGTCTTCTATAGAGGGGAAAACTATGCAGACAAGCTGGGAAGGGGCAGCTCAGATCTCTAGCTGGCTTTGTCTTCTGAGATGAAGGGCTTCTTGACCATTTTAGAAGAAAGATAGCAGCCTGGAGGCTCTCAGTCTTTTACAAAGTGTTCAGAGGTAGCATCTAGGTCATCCATACTCTCTACAGCTTACAGGACAGGGTTGTAGAATGAAGGAGGTCAGATGGGGCCATGGATATGAACAAAACCTTGAGCCTTAGTTTCTTTTCACAAGTAGAATGGTTGAATCTAAAGACAATCTTTATATGCACCATTTAATCTTAGACTAGAAATAACATTTGGCAACCATCAGTGGTATAGTACTGTAGTTAGTGGTAGTTAACCTTCCAGGATCAGGTAAGTCTGGGCCCTGAGGCATGTAAGAGAGGGGTGGCTTGTCTCATCCCTCAGCTGACTGAGGTCTTGGGAGCCTCTTACAATGCCAGCTGTGGCAGTCCTGATAGTAATCAGACATGATGTCTTCTACTGCACAACCTCTAAGCAAAAACAATTTCACATGGCATTCAACTGTAGTAATGGAAGGCTGGTGTAATATATATCATTTCCCACCATTCTTTCTTTGGGACATTTAGCTGTCTGTGACACTTTCTGTTTTATGTGCTGATTTTAACTTCATCTCTCAGTAAGATGTGACTCCAGTGTCCATAATGGCTGTATCCATTTTCTCAATTTCTGTGATTTAGTCAGATGACAAGACCACATAGTGCTAAATTTGGAATCCTAGATTGTCAGTCTCCCTAGACAGGAAAGAGTTCAGAAATAAACACTCTGCTATGAGCAGTCGGGGAGAAAGGATGTCTTTCGGGAGTCTCTGTTTTAGACAGGCTGTAGGAAGAAGCTGCTTCTCAGTTACCCTCTGTGGTGTATAGTAATCCTCTTCTGAATCCAAACCCAGCCGTCCTGAAACACACACAAGAACGGCCATCATTACACCAAGGGCGTCCTTCCCCAGGAGGATGCTCTGTACCTTTCTGAATTTACATTCCTGAACGGAGGTACTTGATGTGCTTAGTGCTCAAAGACTGACATCGTGGTAAGTACCTGAGGGAAGTGGAGGGAACAAGCTTCACCTACCATATTCACCACAGCCCCAAGAGTAGACTTCCTTGTTTCGTGTGAGAACTACCACATGATTATCCCCACAGGAGACCTGCTCCACTGGATTGCTGAGGAAGAAGTTTAGCTGCATGGGTTCTAGCACTTCAGGGCCAGAAACCTTGTCTACTCCCATGCAGCCATAATAATCTGATCCAAAGGCATAGAGCTGACCCTCATCTGCAAAAGGAAAGAAACCCATTACAGAAAGGAATTACTAAGGGAACCACATGTAGCAGTAGTAGTAGTGTTGTAATCAACAGTCTAATAGCTGTAGGATTAGTATGCTGAATGATCTTCCTATTTTCCTGGAGCCTTCCCTGTTTTGTAGACAAATACACCAGTGATGGGACTGGAGAGACAGCTTGGCACTTAAGAATGTGTTCTGCTGTTCCAAAGGACTCTAGTTTGATCCCCAGCACCCACGCCAGGCAGCTCACAGCTGTAAACCCAGTTTCAGGGAAATCCGAGCACCTCTCCTGACTTCCATCATTATATAACACTCATGTGCACAAACCCACACTCACACATACACATAGCCATAAAATTAAAAAAATAATTCCAAGGAATTATAAAGTAAGTAATGATAAAATCAAAACTAGAGTAACTCTTGATCAGCCTTTGTGACATACAAAGCCTGAAGAGGTGGTGAGATTGTTTTCTCCCTAAAGTAGGACATGTAGTAATTTCGGCTATCTCTGTCTTTCACCTTTTCTGCTTGTTCATCACTCTTTCCACACAGTAGCAAATTGGGGAGGAGTTTCTTTTGTTTGTCTTAGTTCTGGGAACTGAACTCAGGGCCTGACTTGCTGGACAAGTGCTCTATCACTGCGCTGCTCTCCTCAAGCCCAGGAATGTTGTTATCAATAAGTGTATTTCCTTAATGTCTTTGGGTGGGGTTTTTTTTTTTTTTTTTTTTTTTTTTTTTTTTTTTTGTAGTTGTTTGCTATAAAGTATCAACTGACACTGCATTATGTCCCATATTAAATGTACTCAAGACACTTTTTATTAGTGGCTTACCTGTCACACAAACAGTGAAGTCATCACCACATGACACTTGGTGGATAGCTTTTCCTTGCAACTTTTCCACATGCTTTGGCTGCCGATAAGAAGCTTTGTCTCCGTGTCCTAGCTGACCATGAAGTTTAGTGCCCCCTTGCATGTTCTGTTAAAAAAGAGGTCTTGTGAAGTTTTAACTTCCCATGCTAAAAGCTAATCTTTAATAGTCTACTTCTGAAGAAAAACAGTAAGGAAAAAATAGCTGGAAATTTAAAGACAAAAGTGGGTATGGGGATTAAACTTAAAAAAAATTTTTTAAGACAAGGTCTCACTATATACTGCTAGCTGTCCTGAAACTAACTCTCTGTATAGAAAGGCTGGGCAATCTGCCTTTCTCTGCCTTTTGAGGGCTGGGACAGCACTATGCCTCACTAGGATAAAGCATTTTAATGATTAATATAACCTTCCACCTACACGTAAAGAAGACTGTAAAGCACATCCAGATTCATATCTATCAGGCATCAGGTCAAATTCCAAATTTTGTCTTATCTTATGTGAGGTGAACTATAAGTGATGATGAACAGTTCGTTAAAGTATAATTTGGATGCTTTCTGTTCTAATTTGGTTTCTGTTGCTGTGATAAATATCATTACTAAAAACACCTTGGAGAGGAAAGAGTTTACAGTTTACAGTCTATCAGCAGAGGATACCAGGGCAGGAGCTCAAGTCAGGAACTGAAACAGAAGCTACCACTTCTTACGGTTGCTCCTTATAGCACCAGCTATCAGCTTGGTTTCTTATAGCACCCATGAGGACCTGCCCAGGGGTGGCAGCAGCCACAATGAGCTGTGCCCCATCAACCATCAACCAAGAAAATGCTCCACAATGTGCCAATCGGATGGAGGCAATTCCTTAACTGAGAGATTCCCTTTTTCCAGGTGACTAGTTTGTGTCAAGTTGACAAAAACTAACTAAAGCATTTTCTTAATGAGTATAACTTCTTAAAAACCACATGTACTATAAGTTTTATAAATTTTGGTCAGCTTCCTTAAAACACAGAACAGCTATAAGGAATATAGCTATATCAAAAAGAAAACAAAACTGAGGGGGGATAAAAGAAAGAATTTGGTTCCATCAAGGAAGTGGGGGTGGGGGTGGGGAATGCCCTGGCTGTTCTGCTTCCTTGGCTCTCTCTTGAAGGTAGCTTCTTGAAGGGAGAGTGCTGGCAGAGGCAAAACATTTAAGGTGCTGTTTAATAATAAAACATTTACCTGTCTTAAGTCTAAGTCACTTTGCTGCAGTAGCTGACCTGCCTGTCTGAGTTCCTCTGAGGCCAGAAACTGCATCTCTTGCGTTTATCACCTCATCATAAAACAGCATCGATTAATTGCTAGAGCCTTTCCCCTCTTGTCTACATGCTTGTCAGGCTAGGGGTAAGTTTGGAATAATAAACTTCTATTGAATCAGGAGAAGAGTCTTGCTTGCAGAAGGAAAAACTTTTACACAAGCAAATATGGATCAACTCACATAAGTTCATATACAGATTCATGCTTACACATTCATACGTTTCCATTCAAACCAGTTGGGTCCAGCTACTTATCTCAAAATTACGTACTTACACACACCCATCCATACTTACATATGCATTTGTAGCAAAAGACCAAGCACCAGTGCAGAAAGAACTCACTCATTCTGGATGAAAAATGAGCTCCAATCTTTATTGCATAGAGAAAGAAAAAGCTTCTACCCTTTTATTGCTAAATGAATTAAACTTCAGTTTAAAAGAAGAAAGCTTTGTCCTCTTTAGTAAGACTCAGCCTGCCTTGTAGTAAGAAAGGACCTGTTCTGTCCGTGGTCAGAAGAAGCCGCTTGTAACAATGCCCTTGCTCCCAATGCTCTGCTTTCCAATACAATGTTTGCTAGTCTTTTGTACCTTTTCTAGAATAGATCACATGGTTTATCCAAGCATCTCTTTTTTACAAAAATTCACTAGAAGTTCAAACATAAATTTAAATCATAAACTGTATAAGAAGTTTACAACAGAGAATGTTTATATGTATATCCAGTAAGAGTAATTATCTGGCTAAACATTTATTACCTGTCACTAGCTCAGCAGGTACACTGAAAGTGAAAAACCATTTTTGTGACTAAGTTATTAGTGAAGTTTTATATAGATAAACCCAGTCAGTATTTATCTTCTATTCTTGCACTTATAGTAAATCCTTAGTTCCCCTTTGTATGACCTATGGTTAATTGCTTTACAACCTCTTAGAGTGTGCTCTAAGTTGTAGATGCGTGCTTGCTATCTCAGAAGCAATTAACACTTGATTGACACTTGAAAACTGGCAGAGTTCTCAATGCAGTTTTGATATCAGAAAGGACTTAGTAGCATCCTATTATAAAAGAGCTTAATAATTACTGGTATAATTTTAGGAATTCTTATAGGATCATCAAGAATTAAGAAATCATCTGTCTATATAGCATCCCTACAAGACAGTAGTACATCTTCGTTGTTCTGCAGAGATCTGCTAAAAAAGATGGGCTAATACTTAGTGATTGTTATATATATTTAATAATAATAGGGAAAGCATACTAATAGCAGGAATCTTTCCTAAAATGAAATCTTCTCATTGAAGAATCTTCTCTAGGCCTTGCCTAGAGAAGCAAGTCTGTCATTAACTTTGACAGTCTATGGTGGCACCATCTCCAGGAGATGAGCTGCTAGTCTGTAGCTTCTCCTGGCAGAAGTCTATATGGTACTGAGACCAGTCCTCAGAGCTTTGTAACCACTCCTTAGCAACAGCACTTCTTTCCATGCACTCACTCAATAATAAACAGCCCTTTAATAAACAGCTGTAAGGCATCACTTTCAGTCCATTTCTGGCGGCTTCCCTCAGGCTAATTCTCTAGGGAATAAGGCTTTAGGAAGTAACTGTAGGCCATCACTATCATAGAGGACAAATCACTTTTTTTTTTTTTTTTAAACATTTCACAATTACTCATTGTCTATTCTCATACAGTGGAGGTAAAGCAGGGTATAAGACAAACACTTGCACCTATGAAAAAAGCTGAAGCCACTGAATGGAAGAGCTCCTTCAGAGAGGACACAGGGGCAGTGAGAGGCTGGCAGCCTGAAATGCACCTACAGAGGCACAGCAACAAGACAGGGGGCCAAGTGACAACAGACCTTAGAGGGAACAGTCAATTAATCATGCTAGATGTTGCTGAGAGGCCACCCAGGACGGCAAGAGGTGTCTGCTTATTTTATCAGTTTCTAGGTCATTTGTTCAAGACCCATGCTAACTGAGTGGCCAGGATGACAGCTGTACTGTAAGTGAATGAGGAGAGTTGCAGATCTGGAAACTTGTGGTGCTGCACACTTATAACCCCAGCACTTTAGAGGACAGCAATAGGAAAGTCTTAGCATTTTATCCATAGATGAGGGGCTTGGAGTTTCCTGACAAGGTATGTGTTTCATTGTTTACAAAGTTACATAGACACTTGCTGCTCTCATCTCATGGAAAGAGAACACAAGTATCTGACATATCTGAAATCATATCTGAAACTTGTCCATGATAGCTAGTCCAGTCTTCTGGACCCAGACCCAAGGCTCTCACATTTTCTTTCCCTCTCTCATTCTTTCATCCAAAACCACTCACAGGTGACTACTATGTCCAGGAATGGAGTGACCTACACAGCCCACATCTGCTTCACAACATCCTGTTTTATCACCTCATTCCTGCAGCACAAAGACAGCTAACAGAATGCCTACACAGAAGGGCCCAGAAGCAACAGGGTTTGTCGTCCACTCTACTTACCACCCAGGTATATAGTTCCTTCTCCACGGTGACCACAGCAAAGTGGGTGTTCCCTGCGCACACCTGTCGAGCACTACAGCCACTCTTGATGACGTCCAGTTTCTGAGGTGTGGATTTTCCGCCACCCCAAACATAGACTTCACTGGTTCGTGATGTCACCACGGCAACGGGTGCTTCAGTCACTGTGCTTGACCTGCCAGCATCCCCAAACAAAGGCACATTTACCAGAAAGACGGTTTGAAAGAAGAATTCTAATGTAGCTCAGTGCTTGCCTAGTGTGTAAGAAGCCCTGGCTTGATCCTTGAGGCCACATAACAAAAGCAGTAAATGGGCTAAGTAAATTCCCACCCCCCTTTTTAAAGATAGTCTATTCCCTCAGAAAAACTGCCAATGTGGGCATGAGAAAGTATGTTCCTTCAATTCTCTCTTAAAACAGGCTTTTGCAAGCCCACCTAAGATAGTTAGTTCATCACAGCTTAGTCAGACCAGATTCCAGCCAGTCCCTAACAGTTCCAATTTTCAAAGATTACGGTAATAACATCCCCTTTATTGTTAGAGGAAATGACGGCTTTCTTCTTCTCTTTAGAAAAGACTACCTGGGGGCTAGAGGGATGACTTAGAGCCTAAGAGAACGGGTTGCTTTTCCAGAGGACCCAGGTTTGAGTCTCTGCACCTAGTGGCAGCTCAAACTCCAGTTCCAGGGAATCTGATGCCTACATGTGGCCTCTGTAGAGACCAGACCTACACATATACAAACATACATGCAGGTGAAACAGCCATATACTTTAAAAATATATATATAACAAAACAACAAAAATACTCAGTAGGGGCTGAAGAGACGGCTCAACACTTAAGAGTGCGTACTGTTCTTTCAGTGGACGCCTCTCAGCAACCCTACCAGGTGGCTCACAAGTGCCTGCAAATCCAGCTCTAGGGGATCCAATGCTCTGCTCTGGTCTTTGAAGGTAGCTCCATGCACACAATGCACAAACAAATCTTAAAAAATAATAAAGAAAGAAGTGACTATCTGACATTTAAGCTGACACTGGCTCATAAACTGACATCAGACTGTAAGATCAATAATGCATATGCACAGACTCAAGTAAGTCTCCCAGATCAGAAACTGAAGATACACAATCTTCCCACAGCCTTTTGAGCATTACCTTGGTCTCTTTGTAGGTGCATTAAGCAGAGTGACTTTTTCTTCCATCTCTCTACCAAAAGAAAATAAAGTTACATGAGTAAAATACCAGGTACATTGCAACCATGACCCTTTAATACATATCATGAACTAAATCTTATAAACATACGTATGCATCCTACAACACGACAATTATTTAGGAAAGCAACCCAAAAAAACTGAGTTGCACAGAGCTGACACTGTATGACTTGTTAAACACAAAGGGGAGCAGGTCTTTGCTTTGCATGTGAGAAATGGTCTGCACTGGACCAGTAAGCCTTGAGAGTCTCTGACGCACATGACAGTCGTCTTCATCTGGTCTGTCTGCTGACTAACACACGCAGCATCTCCAACCTGGGCTTGCTATCTTTCTGCCAAGCCAGTTTTTCTTTCTGATTTCCCTAGTTTTGTAACTGACAATACTCCTTCATTCTTGCCCAATCAACTTCAGTCATCTCTGACTCTCTTCTCTCCCTTTCTTCACTGTGCCATTTGTATAGATTCTGCATAGACAGTATCTTTAAAAAATTTCTCTCTCTCTCCCTGTGTGTGTGTGTCTGTGTATGTCTCAGACTAGCTTTGAACTTGTGATCTCCTGCCTTTGCCTTCCAGGTGCAGAAATTATAGTTGTTCACCATTATACTCAATCACTGTATTTTTCTGCTACTCTTCCTGCCCAATCTTACTAGCTTAGTTCTGCACAGATTTGCTTCCCATTGACTCATATCATAACCACAGTAGTGTCTTGTGGCCAGCCTTGCTTATAACATCCCAGTCAGTCCTTACACCCTAAACTAACCTAAGGATTGACACAAGTTCTACTGTGTAAATTCTATGGGCAGCCCTCTCATCACATAAAATGTCTTCTACAAACAACTAATTCTTGTGTACTCTCTTTTTCTTCAGATATATTTTAGTGTGTGTATGTGTGTGCATACATACACGCGCATATATACACATGTGTACAGGTGCTAGCAGAGGCCAGAGGAGTAGATTCCCTAGAGCTAGGTGGCTGTGAGCGGCCTGGAGTGAGTGCTGGAACTGAACTTACATCCTGTAAAAGCAGTGAGTGCTTCTCTCTCCAGCCCGTGCACTCTTTTGAATTAAGCTTGGCATTCAAGCATCCGCATCCTTCTTTCTTTTCTTTATAACCCATATTTTAGCCAGGCTCATCATTCTTAATAAATCTATGAATTACTACAGTATCTCACAGGTATCAATAATTTTTGAAAGCTCTTAAGACAGCCTGGCCAGGTCTAGAACCACTAATGTAGCCAAATAAAAATTTGTGTTTCCAGAGTATTGTACACAACTTTCTGTATCTATGCTTTTCATTCTATTATTCTTTTCTGCCTAGAGTATGGCATCTTATATTTTATAATTAAAGTACAAAGTGCAAAGTAAAAAATTCAATTAAAAATTAATGGAAAAATTTCAGTTAGAGATTAAAGCCACAATTATATTGTTGAGAAATAAGCTAGATAAAAAATTAAATACGCTTAATGAGTCCCAAATGAGAATAGTGCCTGAATATGCACAGAACAAGAATAGAAGCTCTCAGGCTGTATCTGGGTACATCACATAATTCTAGATATTAAAACAAGAAGGCTCCGGGTACACTGGGGAAGAGGGGTGGAGAGAATGTAAGTGTTGGATGACGGGAAGAGAGCTGGGCAATGCAGTCTTCTGGACATGACATAAACTCCGAAAGGTTACAGGTACCTGTACAAGAGCAAGTCAGCAGGATCAGCTAACCTCCCACAGGCAGTATTAAGATTCAGTGGGTTATAAAAAACATGAGACAACGTGATGGTGGGAGGGGAAGTGCCCGGGGCTTCTGGGGATGTGAAAGGGAGAAGTGTAGGGTGAATATGATCAAGATATATTGTATGCATGTATGAAATCGTCCAAGAATACATAAAAGATATTCTAGAAACATAATAAAGCAAAGGGGACTGGAGAGATGGCTCAGTGGTTAAGAGCACTGACTGCTCTTACAGGAGCCAGAGCTTCGGTTTCTGTGTTCATAGGGCAGCTCACAACCATTGGTAACTCCAGTCAAAGGGCAGTTGTTGCCCTCTTCTGGTCTCTTTGGGCACCAGGTATGTATGTGGTGCATACACACATTCAAGCAAAATATACATATAAAATACAATTTAAAAAAATTAATCTTAAAAAAATAAAACAACTAGATAACAAAAAATTAGTAATGAAACAAAAATTTCAATATACTCTAAACTATGGAACAATTAGAAGAAAATATAGGAAAAAACCTTCAGGACATGAACTAGGCACATCAGAACAAAGCACAGGTACTGACAGCAAAGTCAAAACATAGGAGACATCACAGTACAAAGCTTCTGTGCAGCTTGGAGAACAACATGAAGAAGCAACTGCAGAGCAGGAGAGAATATGGGCAAACTCCATCCGATAAGGAGCCAATTTCCTGAATATAGGAAGAACCTGAACTCCTCAATTAAAAGAAAACAAACCTAACCTTGTTTTAAAATGTTGATTTGAACAGACTCTGCTCAAAGATTAAAAAAAAAAAAAAAAAAAAGGCAAGTATACATCAAGTACTCAACACCAGCAGCACCATCAGGGAAAGCACATCAAAGCCAGGGAGCTCTTCCTGCCTCAGGTACAGGGCTATCACGAAAAAGGCTAAAAGGGAACACTTCCTGGCAAGGATGTGTAGAGACAGGAACTTACATAGGAGGTGATAGGAAATAATATGTCATGGAAAATGGTATGGAGGTTCCTCAAAAAACTAAAAGAGGCTGACGTATGCCTATAATCTCAGTGCTTGAGAAGCTGAGGCAGGGGGATGGCAAGTTTGATGTCAGCCTGGGTTACAGAGCAAGGTCTTGTCTCAAACAAAACAAAACAACTCACCCCAAGTCCCTAAATGCAATCTAAGGATACCAATGCCTCAACTGTTGAATTAAAACCTGCACAGATGTGAAGGAACAGAGAACTCTTGGGTCATTAGGACAAACCCAGAAAAAACAGTTAAAGAGGTAAAAGCAAGGAGGTACCCTAAGGCAACGAGAGCAGGGTGTTGGGGAAGGAAACAGTGTCCTTTCTTGCGTACTCTCAACCATCTCTAGATGAAGTGATTTCTTTGTGGATTACCTCCTACGTTTCCTGAGAAGGGGGAGATCCAGAAGTTCATCTGCAGTGGGTCTCTGCTCAGGATCCTAAACAGTAAAAAATTAGTTTTCTTTTAAAGTGAATGGGCAATATGGGAACCAGTTTAAAAATAAAATCTTTTTTATTTTAATTATATTTATAATATATATTTATAATTATAATTAAAATTACAGTTTCTAAGAATCTGAAGTCAGAATACTTGTTGATTTATCCTATTCCCTAGACATGACAGGGAAAATGTACCTATGGATTCTCTATAATATGGCTGCTGAAAAAGACCAGCATAATGACATCATCAGTTGACCTGCCAATGAGGACAGAGGAAATTCCACATGACCTCAGCCCTAAATGAAGAGCTACAAGTAGTCAATGGCTGATGAGTAAGGAAGAACCAGTTTCCTCCATGAATGAGCTCCTACATGTTGCTCAGCCCTAGACACAAGTAACTTACAATGAAAGACTGTTGGATCCTCCAGAACAGGAGTAACACATAGTTGTGAGCTGACCATGTGGGTGCTGGGATTGACCCTGGGTCCTCTGGAAAAGTACCTGGTGCTCTTAACTGCTGAACCATCCCTCAAGCCCCAATACTATCTTTATATAACAAGGAACAATGCAGTCTTTTCTTTTTCTTCTAGAACCTGGACTCTATAGGTTATATACATGCATACATACATACATACGTATGAGTATATTTATAGGTGTATATAGATGTAACAATAATAAAGAAGAAATCAAGAATTGGGGAGGAGGGATGTGGGAGGAGAATGAGGGGGAAAGAGAGAGAGACAGGAGTAATGTAGTTTGTACCCATGTATAAAATTCTCAAAAAAGAAAAAAAATTAATTTCTTTCCAGTGTGGTGGAAAGCTTTTAATCCCAGCACTCATGAGGCAGAGGCAGGTGAGTCTTTGTGATTCAAGGCCAGCCTGATCCATACAGCAAGTTCCTGGCCAGTCAGGGTAGAGAATGAGATTTTGTCTCACAGAAATTGTTTTTTCTTATGTTGCATCTCATATTTAATGTTTATTAAGTCTGTTTCTATTACAAACACTGCACATGAATGAGGCTTTGTACACTATGTCCACATCAGTTCAGTCAAGGCAGCAACTCTCAAAACCTAACACGCACGCTCCTGGTCACCTGGGGTACCCGTAAAGAGATTTCTGGGTCTTATACGGAGACTCTGCAGTCTGGAGTAGGGCCCAGGAATCATCTTTTTCCTTCTAAGATCCCCAACTGGTGAATCTGATGCTCATGCTTTGTGCCCACACCATCAGTAACACTAGAAATGAATACAGTTAAGAAACTGGTTGTTTGTCTAGAGGTTCAGTTCCTGGCATCCACATGGCAGCTCACAACTGTCTAGAACTCCTGATCCAGGAACTCCAACACCCTAACGCACACATACATGCAGTCAAGTCATTAATGTACATAAAATCAAAATCGTTAAAAAAAGAAACTTTGATAGAGCTATATATTTTTTATGTTAAGAATTTATTATACCTGACTATAGTTTTATAAAACCAGTTATCCTCCTACAAGATATGATGGTATATTCCTATAGTCTCAGCATGCAGGAAGCTGAGACCAGAGGGTCACAGCAAGTTCAAGGTCAAGCCTGAGCTGTGTAGTGACAAACCTTGTTTTAAAAAAAAAAAAAAAAAAAAAAGACAAAAAACCCCCAAAACTTGACCATAAAAAAAAAAAGAAATACAATTTAGATATTAAAAACCATCTTATAATTACGTATTTTCATATTAGAAAAAAATAAGGGCTGGAGAGGCCACTCAAGAGCACTGGCTGCTCTTCCAGAGGACCTGGATTCAATTCCCAGCACCTACAAGGAAGCTCACACCTGTCTATAATTTCAGTTCCAGGGGATTTGACTCCCTGACACAGGCAAAAATGCAGGCAAAACACCAATGCACATAAAAATAAATAAATAAATACATAATTTTGAAAAGGATTAAAAATAGAATAAGAGTTTGTTTGCTAAAGCACACAGGTTTACTTGTGTTCCTGAATTACCAATGTTTATCCTGAGACAAGCTTGAGAAGGTAGGCATGGTTCTGTGTGCTTCATGTCTATGTCAGACCCCAAATGCTGAGGTTATATGAAACAGATGAATACATCAGGCCTACCTGGTCCAGGCATGCGTGTACCAACTGGATCAGTTCCAAAGAATACTGACTAGAGTCAACTTCCATGGCCCGGATTCCTTGCACGATCTTCACACATAGGTTGAGTGGGTTCTAGAAGAAAAGGATGACTACATTGTTCCTGGTTATACAAAGATAGCATTTTTGGGCTTGAGGGATGACTCAGTAGTTAAAGAGCACTGGGTGCTTTTCTAGAGGACCCAGGTTCAATCCCCAGCACCCACAGGGTGGTTCACAACTATGTGTTACTCCTATTCTGGAGGATTCAACACTGTCTTCTGACCTCTGCAGATACCAGGCACTCATGTGGCATACTGTCATACATGCAGAAAAAAATATCCGAAGTTTAAAGTCATCCCTGGGTAAATAGTGAGTAGGCCAGCATGCTCTACATGAGACCGTGCCCAACTCTCACAAAAAGAAGTATGATGAAGCATGTTTGGTTTTCTGCAATTCCCTTGCTAACTAATTTGCCTCCAGCAAAAAGTTCACAAAATATCTTAAAATAGGATAGTTAACAGCAGTGTAACAAAACCACCACCATCTTACTAAGGAACTACTGCAAACTAGACAGGCATATTACATATATCTTTTTATCTTTATAAACATAATATAAGGAAGTCATTAGCATCATTAATTTGTACACAAGAAAAATGGAGCTCTGAAATATAATACAACTTGCTCAAAATCACAGGTAGTAAAAAACGAACAACAACAACAAAAACAACAAAAAAACAAGGCATCAGCTGGGTAGTAGTGGCACAGTCCTTTAATCCCAGCACTGGAGAGGCAGAGACAGGTCTGAGTTCAAAGCTAGCCTGATCTATATAGAGTGAGTTCCAGGACATCCAGGGCTACATAGAGAAACTCTATCTCAAAAATCAAACCAAACTAAACCAAAACAACAACAAAACACCTTCCCAAACCCACCCCAAACCCAAGGCCCCCGAAGCTTCTAAAGCCTGTCTACTCCACAAGTTGCTTTTCTTACTCCACTATTTAGGAGAATTAGAGTATACCAATTAGGAAAAGAAACAGGGCTCAAAACAGACTGGTGAGTCTGCATTACCCTACATTTCCTTTCCCATACACAGCATCAGAAGATCTCCACAGGGAGCTGGGCATCATTCTCAGGTGAGAGTGAGGAAGCAGGGTCACAGAAATGATTTGTCTACATTCTCACACCTGGCCATGTGGAGCCACTTGGGCTACTTCAGAGTTCAGGCCATGGAATACAGCCAACAGCAGCATCTAAGAGCTTGTTAAAAACACAGAACATGGCCCATCCCACCCTGACCTGTTCACACAGAATCTGCATTTTAACAAGATACTCAAGTGATTCTGAATGCAAATCAAAGTTTGAGAAACAGCTTTTTTTTTTTTTAATTAGGCTTTAAAGAAAAGAAAAGAAAAAGATTTAAAGATTTGCTGTCCATTTACTTAGGAAGTGTGTGATGTTTCAAAATATTTTGATAGGTGTTATACACAACATGATTCAGCTTAAAAACAAAACAAAACTGACACAGCTAAAGTATAAGAAATGAAATGGCAAAGAAAAAAAAATAAAAGAAAAAAAGAAAAACAAAACAAAAAAAGAAATCAAATGGCTTTTCCAAACTGTAGCATCACACAGATGATGCTACCTCAGTGGAGCTCAACCTTCCTAATGCTGCGACCCTTTAATACATGCGTGGTAACCCCTAACCATAACATTATTTAGTTGTTACTTCATAACTGAAATTTTACTACTGTTATGAATTATAATGTAATTATCTGATATGTAGGATATCTGATATTTGGCCCCTGTGAAAGAGTCATTAGACCCCCAAAAGAATCTCCACCCATAGGTTGAGAACCACTGCTCTAGACTTTTAAAATTATGGTCAACAAATTCAAGCACAGTGCTCCAATTGCTTGCTTATATAACCCAGGGTCTAACTACAGGCCCCTCATTCATTCATTCATTCATTCATTTTTACTACAGGTGATTTCTGTTCAGGAAATTGGAATTTCAGGAATAACTGAAGTTGATTCACTTCAACACGTACCACACTGCAATATGGGGACAATACACAACTTACTGTAGCATCAAATGTTCTTTTCAGAGTAAGCAGTTCAAAAATGACACAGCCAACTGCCCAGATATCAGACTTGAAATTGTACTTTACTCCTTGGCAAAGCTCTGGAGACATGTAATATGGAGTGCCCACAAGCTAAACAACAGAAACAACAAAAAAACAGAATTAACTTCTTTTCTCGGGTAACTATATAACCATTTCAACAGGTAAATTAAGAGTTAAAGGAGCCAGGCGGTGGTGGCGCACGCCTTTAGTCCTAGCACTTGGGAGGCAGAGGCAGGCGGATCTCTGAGTTCGAGGCCAGCCTGGTCTACAGAGTGAGTTCCAGGACAGCCAAGACTATACAGAGAAACCCTGTCTCGAAAAAACCAAAAAAACCAAAAAACCAAAAAAAAAAAAAAAAAAAAAAAAAAAAAGAGTTAAAGGAATTAGTGCTAACAATCACAAAGCACTCATTAAAAACAGTTGCAAAAGCGTTTTGTGAGATGATGCCAACTCAAGGACTCAAGTAGAGCTGAGGGTTCAGCTCCATGGCAGAGGGCCAGCCCTGCACAGCAGGAGAAACAGTATTCTTAGCAAATCTCCTGGGCCACTTACTAACGGGCAACTTTCGGGAAAGCACTATGGGTAACTTGGGAGACTACAGCTCAGTGGTTCAGGCCTCACACAGACTTCACACTCAAGGTCTACTCCAGACTGTAAACAGGTAAGAGACTGTGATGGCTAATCTTGCTGGACAACTTGACCACATTTGGAATCACCTAAAACCCAAGCAGCAGCGCACACCTGTAAGGAATTTTTCTTGATTGGGTCATCTGACATGGAAACACCCACCCTACATCCAGATCCAAAGACTCACCCAAAGTGTGAGCCACGCTGTCTAGTGGCAGCCCACAATAAAAGGAAGCGTTTACTTTTTGCCTGTTTGCCCTCCTCTTGCTGGCAAGTTCATTTATCTTACTCCAGAGGCATTCCTTCATTGATATTAGAATCTACTCTTTCAGGACTCCAACACAGACCAGAGACCAACTGAGACATCTGGCCTTGAGGCCTTTCCTTTAGGAGATAGCTATCATTGAGCTAGCTGGACCACAGCCTGTATAGCACTCTAACAAGTCTCCTTTTAATATAGAATCATCCTATTAGTTCTGATCCTATGGAGAACCTTGGCTAATATAGAGACACATTTAAGAGTTTACCAATTTGGGGTGAAGAGGACTCAATGCTCAAGTCCTTTATTAGAGAGGACTGGAGTTTGAAAACCAGCACCCACATCAGGCAGCTCACAAATGCCTGTACCTCAAGTTCAAGGCATCCAATGCCCACTTCTGGCCTACATAGGCACACACATGCAAGTGCTATGTGTGTGTGCACTTGTGCACACACACACACTAATAAATCTTTAAAAAAAAAATAAAGTTTACCAGTGGGAAAAAGCTAAAAGGTAGTGAGAGATGGCAACTGAATAAAGGAGTTAAAGGTTCTAACTGAAAGACAAATAATGAAATATTCCAAATGGCCCAAATTGATATTTGTTAAACCAACATACTAAGAATGGGCCTGGAGAGATGACTCAGTGGTTAAGAGCATTGGACGCTCTTCCAGAGGACCTGGATTCAATACCCAGCACCTATATGACAAAAATGACAATTGTTTGTAACTCCAGTCCCCGTGGATCTGATACCTTCTGGTGTGATGCCTGCTTCTGGCAAAATACCCATACACATAAACAACAAAATCCAAAACAACAAAAATGGGCTTGGAGCTGGCACAGTGGTAGTGCCTGTAAGTCCAGCACTTGGGAGATGGGAGCCGGTCAATGGCTAGATCACGATCAAGATCTTGGCTATGTAGAGGGTTTGAGGCCCTGTTTCAAAAAAAAATCTAAAAGAATGGTCTTTGAAAGTTGGACACAGCAGCACACACCTGTAATCCTATCACTGAGGCAGGAGGATGTCTAGGTCAAGGCTTATCTGGGCTACACCGATGTCACTACCTCAAAAGAGAACACAAAGGTAGGAAAATAAGAATGTTGTGTATATGTATTAGCTACACCACTTTCAAGAACACAGGTTCTTTATATCTTTATATTTTATATTAAGTATTTTATATAAAGGTATTTATATCTTTAGTTAGCAAAGCACAATTGTCAAAGGCTTAAATGACATTTATATATTTTTGTATCATTTCTTATTGCATTTAACTAGCTAAAAGTTAGCAGTCAAATCTTAGTTTTTTCAGAAAAAAAATTCCATAAGGAATTGGCCATTACTGTACAAATACTGAGTTCCTGAAACAGACTCTCAAGTCTACATTGTTTGCACGCATGTCTTAATATGAGAAAACATTAGGACAAAGTTAATTGTATTAATTTACATTCCCATGTTCTTTTAAGAGCAGAACACTGTAAAACCAGAGATGTAGTACTTGGATTTTAATGCTAAGGATAAGATCATTGTCCTAAAGGCCATCGTAGGTCTGCTTTTTAACTAATGATCTTCTTAAAATCTGGAAGGATGGCTCAGCTGCTAATGGTACTTGCTGCCAAGCCTGACAACCTGAGTTTGAGCCCCAGGATACATGTGACAGAGTCGTGACGCCCACAGATCTTCCTGTAAGCTCCATATGCATCATGTGTGCTCATACAAAATAAACAAAGAAACATATCAGGGAGCCGCAGAGATGGCCCTGTGGCTAAGAGTACTTATAACTCCTGCAGAGGACCCAGGTGTGGCTCCCAGCAGCCACAGTTGTTGGCTCACAACTGCCTATAACCCCAATATCCTCTTCTGGTCTCTATAGGCACCTGTACTTATGTGGTGATTCACATATGCAGGCACATGTATGAACATATATTTTTAAAAACTTCAAAAAACAAGAAAAAGATAAAGACTATACTCACTGTTTCAGCCATAGAGTACTCAGAATTAAGTTTCTTTGCTAGGCCATAGTCTCCAAGCTTTATCAGATTTGCCTTGGTCAGAAAAATATTTAATGTCTTTATATCTCTGAAAAAAAAAATAATATATTAAGTCACTGTAACAATGACCTAACTTCCCCACCTACCTTTTCCTGGGATCTGAATAGAATAAAAATGAGTGCTAGCACCTCCTGGTTTCTGTCACAGGTTGTAAATGCCCCACACAGTGCTCACCACCAGTTTAATACTGGAAAAGGGGTTTAGGAAAGGAGGGCAGAGAACTATCTTCACTCTCTAGGGCTTCCCATCAAAGGATGTCACTGGGGGAGGAGTCAGATGACAGAACAGTGCTCCAGAAAACCATATTCCTAGAAGATACACTGCTTTTCAGCTACCAGTTAGGTCCTGAATTATATACCTTAACACATAGTTGATGTCAAAGTTTCAAATAATCTGTTAAGGTGCAAGAGACTGCCTGACTCAGAAACAGCATACAAGGCTGTTTCAATTATCGAAATAAAGCTGCTGGCCCCTTTCTAAAGATGAACTGATCACATATAACACCATCCCTGGCTGGTTCACACTTGGCTTCTTTTATTACAAAATGTGAGGAAACCAGAACAGTATACTTCTTTACTTTTAAAAAGGAAGTAACAACCATGCAATGTAGGCAGACATTTGGTAGCTTTAAAGAAATACAGTCTATCTAAAGGGACGAACCACTAGCAGAAACTCTGGTTTCTGTGTATTATAATCCGTCGCTAGCAATGGTCACTTGCTTTGGAAGAGTATAAGGTGGAAGGGTTCTTAGAATGGTTTTCTTCTGTTGCAAGAGATGAATGGTAACCTTTCTCTCCAAATTTTTATTAAATACCTGGAAAAATCATATAAAATGAATACTTTTGTATTTAAATAAAAATAAATTTGCAGAACTAACAATTGCCAACTACTTTTCCTCAGAGAAAACATTTACTATGAACTCCCTTTACAGCACTTTCTGGGCTTCACTGATAATCAATGAACTCAACTCTAAAGTACAACTATGAGAAATAACTATTACTTAGGTATCTAGCCACCTCGGAGAATCTTCCTAGATTCCAAACCTGGGTTAACCTCAAGATCACTGATACTGCCCTTCTTTACTCACTCCTTCCCTCATCATCAGTGAGGGAAACCTGACATGAATCTGCTAACGGGGGTCCTGAGGGCACAGCTGGATTAGGAGTGAAGATTCCAATCCACAAGTTTCTCTTCAGACATTACCTATGGAGGATTCCAGCTTTATGGATACAGCTCACTGCTGAAACAATCTGAAAAAGGTACCACACCACCATCTGCAGATTCAAAATGTTGTATTTGGATTAGAAACAAAAACCCTATTTAAATACACACACACACACACACACACACACACACACACACACACACACACACACACGAAGCTGCAACCAGAGGTTACAGCTCAGCATAACTTGATAGCCCTTGCTTGTAGGTTGAGTAGGCAAAGAAAAGTAGTAAGGGTACACAGGAAACACAGGTCATCTAAAATAGTTCCAAGGGCATTACATACAGTACGGTAAGCAACTTGTGGGAAGAACCCCAGGAAGAATGCAAAGGTACAGAAAACTGGGCATACCAGTATGCAGTAATAGAACCAGGAAAGAAAGCCCATAGTGAATCATGGTGTGGAGGTAAAACGGTTAGGAAGCAGCTATAGACAGCTTCCTTGTTAGGTTTCCTTTCTCATGAATATCACTCAGAGCCTGGAAGGAGTCTGAACAAAAGGAAAAAAACACTCTTCATTGTTGGAAGAGTAAAGACAGAACCAGAATGCAGAATTAAACATAATCTAGCTTCCTGCCACACGTATAAATTACCTCTTCTTCGAACAACTTGTCCTTCTGACGAAGGATTTTGTCATAGAGGTTCCCGCCTACAAGTAAACAAAAAACAGGTTGAGTTGCTCAACGGAGACGAACACTTGGTGCTGTGTTAAAATGATGGCCTTTAATAGGTGACATCAGGAAGTGAAGGGCTCTGCATCCTTCCCTCTTGTGCTGTTTGTTTGCTTGTTTGTTTGTTTGTCTTTGTTTTTCGAGACAGGGTTTCTCTGTGTAGTCCTGGCTGTCCTGGAACTCACTCTGTAGACCAGGCTGGCCTCGAACTCAGAAATCCGCCTGCCTCTGCCTCCCAAGTGCTGGGATTAAAGGCGTGCGCCACCACTGCCCGACACCTCTTGTGTTTTTTATATAGGTACAAAATTCTTTTCATCTACCTGTCAGAAATATTTGTCAAAAGTTTGCCCCAGCCCCATACAAGATGCTCAATACAAAAATGGGAACTCTCAGCTTTAAAAAACCTGAGAGTGAAGCTCACTCATGTATCTCTAGAGAAACAGCTTCAAAGCCAGAGTGTGTTCTTTCTAGACTCAGTATTTTTGTAGCAGTTTTGTCAGTGTGACTACTAGAACCTGGAGATTACACCTATGATGCACCGGTTTAAAAATACAGTGTTTATAAATAACTTTTTCTTTGTACTAAAAAGGTTTCCTAAAATCTAGGGCCTACTCCTAGATGGTTTTAAGTTATTATTACTTTTACTCATTTCTTTCTACGAAATAAGTATAAATTTCATCTTATTTCCTACCTACAGTTCCAATTTATGAATAATTTTTTACAATTCTCCTCCCCTGCAATTCAGTAATGAAGTGTGAAAAAAAAAGTATCATTTGTTCTAGTTTCTCTTAACCCGAAAGGAAGTGACTTATGTAAGGCCCCTGTTACTTTAAAAATTACTTGTAGAGCTAGAGAGATGGCTTGGCTGTTAAGTGCACTGGCTGCTCTTCCAGAGGATCCAGAGTCTTCCAGAGGACTTTCAAGTCCCAACCCCCAAACGGCAGCTCACAAGTATCTGTGATTCCAGTTCCAGGGGATCTGATGCCCTCATACAGACATACAGACAGTCAAAACACCAATGCACATAAAAAATAATAATAAATCTTAAAAAGATAACTGTATATTTAGGGTTGTTCAGAACCAGAACTAATCACAAAGCAACAGTGTAGATGAATAAGCTGGTACTTCCTTAATGTGCAGCTCAGAAAAGGCCTCTGGAGATTCTCATGTGTAGAAAGACTGGTAGATAATAAGGCTTGTTAGCAACTTGCTTTATATAAAGAACTCACTTAATAAATCTTTAGAATCAACAAACTCATTTAAGATGAGGCAACTGAGGCACAAGGCTGTTTTTCCCCCCAAGGTAAGAGGGCAATGGAACTCAGGAAGTGAGGTCAGTTAGAATTTAGTTTTTACAACAACTAGGCAGAACTGCTATCTATACATATAAAAAAATGTGTCCAAGAAATCAGAAACCATAAAAATAAGGTCACACCACACTGCCTTTCTCATTTCTTTATGATTTTAAGACCATTTATTAGTAGAATAGCATTAGTTGAAGTTAATGTAAATAAATATCCCATATAAGATTTCATTAAACATTGCACCATGTGGTACTGTGCTATGTCTAAAATGGTGAACTGTCATTCCATGAGGAAAACCCTGAAAAATATATACAAAATACAACTGAAAAACTGATTTGCAGTGCCAGGAGTGGTGGCTGACACCTGCAATCTCAGCCCTAGGGAGACAAGCAGGACTGCTATCAGTTCAAGGCCAATCTGGGTTATACAAGCCTGAGATGTATTAAGACTTACGAGACTCACCAAAAAAAAAAAAAAAAAAAAAAAAAAAAAAAAAAAAAAACCAGAAAGAACCCATTCCTCACCACAAAACTCAGTAACTTGGAGATGGCTAGAACTCTTTTTTTTTTTTTTTTTTTTTTGGTTTTTTGAGACAGGGTTTCTCTGTATAGCCTTGGCTGTCCTGTTACTCACTCTGTAGACCAGGCTGGCCTCGAACTCAGAAATCCGCCTGCCTCTGCCTCCCAAGTGCTGGGATTAAAGGTGTGCGCCACCACCGCCCGGCTTAGAACTCTTTAAGAAAGAATGATGGAGGGAAACTCTCCTCACTCTCTGAACATCATCTTGCATTTCTCCAGGGCTTCAGCCATTTCTCCAGAAATCCATTTAAAGTTTTATCATTCCAGGTCTGTTCTTATGCCCCTCTCCCTCACAGTAAGAACGTCCTGTGAGTGTCTGAGAACTTCCCACTGAGCTCTGCTTACCGTTACAATACTCCAGCTCAATCAGCAGCGTGGTGTTGTCCATGAAGTGATTGTAGTAGGCAATAATGTTGTCGTGCTGCAGCAGCGCCAGAATGACAATCTCATTCAAGGCATCTCGACGTTCCTTCTCAGAAAGCCGGGTCAAATCAACTTCCTTCCATACCACCAGTGAGTCATCCTACAACACAGGAGCAGAGGCAGTGTGTTTTCCTCTTGCCTGGCAGTGCATGGGTCCATACCCAACCCGTGAGCCTAGAAAGAAAACCTCCTGGGGCAAAGAATGACTCTTTACTCCTTTTAACAGACTTTCAAGGTTCTGCAGTTATAATTTGCTGAAGAACTATGGGGAAACAAGGGTTGAAGGTGGTATTTTCTGGCTCAGAAAGATGGTTATGTGTTTAAAAGAACATATTGCTTTTGCAGAGAATCAGAGTTTGATTACCAGTGTCCACTTTGGGCAGCTCATAAATGCCTATAGCTTTGACTCTAGGAGGGCCTGGGTGGGATCCAATGCACCTAGACTTTGAAGGGTCCACCACTCACTTGCACATACCCAGTCTGGGTTCGAGGCCAACCTGGTCTACAGAGTGAGTTCCAGGACAGCCAGGGCTATACAGAGAAACCCTGTCTAGAAAAACAAACAAACAAAACAAAACAAAAACCCCAAAATCTTTTTGAAAATATAATGTTATTTTAAGGACTAGTAAGTTGGCTTCGGGGGTAAAGGTGCATACTGTCAAATCGGATAAGTTGAATTTGGCCCCAGTGTCTGCACGGTGGAAGAACTGACGCCCACAAGCTGTCCTCTGACCTCCACACATATGCACAAATAAATTCAGAGAAAAAAAATCAAAACATTACTTTATTGCTGCCCTTACTTTGCACAGTATCAGTTCCGGGTATTAGTATTAGATGACTTGATCTCAGGGATTCTGTTGAGGGATGCTGAGGTCCCTAATAATAGGGCCTGTGGCAGAGCTAGAATTTGAGGAAGGAAAGTGTGCAGCAGTATCTTTATCAGACTACAGGGGCTTATAAAATGCAAGCATTAAACCTGCCCGATTTCATAAACTTCATGGCTTTCATTTACTCTTTCTGAATAAGACTCCCCCCCACACAGCTTTTTTTAGTCCTCATAAGCTGCCATTACTTCCATGCAGACTGACCTAACCGTTACTCCATTCTTTAGCTACTGCTTCCTAGCCTACCAGCACCCACAGTAACATTCCTTTAGAATACCTCAGCAAGGTCTTTCAAACTTTTTACCATACATGTAAGTAGGACTCTTCCTCAGGCCCTGCACAGGGAGTCCTCGGTCCTTTTTTTTTCTCCTTTGGATATCCACACCTGAGACCCTGTTACCAACATCACTGACCGGCTTTCTCCCTGAACTACAACCTAGAGGGAAAGGGCTGCTCCTAAGAAGCGTTGTAAGTTCATATCTTATAAATACCATGTGACAGAGAGAGCGTCATACAGTTCTGAGAAGTGTGATAAAATTAACTCAAAGCTAGTAATCAAGTTGAACATGACATGTAAGACAGAGATAGGAAACTGGTGCTCTCAGCTAAACCTTGAGAGAGTGAGCCACTTAAAAATACTGACTTAAATGCTAGACAATAATAGTGACACTCATCTTTGGGCACAAATAAGAACACAGACTACTACAGATGAGAATGTCCATTAATGGGTTATTGGAATAGAAAAGAACACAAAGATATTTTCTCACAACTACTTTTCTTTCAACTTTCAGTCTTAGATACATGCTGGGAGCTGGAGGTATGGCTCAGTGGTAGAATGCCTTCCCAGCATTGGCAAAGCCTGTTTTATCCGCAGCACAAAGTGCTGCCTGGGAGCAGACACTAGAATTGCAGGTGCATGAATCACCTTCTGCAACCTCAGCAAGTTCTCATTAAATGTTTACCCTAAAGCTAGAGCTTTCAGGCTGTGGCGATTAAACCCAAGTTATGGTTAGTTTTTGGGAGTAGAATCATTACTACAGGGTTCTAAATCAGTACACATTCTTAATTTCGGAGTCAGTGACCCATGACTGTGAACTTATGCTAGAAGGTGGGAAAAATGACTTAGCTTTCTTGGGTTCTCAAAGAAAGGGGTCCTTGTTTCCCCAGAACCAACTACACCAATCAATCAACCAATCACTGAAGGAAAAGCAAGAAGAAACAAGACAACAACAAAAACAAGACACAATGATCTTTCTGGTGATCAAGAAAATCCTCCGAGTGATCATTATGAAAAAAACAAAAACAAAACAAAACAAAAAAACCAAAACCCACAGAACTAGCAGTGTGTGTTGTAACTGCTAGTGTGGCTATTTGGAAGTACACACCAACTCCCCATCCCGACCTTGAACAGCTATACGAAAGGAAGTAAGCTTTTATAGACTGCTCCAAATGTGCAAAGCACCTTCCTTTGGATCTCAAAATAACCTTTACAAAAAGTAAAGTTTTTTTTTTTTGGGGGGGGGAAGAGGAGCGTGGGGGGGGAGGGTTGGTAGTTATCGCTAAGTTCAATTACAAACGGAAAAGCTAAAATTCATAAGACCGCTCAATGACAGCGGTGATAAAATCAATTTCCTAGAGCAAGCGAAGCGAAAGCACGGTGGGGCCCCCGAGACGGAAACCCCAGGGGACGCCTGAATGTAGAGGGCTAGGGGCAAGCAGCACTAAAAAGCGGGGCCGGGAAGGAGGGCGCGGGGAGGCCCGGCAGCGGCCGGAGCCGAGGGCCGCTACCTCGGTGCGGCGGTACAGCGTGGCCTCCCCAAAGGCTCCGCGGCCCAGGACGCGGATGGGGATGTAGTGCAGCTCCTCCTGCTCCGCCGCACCGCCGGCTCGCGGCCCCGGGCTAGCACTGGGCCCCGGGCCCGAGTCCCCGACGCCCCCGGACTCGCTTCCGAAGTCCGAGTTGATGGAATCGCAGTGTCGCTCGTACTCGCCCAGCACCGACATGGCGGCGGAGGATGCAGCTCGGCGGGAGCCGCCTGCGTATCCACGGCGGGCAGCCCCGGCCGCGTAGCGCCTCACTGGCCTCAGACCGCAGCAGCCAGCGGCTTAGGCGGCCCCTCGGCCCAGCGAGCTTCCATGGTGGCTCCTGCCCCCTGACCCGGAAGCAGTTCTCGGTGTTTCCGGCTCGCTGAGGTTTTTCCTCCGCCTTCGCGTGTCCACTGGTTGCCGATGCGTCCCGCACACCTTGGGCGTTGCTGGCCATAGCACCTGTGAGTGTCGTGGAAGCCGAAGAGCGACCACACAGCGGGCCTGCTGACCGCTTCCCTACATCCTCTACCAGCTCTCCAGACTGCGTCAGACTTCGGAGGTGGTTCAGACTAATCTTGGCGGCAAGTTTGCCCCAAGAGCTGTGACTGTGGTCGCAGTCACTTGGCTTGTTGGGCAGGGCTCTTGTTTGTAGAGATATTGTAGTAAAGATAATGGAGCAAGCTAAAACATTTGTCTGCTGACATCTGAGTCAGCAGGTTAGGAGCTTTCTCCTAGGACCACCATAGGTCCCCTCTTCACAACTTGTAAAATACCTTAGACCTACTTGATGCCGTTCTCTCCTCCCTTCTCATCTTCTCCAGCCTCAACATGAAGCATTCCTGAAACATCAGGTGCCAGACATTCACCATATTTGAGAACACAGAATGGATGCTTCCTACCCTCAAGACACCAAGGGAATTGCAATACAGTCAATACAGTTTCATTATTATGCTACCTTAAACAACTTCATAACTAGTGTGAACTTTTACAATTTTTTTTTCTTTTTCAGGTCTATAAAGTTGCAGGACTATGACCACCACAGGGTTGTCTAAGTGGGGACTATGCTAAAGGGTTTTGTTTTTGTTTTTTTTAAAATGATATTATGGCCCCAAATCTTCACAGTACCATGAAAACAAGGTTTATGTGTCTGTTGGGGGGTGGGGTGGGGTTTGTCTTACGTGATACAGCTAGTTAGGAGGAGCTTTCGGGTCAAACCCTGCAGTCTGATCCCAGAATTAGGAAAGGGCAGGGTGTGATGAAAATAAGAAGTTACGGGGCTGGCGCCATTACACTTGGTGGGTAGAAGCAGGAAGTACAATTTGTATGTTGTACAGTTTGGTGTTTCCTGTGGACAGCGGGAAATTAAAGGACTATATGATCAGGGCTCTATGTCCCAAGTGTGTGTGTATTTAATCATTGTGTGTATATATACATGATGGGGGGATAGAGGAGGTACTTCCATGATACATGCTGCCATCAGAGGATAATTTTGTAGTTTCTTTCCACCATGGGTTCTGCCGATTGAATTCAAGTTGCCATATTTGCAAGGCAAGAACTTTTACCCACAGAGCCATCTTGCTGCCTCTCAAGGCTCTAGTCTTCTGAGGAAATCTGCTTCAAGCTTGCTTTCTCAAGCATAATGACTAAAACATCCTTTTGCTTAAGTGTCTGGCTCAGTTTATTACTTTGGTCACCTTAGGGTAAGACCTAATTTCCATTTTTACAAAGAACTCAGAAAGCCAGAACAAAGACTGGCGGCCATTTCTATTCTAGGAGGTGCTGAGGCAGTTGTCACTGGGTGAAGAGGTTCAAATTTCAGAAATCCATCTGAGGGACGTTTAGGCTTGGTGATCAGGTAGAATGTGGTAAGGTAGAGGCCGGAAATCTGGAAGTTTAGTCTAGGGCTTAACTAAATAGACCTCTCATACAGAAAGAAGACAAGATCGGTGTGAGGGTTGAGTTCATATTCTGCACCTCAGACATGTTCCATTTAATATGCAGTGACGTTTCACATCACATCTGGACAGTAGACCACAGAGATTGCTGTTGTCTGACTCTCTGGATCCAGTGTTTACATTATGTAATGATAGCCCGCTTGTATGATGCTTGCATTGAACTAAATCTCTTTTTCACATCCAGCCCAAACTAACACAGGCCTCCCAACCTATTATCATTGCTGCTTTAAGGATGCTTATCTGTCACATTTTGATGTATACAGCTTTTATTGCTGTTTCCATTTGTTAGAATGTCAGTCCCATGAGAGCTTGGGCTTTGCCTTTTCATTGCTATAAATCATCAGTACCCAGAAACTGTGTGGCCAAATAGTAGAGACTTAAAAGAAGGGGGGGGGGGTGTTGTTGAATGACTATCAGGTTGTTATCCCACGACTATGTCACACTGCCTGAGAATGCCTGTTCACTGATTTTGCTTTCTGAGTGTTCTAGTTATACAAATCTTTCTGAATTTTGAGCTCTCTCACTTTCCTATCCTCATGGGGACCAGTCTTCCAAAGAACAGGAAATAATGAGGCAGTAACAATTTTGTGTAAGTAAGCACTTTTAAAAGTTCAAGGTTTCCAAAAAGCATTTAGGAGGTGTGGATAGAAGGTGAGCTTGCTGGCCATGTGAAGGATTTTCAGGAATACCCAAATTAAAAGTATTAATAGTGATGAGAAGGCACTTTGAGAATAAATATTGCCTCTTATTTACCTGGGCACAGTAGATTTTAGCTAAACAACTCTAACAGAATAGGAAGTCGTTATATATTTGAGCTGAAGTGATGGGGTAATCAGATTACTTAAAATTATAAGCATTGACTTTCAAGAAATCTGAAGTCTAACAATTCACCTTCCTGCTCCCTTTGAACTAAAGAACTATTTAGCTGTCTTTAACATGACTGCCTCAAACTGTGAATGACTGTAATTATGCTTACAGATCTTAAGTTTAATTAATGGAATGTTCTTTTGAATCTTAGAGTGTACAGAAAGTTCTCGCTGAATTCATTAGAGTGAACTAAAACTAATTTTATTTTTTTGAGACAAAACTCTCAGGTTACAACCCAAGCTGGCCTGGGACTATGTAGCATAGGCTAGCCTCAAATTCACAACATGCTTCCTACTTCAGCCTCCCAAGTGCTAGGACTACAGATGTCAGTCACATGCCCGGCCTAAAACTAATCTGTAAATACCCATAAACCTTGAGATCCTCAACATTTATTTTAAAGGCCTTTGGTCAAAACAGACCATTTTCATATTTTAACAAATGAACAGTGTCCTATGTTGCCAATTTCTAACTTGTGAATGCCAAACCACCAGGGCCCATAAAATCACTGGAAAAATTTGGTCAATAAGGACCAAAGTCTACATATACTTCCACTGTCTGCTACTATAGCCACTAGCTACGAGCAACTACTAAACACCTACACTGTAGGTGTAAATGCACGCTGGATTTCAAAGGTTTTATATTAAAATAGGAAACATGAATCATTTTTATATTGATGGCACATGGCAATATTTATAACACACTAATTAAACACTGCTGATACTTAATTCTACTTGTTTCTTTTTACTTTTTTGTGATACTGCAACATTTTAAATTATGCATGTGGCTCATATATGGGAGGACATCACCAAGCAGAATAACTTATAAAGTATGTAAATATAACAAATGACATGATCGAAACGAGTTAATTTCTAAGTTTTTTAAAGATTACTTTTATTTCGTATGTATGAGCGGTTTTGCCTGTGTGTGTATATATAGTACGTGTATACCTCGTGCCCATAAAGCTCAGAGGGGCACTCCTGGAACTGGAATTCCAATGTAGGCACTAGGAACCAAACATCTAACAATGCTCTTCCGCAAGAGCAGCTGCAAGCGCTTTCCACCACTAAGCCAGCTCTCCAGTCCGTTTATCAGCTCTGCTGAGCTCACTGTGCTCCCTAAAACACCAGCGAGAAAACACTTCGTGTGTATCCGTTTGTATGCACTTATGAGTTACAGGTCAGCCTTATGTGTCATTTCTCAGGAGCCATCCATCTTGGTTTTCTTGAGAGATAGTCCCTCACCAAGACCTAAAGCTCAGTGGTTAGGTTAGGCTTATAGGCCACAGGGCCCAGGATCCCCGTCGTCTCTGCCTGTCCAGGACTGGGATTGGAAGCACAAGTCACCTCTTATGCACAGCTTCGCACATGAATGCTAAGAACCAAACTCAGGTGTTCGTGCTTCTGTGCCATGTTCTTTACAGACTTAAGATATCTTCTCAGCTCCCACAAAGCATTTTTTAATGTTAAAATATACTTGGCCAGGTATGGTTGTTCATCCTTTCAAACACAATTCTTGGACGAATAAGGCAAGGGGACTGCTATGAGTTTGAGACCAGTCTGGTCTACACAAGGATTCTGCCTTTAAAACAAAACAAAACAAAACCAAAAACAAAAAAACACCCAACAAAACAAAAACCTGGAAAACAGTGTTAAAAAGGATTCACAGTAGGCTATGGATTTACTAATAAATCGTTTGTGTGTGTGGACAGCTAATATCTATAAAACATTTCATGCTGGCTTTTAGAAAGAAGATTCATGGGGAGATGAAGAGATGGCTCAGCAATTAAGAGTACCTGCTGCTTTTCCAGAGAACCCAGGTTTGATTCCCATGGCAGTTCACGACTGTCTCTAACTCCAGTCCCTGGTGATCTGACCTGTTCTTATAGCTTCCCCAGATGTGCACAGACATATATGCAGGCAGAACACCATACACATAAGAATAAAAATTTAATAAGGAATATTCATGAAAAATATTAAAAAGTTAAAGGGGTGGTCTCATGAAGGCTGGATGCCAAATGTGGGGTAATTCGAGGGTGGGGGCTAAGTGGGGGCACATCCTCATAGAAGCAGGAGGAGGAGGGATGGGATAGGGGGTTCCTGGACAGGGTGGGGGGAAATGGGGTAAGGGGATAACATCTGAAATGTTAATAAAATATCCAATAAAAATTTAAAAAAAAAAGGGGGGAAGAGAAATTGCCCTTTGTTGTCTGGGGTGCAGTTTACCCAGAGGGGTCAAAAATGCAAAACCAAAACACCCCAGGGTTCTAAACTGAAGGGACATTTCAGGAACAGAGGCAAGGGAGAAACTCTGGAGGAAACAACTCCAGTGGTAGCTGCAAGAAAAGATGCTACAGAGCAGCTTAGAGTCCAGAGTCCACACAAGAAATGACTAGTGACATAAGGAATACATGTATGTAATGGTTTACTAGTTCACAGATAAACTGTATCCATCTGGAGTAAATCAGTGACTTTTTTTTTCTTTAATTCATCAGTTTTCACTCTCTCTACTTTAAAAAGCAGCAATATAGAGGGATCATTGCTATCCCAGACAAAGGGGCACTAAAGATTGACAGATTAACACACCTCGCTTGGTTTCTGCTAGCCTTTATTTGTGAAAGTTTACACAAAAATCTCCAACAGGTGAGCCTGTATAAATCCCACATGCCTCTTCCCATTAACAACAGAAGATGGCTCTGATAGGGTGGGGGGTAAAGGGGTAATGGCAATGGTACAGAACAAAGCTTATTGAAACTGTATTATTCTCAGATTATTTTGAATATGCTGAAAATGGGGGGAAGCAGATAATACAGCTGTTTATAAAAGCACACATGCTTTTGTGCTAGCCTACCATCAAAGGCAAATGCTCTTCCATTAAACTGAAAGCACAATGTCCAGTTTGGTTGGTTTTGGTATGAATCAAAACGAACGAGAGGACTTGAAAGAATTTCAGTTCTCCAAAGCTTAAGTTTACAGTTGTTCTTGGAAACAAAACCATGGACAGAATGCTCTACTTTCTCTACTCTGAAAACTGACATTTTTCAGAACACAAAACAGAAAACTAATAGAGTGGCTGTCATTGTTCTTTAAAGAGGGGAAGGCACAAGTCAGAGAATAGGAACCTCTTGTTAGACTACTGGGGTTTTGCATTTAAAAGTCTACAGATGGATTTTGACCCAAAAGTTTATTCTTTTATTGTTTATTCTCTTCATACTTAAATTGTTCTTCTATCACTTGATATAGGAATGTTACAGATTTCTGACCATCTGCTGTTGCCATGGTGAGGACTTGCATGCTAAGATCTTAGAAGTGAGACCTATCATTTTTCAACAGCAGATGGCACTGCTGTACCAGAGAACACTTGATGCCATGCAAGAAGAGTTTATGGGAATCAGAAGACAAAAAAGGCTTTTGAGTTTATAGTAACGGGAAGCTTAACAGAACAGCCTGAGACTTAACCACATAAATCATTTCCCTTCACTTTCATATTTCATCCAGGCCATCTTAACGGTGTTCTCTGATAACTTCAATATTCCACTTCTTTACTGCAAGTCCTGTAATTCTCAGAACTACAATTAAGTCCTGTAACAGGTCAACAAGGTTAAAAGATTACCCACTTTCTCAGGAGAAGTGGGAAGGATGTTAGGTGATGAGTGAGTATTTTTCCCGTTAACAAGCGTTTGTACCTACTTTCCTCCCTGGTGCTGGCAATCAGGCCCAGAGCCTTTCATATGTTAGGTAGGCATTCTACCTACCTGAGGTACTGCCTTGAGGTACCTAAAACTCTTACCAAGTGAGCCTTGGCTTTGTTTTTACCACATATATTTTCAAGTATTTACTATCTGTGACTTTCCCAGATGTCCAAGTTAAACCCGGTATGTCCAAGTCTCTGAGATAACACTGAAGAACAGGAATTAGATCAGTGATTGGCCACGTATGAAGGGCTGGTAAAGTGTACTCATTTTTCCTGGTACAAGTTTTATGAAAAGTTCAAGCAACCACCCATTTGCTAGAGGACCCACACAGAACGCAACAGTGAAGCGAACAAATGATCCATATAGAAAACGGGCAAAAGCCACCAACAGACATTTCACTGACAGGACATACAGATGGCAAGTGACAAGCACCAGCAAGGATGCTTAGCCCCATCTGCCATTAGGAAAATGCAAATTAAGATCATAATGAGATATCACGGGCACCCATTCGAGGGGCTAAGTTAAAATAGCAATGATAAAGAGTAACAAGAGTGTGGAAATGTAACACGCTACAGCCACCCTAGACAAGAGCAGGGCAGCTTCCTTTAGAACCACGTGAGTTTCCCACACAGCATAGCAACTGCCCTCTTAAGCATTTATCCCAGAGTGAGGAAGACGTACATTCACATAAGAACTTTAGTAGTTAAGGGCCAAATCCCCAGATCTACCCCTATGACCTTTAAGCACAATGCAGTACCATCTATAACCTGGAGGAAAATCAGTATGTGCTACACCTTTGAGGGGCACCTCATGGGAATTATGCCGAGTGGAGAAAGTCAAGCTCCAAAGGTTACACTCATGATGACCTTACATAACAGAGTTACAAAGGTTCAGAACAGGTGAGCAGATTAAGGAGCCAGAACCTGAGCTGAAGAAGGGAGTGGCTAGCTACAACAGCACAGAATGAAGACCAGTGAGGGAACTACTCTACCTTGAAATGATCGACAAGATCTACAAGTGATAAGCTGGAGAGAACTAAACACACATACACAAGGACTTCAAGCAGTCGAGCACAAACATTTTAATGGTCTAAAATGAGATTTTCTTTTAAGAGATTATCTACAGTTCAAAGCTCACTTTTTTATGTGTTCCACCCATGACCCTTTTAGGAGACATAAAATTATGAAGGATATCACCAGAAGCTATGTAAACATTTCATCTAAGGACCAAGAGAAGTTCAAGGTGTTTTCACAAGGAAACCAAAGAGACAACTGATAAGAAAGAGCTGACCGAGGTCAGAGAAATCTTGGAGGAGAACTAGAGTGAAGGACCAAGGCGATGAGCAAGTGGGAAAAAGAGCAAACAGCTCAGACAGATGCTGTGAGGCAACCCAGGACGAATGCTGGCTTTGGCGTTATCTAGGTAACCTCTGTTTGTTGTTGTTTTTTCCATAGGCGACTTTAATAATCTTGTTGCAAAACCAGTCCAAATCCTACTGTGTTAAAAAGTCCTCACTGACTTGTTGGGTGTAGGTGGTGCCCATGTTCTCCCACACCAAAAGAATCAGTTCTGGCAAGACAGCTCAACTGTGCCTTGATGGTACTGTTAGTAGGATGGCCTTGGCTAGGCCAGGCTCGTCCCAGCGATGTTCTGCTGGCTCAGGGACAGAGACTGACCCTCATTACTCTATCAACTTCTTGGCCTTGAAGAAGCGGCGAAGGTAGAAGACCTGCCAGGTGGCCAGTCCGATGAGGCAGAACATGGAGAAGATGCTGAAGTACAGGACCCGGGTGTTTGTGGACTCTACAGAAACAAAACAATACAAAGACATCGTAAGTGGAATGAAGTCGGTTGCTTCAACGGCTAAACAATGGCCAGGGAGGAAAGACAATTCTGTCCATAGGTCTCAAAGTTCAAACAATTCAAGCAAGCAAGCAAGCAAGCAAACGAGGGTATGGTAATACACCTGCAATTTCTGCACTTGAGAGGCTTAGACGGGAGGATCCTGAGTTCCTGGTCAGCCTGGGCTACATAGCAAGACCCTGATAAGAAGCAATACCTCAGTGGTACAACACTTTCTTAGCATGCACAAGGCTCTGAGTTCCATCTCTAACCCTGCTTTGTTTTTAATCCCATTTAAAATGTAAAAGATTACAAGTTGGTATCGTATCACAAAAGAAAATTTCATTCTCCTGAAAACCTAGCGAGCTGATTTACCTTTTAGTAACAATTTTCTTTCCCTAAATCATATTCCACTTTCCCGACCTGAGAAGTGTACTGTAGCACTCAGTGTGCAGGATCTGTCTCCTTCACAGCTCACTGACTGAAAAAACGAAAGCCACCCTACTCACCATTGGTGTCCCTCATCTCCTCTTCCCGCTTCTTCATGTAGGCAAAGTCATTAACAATGGACTCTGAAAGATCTTCGAGCCGCCGTAACTCCACCTCCAGTGGTTTGAGTTTCTCTACTTTTGCAATCTGGAAAAAATCAGAATTAGGACCCGACTCCCTGAGAAAACTGCTCAAGTAAAGAACACCAAAGCACAAACAAGATAAAGATATCCAGAGGGGCAGGTTCTTCCTTTACAGCTTTGCACTGTGCTGTACCTGTAAACAAGTGGGACAGCACAGGAGTAAGCCGGTGTTGGAAGGAGTCCAAGAGAATGGGAGGGGCGTGAGCAGAATGCACCATCTACATGTCTGTAGACACAGTCAAATCTTCTGTCAATCATCCTAAGATATTTTAAAATTCAGCTTTCTACCTTTCTCTACAAAGTATATTTTTCCACATTAGATCTTTAATTTTAATTAAGATTTCTGTGTAGTAGTGATTCATGTAAACCCAGCATTCTGGAGGCAGAAGCAGGAAGATCTCCAGGACAAAGTCAGCCTAGAGTACAAAACAAGGCTAGGGAGAGGCTGTGAACGGCTCAGTGGACGATCACCTGTGCTCATCTCCAGCATCCATGTTTCTAAAAGCTAGGCATGCTGATGCAGTCTTGAAACCTCAACTCTGCATTGTAGGGTAGAGACACGAAGGTGGAGGAGGCTCTCAAAGGCTGGCCAGCCCAGCTGAGAGAGAGTTTGAAGTTCAGTAAGACACTGTGTCTCAAAAAAAAAAGGCTGGAGAGCAACTGAGCCTGTGCACCACTTCCACAAAACAAGCCACTTCTTTACAGTTACAGTTCAGTGGAAGGCAGGAAAGGAGGAGACTGTTCCTCCACTCTTTACATCGCCTCTTCATTCTCTGGTAGGCAACAGACACTGTAGGTAGTAAAGCAGCTTCAAGAGTTGTATTAGGTCAAATGTACATACAAGTAAGCATGTGTTCCTACAGTATCACAGAGTAACTCAACAACAAAACCAAAAACCAACAGGAAGAGTCTGTTTACATATGTAAGTCATACAACACTGGGTTTGATTGTGTTCAGAGCCAAGAGAAATCATACATTTGCTCAAAAAACCACCCTAAATCTGCCTGACAGTTGTTCAGTTCCCTTTCAGAGGCAGCTATAGTTACCAACTCAGCATACGGGTTTTCAGACCTGACTAGAAGATACACAGTGTTTACAGTTTTACAGCTTTTCTAGCTGAGGGTCCGGGGTTGCCATTAACCTATTATTTATCTGCACAAAATTCCCCAAGGGAAGCTGGGAGTAATGGCACATATCTTTAATCTCAGCCCCTGGGAGGCAGCAGCAGGCAGACCTCTGTGAGTTCAAAGCCAGACAGGTTTATATCGTGAGTTCTAGGACAGCCAGGGCTACATGGTGAGACCCTGTCTCAAAGAAACAACAAAAAACAAAACTCCAACACCCCAAACCAACCAAACAAAAAACCCAAGGAAAAGGCACTAATAAGACATATAACAAATCAAACTTCATCTGTTTAACATCTTCCCCTTGCTCTGTACTTCCCCATCCAAAGCTTCCTGAATGAGACAGAGAAGGCAACAGTATGAAACTTCTTAGACATCAATTATTTAAGGTTCTCCAAATAGAAACTTGCAAAAAGGAACTGGAAGTGAAACTGTGGTTGTGCTCCGCCAGCTAGAAATATGTATGTATATACATTATTATATATTTATATTATACACACACATACACACACATTAAGGACTGCTGTGCACGAGGCTGGCCTGGGTTATAGAAACACACACACACACACACACACACACACACACACCCAGCATTTGGGAAGTAAATCAGGAGGATCTGAGGCTCTAGGGTAGCTTTGCCTACCATACAATAACTCTGAGGAGAGGCTAGGCTGAAAATAAGGTGTTTTTCCTCCCACAGCTTGATAAAGACAGGCCATGGCAATGTGAAACAAATACTCCACTAGGGGGTGCCACTCTCCTGATATGTTACATGTAGCATTAAATAATCGCAGAGTATTAGAGGAATTAGGTACACAGTTTATGAGTCCATCATTTTACAGAGGAGGAAACTAAGCATTCCACAGTCACTCAAACTTTTTAGTGGCAGTGTATGATTTTCAGTGGCAGACCAGGTTAGACTAAGATGGTCTCTTGAATGTCTACTCAGGCTCAGACATTTATTTACCATCAGAAGTGCAAAGCTCAGCTGTAAGACCAAACTAAAGAACATAATCCTTGAGTTCAGGAGCATACAATCTCATTCTACCCAATCCTACCTTCAAGTGCTAACCATGAAGATTCTTCTGTCACCCCTGTCCACGACAGCTCTCTCTCCCTGACCCTAAAGCTACCACTGGCACAATTAGCACTCATACACTGTCCCATTCTTCTATTACGGTTCTGACTTGTATCTCAAGTCCAGCTCAAGGAGATTACCTAATACGCAGCACTGGCTTCAAAGGAGCCAGCCTTCTCAGGTCCTACAGCTCCTTAAGCAAGTGCTTTATGTTCGAAGAATACTCTGCATCTTTTCTCCATAAAGCCCACTGCTCTGAGAAAGCCCTCAATCCCACAGTATCTACCACTAATGTGATTGATTCCTAGTGCATAGAGAAAACTAAAGCCATGTGGCCTTTCCTTGTCTATGCACCTCTAGAGCATCAATAAATTAAGCTTCGCCTAAAATGCATCTATGTCTGCCACTCTGATGATGACTTGAATCCAGAGGGTTCCCAGACTCATCTGAACAGGTACAGAGAAGATCACTAATCTGTGAGCAAAAAACTAAAAACAAGTAAGCTCAACTGCTTCGAGACCCATGGAAAAGGCCTCCTGCTTCAGTTAAATTCATGTGCTACCTTCACAGCCCGCCTCAAAAAGCCATATCAGTTCCCATAGGTTCCAAAGGCTAAACAATAAATGTGAGGGACATGAAGCCTAACACAAGATAAAGAACAAGATTCAAGGACCAATCTCCAGCACAGGGGAGGTGCACAAATCACAAGCCTGTTCACAGCAGTTCAGAGCGCCAAGAGGCTACCCAATGGGTTCATATAACAGTGCCACCTCAGGCACTGAACTTGAAAGCTCTCATTGGTAGTGTCCAGGATGGTTTGGAGAAAGGAGGTAAACCCCTCGAGCAGCCTTGGTTCAAGTGCCTTCTTCCTGCCCTGTCCTTTAACTTAGACTGTGCAACTGGTATATGGAAGCAGAGTCCCTCTTTCCTACAGCACTCAGAGAACCAGAACACTTTGGAAATCTTTAGCTGTGGCCTCAACTATGTTTGGGGGCACCTAGTTATAGAATGGTAGACTAATAGAATCTAGCTAAAACAGGACTTCCTCCTGTTGAAAATTCGGACATCCACAGAAAGAAAGGTCATATGCAGTCAGGAGTTAGGGGACAGAGTGCCTTTGTCCCCCCAGTTACACAATCAGGGAGTCCCTGCAAACAGCTACTCAGTTCACGAAAGAACAAGCTGCTTTAAAAAAAAAAATTAGAAAACAAAAAGGCTAGATTCACATACTGTATCTAAGAGATACTGCCATTTAAGGGGCAGAGGCAAGGCAAGTCCTTAAAACGCAAGGGACCAAACACCTATTTCTGTGTACAGAGTACTTTTTCTCTTTACATTACAGCCAGTATTCTGTCTCTCAAATAGAAAATACTTTATATTAAGACTATATAGCAGTTTTACTAAGTCCCTCCTAACATTTCAAATAGGCTATTGTACTACTACTCTGTCCCACTATTAAGATACTGATTAAGCTGGGTGTGGTGATACAGGCTGACAGTCCTAATACCTCAGACGGAGGGTGAGATTAAAACCATTGATAGTTTGAACACAGCCAGGGGACCTACAGAGTTGAGTTCCAGGGCAGCCTTGGCTACATGGTGAGCTTCTGTCTCAAACAATAAGGCATTCCTGAACTTTAGAGGACAACAGAGGGTTTAGGAACTGAGTTCACACACTTGAGATGTTGGCTATGAAGAAAATTAAAGAAATATGCTGCTTCCTGATGCCCAACGATCCAAACCCTTTAGGGATAAAGGTTCTCCATTATTTCCAGAGCTTAAAATTTAATGTCTCAAAGACTCTAAGTATGTTCAGTGCTCTTTAGCAATTAACTAACTAGGGACAAAATGTTTCTGTTACCCTCATCTCAGCATAGGAGTTAGTGGCCTGGGACCAGCCACAGCTATTTCTAAGCAAGGTCCAAAGAGTTTAGGTGCCTAGCCATAGACTCAAACAATGACTGATTAGGCCTGTCACAGCTACTCTAGGTCTTTGCCTCAATCTGTGCTGGTGGTGGGAGCTGGGAGGGGAAAGTCATTAAAGAAAGTGGTGGGGAAGAGAGTCCGTGGTTAGGAAGCAGAACCTTAGAGCTGTGTTGTAATCATGTGCGTAAAAAGCTTAGGACATGCCAGACATCCGAAGCAGGAAGCAGGCAAAGGAAGCGATGTAGTTCCTTTCCTCTAGGGATTCCCCTCTTATATTAAGCAGAAGGTCAAAGATAAAATCCTTTTCCAGTGTTAGTAACATCTAAGGGTACTAGAAATGCCAGGGATTGCGATTCCCGTGGAAGGTGGTATGACAGTAGCATCCACACCATTCTTTATACAAAGCCACAGTAACGCCATTGTTTTGGGGGAGAGTATAACAGGGCTTTCAGGTACCCTGTTATTTAATATATCGATGCTTGATGACAGAACGAAGTTACAACAAGTTATATAGTAGAAAGCAATGTCTCTGTTTCACAGAATGATCCAAGAGTAGAAAAAGCAGCAGTAAGGATACACTGCAAACACTGTTCCTCTTCTTGTAATTCAAAAGACCTACATTTTCAACACTCCAAGGCTCAGGGAGCAGTGGAAGAATTAGGAAGAATGTAAGCTCTAGTGGACGAGGATGCTGGGAAATGCTGTGTTCTAGACACGACATGGCCCTTGTGCAGTGAACTCACAGCAGCTGTACAAGACCTGAACAAGATCAAGCCAGTCAAAATTCCAGCACAGATAAGGGAAGGTCTCAGGAGTACCTAACCTAGCTGAGGAGCTACTGTCTGTATATGACTGTGTTCTTTGGGAGTGTGGTCACTATTAAGTGCCCATGTGCATAGGACATTACTGACAGCACTAGCTAGACCAGTAGTCATAATCCCTGCTGGTGTCAAAAAACTCTTTCACATGGTCACCTAAGACCATCAGAATACACAGATATTTACATTATAATTCTTAATTGTAGCAAATTAGTTATGAAGTAGCAACAAAAATAATTTTATGGCCAGGCTGTGGTGGTGCACACCTTTAATCCCAGCACCTGGGAGGCAGAGGCAGGCGGATTTCTGAGTTCAAGGCCAGCCTCGACTATACAGAGAAACCCTGTCTCGAAAAAACAAACAACAACAACAAAAAAAACCAAACCAAAACAAAAAAAACCCCACAACCCCAATAATAATAATAATAATAATAATAATAATAATAATAATAATAATTATTATTATTTTATGGTTGGGGTCACCACAACACAACATGCAGAACTGTAATAAAGAGTCGCAGCATTGGGAAGGTTAAAAACCACTGAACTAGATTCAGTGAGCTATAAAAGAGAAGACATAAGTTAACAGACATGTCTGAGAGGGTCTGGGGGCATTAGAACAAGGAGAGCAGGGGGTATGTAGTCAAAATACATTAAATATATACATATATACAACTTCTCAAAAAATAAATTTTTCTAGTATTTTATATCTCACAATAACAGTTTAACATGTTATCTTAAACAGTTAACAAGATTCTTCAGAATCTTGAAAAGTTAAGATTTCACTTTTTCCTGGTGGTAATGGTATAAACCTTTAATCCAGAACATGGAAGGCAGAGGCTGGTAGATCCCCATGAGTTCAAGGCCAGCCTGACCTGCAGTGAGTTCCAGGACACCCAGCGCTACATAGAGAAACCCTGTCTTGAGAAACTGGGAAACTTGTTTTTTTTCACTTTTAAGTTCATCAATTAAAGAGGCTCCCCTGCTTTATTTCTTTTAATTAAACAAGCCTGGAGATTCAAGCAATTTAGCCTCCACTGGGAACTGTCTTCTATTCGTTACTGTATCACTGTATCACTTGCTTGCTCTAGCTACTGCTTCCAAGTAACTCTGGTTTCACTCAACTGAACACCTGAACAAGAAAAAAAGAAAAACCCTCTGTGGACTTATAGTCACTATGCTACCACTTCCTGATGCACAAATGGCCAATCACTTCCTGTCTTGCTTCCATTTTAGGGCATTTTCCTTCCAAACTCTTGACAGAGCAATGTCTGTTCATCATTTTTCAAATTCTTCTACATCACTTTAAGCAACTTTTCTTTTTCTGTAATACTTCCTACCAAAATCTGTCTTTCTTAGGGTTTTTTGGGACAGGGTCTTGCAATATAGTCCAGGTTGACCTAGAACTTGCCAAGTAGGCAAGACTGGCCTCACACTGTGGTAATCCTTATACCTCTTCCTCCCAGTCCTGGGATCACGGGTGTGTACCCCAAGAGCCTCCTTTAAATTTCTACTCATTTTTTTTTTAATTATTTACTTTCATCTCATATGAATTGGTGTTTTTCTTGCATATGTGTCTGTGTGAGGGTGTTAGATCTCCTGAAGCTGGAATTACAGACAGTTGTGAGCTGCCATGTGTGTGCTGGGAATTGAACCTGATCCTTTTGAAGAACAGCCAGTGCCCTTAACTGCCGAGCCACCTCTTCAGCCCCTCTACTCATTGTTACTATCTCCTCTCTCTTGCAGCTCTTTGTACCACCCTACCTTCTTCCTTTACTTTAACTGGAAGTTATTTTTTTCTCAAAAATCAGCACAACTGTTCTAACAGACTAACCAGCATTAAGTGGAAGCCCTAAGATACACACACACCTACTTGTTAGTTTAGGTGAGGGAGGGGGATGATCTTAGGAATTTTTTTTAAAAAAAATCTTTCTTCTGATTGAATTCTATTTAAAAATGTGTGTGTGTGTTAATGCTAATGGCATAACTGAACTCTTTACCATAACAACACACAGCTGTACAGACAGCTGGTTCAGTTCATTGGTTATAAATACAGCCAGAATTATTGTTCAAGTCTGTTAATACAGCTTTTTGTATTACCAGGACCATAGCTGGTTGTCACATGACTGCTGAGAAAACCACAACCTTGTGGGCCAAGTGTGGCCACTGGCCTGATTAGGTCACAGTCCTCACAGCCCTGTGTGCTACCCTGTCCTCTGTCTGTTGGAGCAGTACATACCTCTTCATAATTTTTCGCCTCTACTCCATGCTTCATGTCTAGAATCACGAGTTGGTCAGGTATCCGCCCTGTTCCTGAGAAAGAAATCAAAAGATTCATTGTGCAGAATACTTAAAATTCCGGGAAATCACCCACCCACTCTCCCTAACCCCTATCTGCTCAATAGAAGGAAACAGTCATAACTCCGCCCCGTCATTCTGCAGTAGCAAAGTCCTGGCTAAAATCACCAGTACTGCAGACAAAGCCTACATCTGTGCTGGACACTGGAAAGCAAGCAGGGCATGTTGCTGGCAAGCATCTTGAGGAGGACACAAGAGACTGTGACTGGTACAGAGGGCAGACTAGGAAAAAGAAAACTCACAGCCTCACTGCACTAAGAGAAACTCAAATCTCAGCAGTCAGAAGCTGAGTGGCACGCACATCTCAAGAGCAGATTTTGAGGTAGTCCAGTCTTAGGATTGGTTACTGCACATGCTAGGTTTAGATTACTTAAAGCAAACCTCAGCTTTGAAAATACAGGTTTTATATAATATTGGACTTTGACCAAGGCAAGGCCTATTTTAGTCGGTGAATAAAAGTTTGAGGGGTATTCCCATTAAGCATTTGGTAGAAAAGCTCAAAAAGCAAACAAAGACAAAAACCAAAAGCCAAACACATAGTCCGAGTATAACTCTCAGGAATGATTCTTAGAAGGAAAATGTCTATTTGGGATAAAAGGCCCAAGCAATGTAGCAATGACAGCAGAGAACTTATCTGATTTAGCCAATCTGAATCAAGCTTCTAAGGAAAAAGGCAGACTCAAAAATTCCCAGAAAACGGTTCACAATTTCCTGAATTTTACTGCCTGCATGAAATTAGAAATCTGAGGCAAATCTAGTGCCGTTTAAGCACCGGGCTTTCTTGATGTCACTAGCCAAAGAAAATGTTACTGTACCCTTTGCTGCCTGAGAGACAGCAGAGATGTTCTGCAACTGGCTGAAATAAACTCAGACATAAGTGATGGAGCTGAAACTGCACCAGTGAGACTTTCTGCAGGTATAATGTCTGCCTTCAAATGATCTGATGATAATGTAGGACAGACAGATGGACACACATGCACACTTTAACTCCAGCTGTAGTTAAAACATGAAACACTGTGTCTGAGTGTGTGTATGCCACATGTGAAAGCCAGAAGAGTATGTCAGATCCTCGGGAGTTGGAGTTACAGCAGTGCTAGGGACGGAACTCTGTTCCTCTGGGAGAGTAGGAAATACTTTTAGCCAATAAGCCATCTCTCTAGCCTCCTCCCGGCCTTTTAACATAGAGTCTCATGTAGCCCAGGCTAGCCTACAATTCACTGTGTCTGTGCTACTAAATCTGAGTGTGAGCTCCTGATTCTCCTGCCTTTACTTCCTAAGCGCTGCGATTGAAGGCATGAGCCAAACATGAATGGCTGAGTATGTTTAAACGATGATAAAGAACAACTTTTGGAGAGACTAGAAAGATAACTCGAAAGCAAGAGAAAAGACAGTATAGGTGAGCGAGATGCTGTGTAAACATGAAGACTGAGTTCAAATCTCCAGAACCAGACATGTAAACTCCAGACATAGTAGTGCATGTCTGTAATTCTATTGCTCCCATGGCACGGGACTGAAGGCCAAGTCAAAAGGGCCTTGGCGTTCTTAGGCCACCAGCCTATGTACTCAGCAATAAAGGTGGAAGCAAGGACCAAGACCTGCAGAGGGTTGTTCTCTGATCACATATGTGCTGCAGCATGCACTCCCTGCACTCACACATACAAATGCTCAGGGTACACACTGATACACATACGGACGCAACCATATAGCTGTGCAAAATTTTAAAATACCCAAACAAACGAACAAAACAAAACAAACCCAAACTAAATAACCTACAAACTCAAAACTAAGGCAGCCATAGGTGCTTTCTGAATATTAAACCAACAAGTCTACAATCAAGGCAGCCAGAATAGCCTCTCTGCCCATATGACATGTGCACTCCTGAGAGTGACATTACCTATAAATGTGATACGAATCTTTGCTTTTCTTCCTCATTTAGAAGGATAAGAGTCAGGTGGGAAGGTGGGTCGGTAGTTAAGAGTACTTGTTGCTCTTGCACAGGACGTGGGTTTGGTTCTGAGCACCCACATGGTATTAAATAACCATCCTTAACTCTAAATTCCAGGGGACCCTATGACCTTTTCTGGCCTTCTCAGGCAACTGGCATGCATGTGGTACACATACATACATAAAATAAATTCTATAAATAAATAAGGAAATAGATAAATAAAGCCTGAGAGGGTGATGCCCCTGGTTAGTGTTTTCTCAACTTGACACAAGATAGAGTCATCTGGGCTGAGAAGCCTCAATTGAAAAACTGCCTTAATTAGGTTGCCTCTAGGTAGGTCTCCAGAAGTTTCTCCATTAATTAAAGATGTGGGAGGGCACATATGGGTAGTGACACCCACTCTCCCCTGCAAGTGTCCTGGGTGGTATAAAAAAGCAGGCTGAACAAGCCACTGAGAGCAAGTCAGTGACCATCAGTCCTGCATGGCTTCTGCTTCAGTTCCTGACTTCCCTTTATGATGGACTGAAGCTGTAAATGAAATAAACCCTTTCCTCCTCAGGGTGGTTTTGGTTAGTATTTTATCACAGCAGCAGAAAGCCAACCGAGTTAGGTTATAGCTCAGTGGTAAAGAACTTGCCTTTCATGCCTTGGGCTCTGGGTTCCATCCCTAACCTTGAAGGTGGGGGCTAGGAGTGGTGCACACACTTTCCATCCATCACTCAGGAAGAGAGGGCAGAAGGATCTCTGTGAGTTCAAGACCAGCCTGGGCCATACAGTGAAGTAAACTTAAATAGCTCTTAGTCTTCTTGGTCTAAGTCAGATCCTCTCTGTCTTGGTCTAGGAATATATTTCTGTAACAGAGTGCCACCCACAAAATGCAAAGCCCTGGGTTCAATTTCCACCATGGCAAAAAACAAACAACCCTGCTTTTTCTCTCCTTTTTTTTTTTTTTTTTTTTTTTTTTTTATTAATTTTTTAAAAATATGTTTTTAAAGATGCTCTCACACTGTGGGCCAGGAGAGCCTCAAACCCACAGCGATCCGGTGGCTCCAGTTCCCTGAGTGCTGGGATTGCAGGTACATGTTACTCTACCAGGTTTCTGTCTAAACCTCTTCCCTGTCTACTCAAGTCTTCCTTCTCTGGGTGCCACAGCATATAGCATTAACATTTCCCAAGTCCGAGTAAACTATGAAGCTGATCTGAGTATAAACTACACAATTTCTTGTGCAGAATAGTTATCCTATGTCCTTGGTTGATTTGAAGGCCTTAAAGGATCTTTAAAGTTTTAAAACAAACAACAACAAAACCTTTGTGGTAATCTCTCTCTCTATTTGCCTGGCAAGTAGATACAAGTGGATAACATATTTTTTGCTTTTCCAGATTCTATTAGAGCAGATTTGGGTTCACAGCAAAACTAATGGAAAGTAGTCAAGATTTCTCCAGCCCCAGAGGCCCTTACCAGCGCACAGGCAGAGCCTCCCTCATTACCAATGGCTGCCATGAGAGCAGTCTATAGATGATGAACCTACCAGGATGCATTATCACCCCCAGCATGTGTGATGGTAGAATAAATGTACCACGATGTTTACACATCACTGTAGTACCAGACAGGAGGTCCCCTGCCCTCGCACTCTGTGCTATATTTCATCAACCCTTTACTCCACATACAATCTTTTAAAGATGCATCAAGGCTACAAGGCACTCGTCTCTGCATCAGAATAAACAGAACCAAATGAAACTAGGAATCAAGTGTCTCCTGTAACAGGTAGCTCTGAGAGCTGGAGGAGAGGCTTACCACAAGGAAAACACTGTGACTACTTACCCTTGCTCTCAAAACACACTTCAAACATGTCATAGTCTTCTGTGGTAAAGGCAAACTTCCCCTTAGTTGCATCCTCTTTGGCATACAGAATATGGCCAGCAGAATCTGTGATCTAAAGAAGAAATAAACAACAGTTACTTAGTAAAGAACTCTGAGGAAGGGCAATTATAGAAACCGGGGAGATATAGAACATAAAAAGATAGCCAGGGGTTAGGGTTGTTGCTGAACACGAACACACACATACACACAGAGACACACATGTATCTGTTCGCTCTCTCTCATATACATACATACAATTAAAAATAAAAAGTGAATCTCAGACATAGGGGATAAACCAGACTTTCTCTTCAACAAGACATCTTGGTCATTTACACAAATGTTGACTTGTTTCTCGGAGGGGCATAGCAGTCCTCCAAACTTTGAACTGCTCCATTATTAAAGGATCACCTACAAGAACAAATGAAGGACATACCTTGGTGAGTGGTCACATATAAAGTACAGAGGAGACCACAGCGATGTGAGGGGCCAGATCCCAGGCTACAGGTATGCGCATGGTCACTCCTCACTCAAGAGAAGAAGCTACTTTGCAATATGAAATTCAAAACGGAGTGCTTCCTGACATTAAACTCAAGCTGTTAATGTCATCTGTTAAGTGGGATTTTTTTTTTTTTTTTTTTTTTTTGGTTTTTCGAGACAGGGTTTCTCTGTGTAGCCCTGGCTGTCCTGGAACTCACTTTGTAGAGTAGACCAGGCTGGCCTGGAACTCAGAAATCCGCCTGCCTCTGCCTCTCAAGTGCTGGGATTAGTGGGATTCTTTTATAGGTGGAAAGGGATTTTTTTTTTTTTAAAGACAAAGTCTCCCTACCTAGCCCCCCTACCTAGCCCTGGAATTCACTATATAAACAGACTGGCCTTGAACTCAGAGAAATCTGCCAGTCTGTAAGCGCTAAAAATAAAGGCATATACCACCATGCCCTGTCTAGAGGTGAAATCTTAAAAGTAAAATTGAGTAGCGCACATTCAGACCTTTCTGTTGACATGTAGCCTAGGCTGTCCCTGAATCTGCTATATAGCAGATGGTGACCTTCAGTTCTTCACCCTCCTATCTCTTCAACTTAGCAAGTGCTAACTACAGACATTCAGCGCATATGCACGGCCTACTTAAGCTCTTTTAGTATGTTGTAAAAGTTTACCATTTTTAGCCATTTTCCAAAGAAACTGTGATTCAACACTTTATTTATTTGACAGGGTCTCACTATACAATCTTGGCTATACAGATCAGGCAGGTCTTACATTTACAGCGATCCACCTGGCTGCCTCCAGAGAGTACTGGGACTAAAGGTATGTGCTACCAACCTGGACCAACACATTCTTCATATGTGTTAAGTGAATAAATGAAAACACCTTAATTATTAAAAAACCAAAAAACTATTTAGCTAGGTGTGGTGGCACATGTCTTCAGTCCCAGCAGGGAAATCTCTGTGAGTTCAAGACCAGCCTGATCTACTCAGTGAATTCCAGGACATCAAGGGCTACACAGAGAGACCTTGTGAAAACACAAAAACCAAAACTTATTCATCTTAATGTATATGGGTGGTTTGCCTGCATGTATATCTGTGTACAATGTGAATGCCTCGTGCCTACAGAGGCCAGAAGATTGTGTAGGATCCTTTGAAACTGGAGTCACAGATGTGAACTGCCAATTTTGTGTTGGGAATTAAACCCAGATACTCTGGAAGAGCAGCAAGTGCTCTTAACTGCTAAAACAACTCTCTAGCCTCAAACGCCTATTTCTTAAGCTGTTGGTGTCTTAAAAAGCAGAGCAAATCCAGACACAAAGTTAACCTAACCAGCAACTACCACTGCTCTCTTCTGAAGACAGCAGTCTTCATAGGACCTTTCTCACAGGGGTCCTGACAGCTCGGAGGAGCTGTGAACTTCCAAACACTCTGTTCCAACACAAAGCTGCTGAAGCTCCAACGAGCTGAGAGGCAGTGAGGAGGAAATGACCATAGCATACACCTTGCTACCGTCTTGTCCGTTTGTATGTAATGATTCACCATGCCTGTATAAATATTTACATACTAGGTATATAAAAACATTGGCCGGGCAGTGGTGGTGCACGCCTTTAATCCCAGCACTTGGGAGGCAGAGGCAGGTGGATTTCTGAATTCGAGGCCTGGTCTACAGAGTGAGTTCCAGGACAGCCAGGGCTACACAGAGAAACCCTGTCTCGAAAAACCAAAATAAATAAATAAATAAATAAATAAATAAATAAATACATTGATATCTTTTCTTTTGTTTCATCATACATGGAAGTAGAAGCACTTTTTGTTTTGTTTTGAGACAGTAGTCTTGGCCATTCTGAAACTAACGGTGCAGAGCAGGCTGGCCTTGAACTCACAGGCATGTACAACTGGCTAAGTAGAAGCACAATTTAAGAGCAGTTAATTATGAATGGTAGGATGTACATTCTCTTTCTCTCTCCATATATACATGCATATATACATCTCTCCATATATACATGCATATATGTGTGTGTGTGTGTGTATATACACACACACACATACATACACACACATACATACACACACAACACACACACTTATTTCTGATAAGGGGCAAAGGCTATAACACACATGTAGAAGTAAGGGCAACTTATGAAAATTGATTGTATACCATGAGGATTCTGGGAATCTAACTCAAATCAGCCTTTTTTTTTAATGGCCCTTTTATTTTATTTTCTTAATTTTCTACAAAGGCATATGTTACTTAGCATCAAAAATAATAAAGCAATTTTAAAAAATTAAAAATTAAAAAATTAAAATTAAAATTAAAAAAACAGATAACTAGAGAAAGTTAACTTATTAGATAAATTTGAAAGGATGTGTTAGTAAAATTCCTGAATTCTCTAATAATATCAGTATGGTGGTTTGAATGGGTATGGCCACACAGACTCATGTGTTTGAATGTTTGGCCCATGGGAAGTGGCACTATTAGGAAGTGTGGCCTTGCTGGAGAAGTGTGTGACTCTGGAGGCAGGCTTTGATGTCTTCTATGCTCAAGCTCTGCCCATGGTGGATCCGGGAACTAATCAACTCCAACTGAGCTGGCCAGTGTGGTACCAGGCTTCTTCTCTTGAGCAGCAGCTCACCCACCCAGGAAGCACTCAGTTCCCTACAGCCAGCCTCCCTCCCAAAGCACACTGACAACCCCTAGGGAAAGTTCCAGAAGGCAGACTGAAGAGATAGCTCAGTGGTTTAGAAGTTGAGAGCACTTGTTGCTTTTGTAGAGGACCTGGGTTTGGTTCCCAGCTCCCACATGTGAACTCACAACTATCCCTAGCTCCTGTTCCAGAGGCTATGACACCCTTCTCTGACATCCTCGGGCCACAGGCACACATGGCATATGGCATACATACATGCAGACAAAATACATATAAAATAAATCTGAAAAAACTTGAAAGACAGACTGCAGGAACCAAGCCAATGTGAAAACACCAACTTGGATTAGTCTCCTATGAATGATGTCTGAGACAACACAGACTTTTTAAAAGTGAATTTGGTATAAGAGATTTCATTATTGTTTATGGTACCCGTTTAATTCTAAAGGGAGAAGAACTGCAGGTTGCTAAGGTGTGTTTAATCGTAAGAGAACCAGTAGAGGACAACCGGGAAGAAGTGTTAAGCCTATAGCAACAAGCAGTCAGATTTCATCTTGTCCAGGTCACTACAAACACCTTGATTTTACAGGATCGGGCACACATTTGCCCAACCACCTTATTTCCTAGAAGAGAGATTATGATCACCTTACTTTCTCCTAGAATATTAAAAATGTCCTTCAATGATTTTTTTTTTTTTTTAAATTTAATGAAAGGAGCCTTTCCAGATGATAAAAGGACTTAAATGTAGGTCATAAAATTCTTACTAAAGCACGGCAGCAAAGCTGCGTGGGTGATTTGTGACATAAATTAAGGGCTCAGCTGTGTTCCTCCAAAGGACTCCACAATCCATACCTCCAACTGTACTTAGAGGAGTGAACCCTGTTTAATGCCCCCTGCACACTGTGCTCCACTACAATCAGGGAGCACCACTCGCTCTGCCTGCTGCTTGCTCCATGACATCTGAAAAACCATCACAAGTTGAGTTCATTCTAGGGCAACGACTCAATGCATCACTAGAGCTGAAGGAAAGGCCCACCTTAAAAAAAAAAAAACCAAAAGATTTATTTATTTAATGTATGTGAATACACTGTTGCTGTCTTCAGACACACCAGAAGAGGGCATGAGATCCCATCACAGATGGTTGTGAGCCACCATGTGGTTGCTGGAAATTGAACTCAGGACCTCTGGAAGAGCAGCCTGACCCACCTTTTTTTTTTTTTTTTTTTTTTTTTTAAGGTTTATTTATTTTGTGTGTATGAATACTTTGCCTGCATATATGTACACATAACACATGTGTGCCTAGAGGTCAGAAGATGGTCACATTACATCCTCTGAAACTGGAGTTACAGATCGTTGTGTGGTACCGTGAGGTTGCTGGGACTGAACCCAGGTCCTCTGCAAGAGAATCAAAGGCTTTTTTTAAACTGCAGAGCCCTCTCTCCAGCCCCAACCTGTGGAGGCTACAGCTTACAGAAGCACTCGAGGGACAGAACTGTCAAACATGCAGGTTTTTCCTTCAAAGGGAAGAAACGACACTGTTCACCTGGAACAGTGCCATCTACCAACCTGGTGATCTTTTTCATTCCCTGGAGCCAGCCTCTAACATGAACCCCGCACCCAAATCCTGAGCAACCCTCAGTCAACAGCACCCATCTTTATGCTTACTCCCTTATCCTGAGCACTGTTCATCAGTTAATAGAACTCCTTCTTAGGGTTAAGGTGACAAATGCATGGCTAAAGAGATGTAGCTATGCCTAAAGCATGTTGTGATCATGTGGAAACTTTTCCCCAAAGTTGTACTGTGCTAAAAACGTAAACTACTTGATCAGACTCCAGCGTATTTGACCTAGTATTGGCTAAATCATGCTGACCTGAGTTTCACTTTTACCTCATGAGAGGACTCACAGACCAACCCTATCCCACTTTCTTTCATCAGCGTGAAATTTGTCTTTCAGAAATAATTGCAATAATGTTCAGTGTTCCTTTGGACGTCACAATTCTATCCTTATCATCTTGCACTAACCCAATCATGAGAGAGTGTTTTTTGAATACTTGAAAGTCTAAGCAATCGAACTTTCAGGTGGGACTAATTCATACAAACTGCTGGGCATTCAAACAGATCTTAATATTTGCCTTAAAAAAATTAAGTTTTCTATCAAGTAAAATAATTGTAGTTATTTAACAGCAAAGCTCTTATGTCTTGCCCAAACCCCAAAACAACCAACCCCCCCCCCAAAAAAAAGGCACATCTCTTAACCCCAACATCATAATATAAACCAGTAGGTAGCCAAAAATAAGAAATAGGAAACTGAGCCAAACTCAGTGAGTAATCAGAGCCCACAAAGTCTATGGGCTGCAATGGTGAATTACTCTATTTACTGTTTTCCAGGTAGAGTGTTGCCTTGTGGCACTGGATGGCCTGGAATTTGTGGTGACCTTCTTGCCTCAGTTCCTTACCATAATCTAAGCAAATGATGTTGCTTTTTGTTTTGGTTTCTGAGACAGGGTTTCTCTGTGTAGCCTTGGTTGTCCTGGAACTCACCCTGTATATCAGACTGGCCTTGAACTCAGAAACCTGCCTGGCTCTACCTCCCAAGTGCTGGCATTAAAGTCATGTATCACTAAGCCAGGTGCAAATGTTTTTAACTTTCCTACAATTAAAAAATTCTGATTATATATCATCTGCTTTCCAATAAATAAGGTGTGCTTAGTTTTTCTTCTTAAATTCTACAGAATTACCTAGGCAACACACTGAACAACTGTTGATTCTATCTACTGAAATACCAAGTCCTTACTGTCTGCTGCTGTTGTTGTGAAGGCAGGGTCTAACTTATGTGGCCTTGGCTGGGCTGGAACTTAACTGGCATCAAACTTGGGCGACCTCACTAGTGGATCCTACTTCTGAAGCCTGCCTCCCCAGTGCTGGGATTACAGCCTTCAGTAACTATCATGCATGGCTAAACAACAAAATGCTTGTAGTAATTACCATATAATTAATTCTCTGATTAAACAAAGGTAATATTAAGCGCTAAAACTGCTCCATAAATGACATTATGGAACAGGAAGTAATAAAATTATGTTTCTAGATAACAGTTTCTAATGAAAAGCAAACAAAACTCACAACTTAAAGAGAGGAAAAGGTGTTAATTGCATATACAGAGTAGTCAAAGTCAAGACTACCTGAATGCTCACACTGAAACTGTCAACTAAGTGAGAAAACAGGTCACCGGGGAAATAAACTCATCTAGAATTCTATCTTCTTGGGTTAGTTTAAGCAGTGGCTAGGAGTACGTTCTTGAGCTGGTCCAGAAACCTGCCTGCTCACCAATTCCATTACCAAACATTCAAGATAACACCCTGCCTAATTCGGGAGCTGTTAGTAGCTTGGGACAATAAAGCACTTTGGGATAAACCAGAACAGTGCTCACCTGGAGGAAGGAATACAGCCGAGTTTCAAGGGCCTGAAACCTTTTATAGTACATTTGACCTTAAGTCTACTTGAAACTGAGAAGAAAAGCCAGCTGAGTTACATATGATCTGTTTACTGATGAAGCCTACAAACTTATCTCAGGACAAAGTTGCTAGAACTAAGCACGATCAGTTATCTGAAAGGTGCCTGCCATTTTCGACCACAGCCTGCTAAAGCAGATGCAGTAACCTGGCCGCCTGTAGATGCTGGTCTGACCTCACACAGTAGCACCAGGACCTAAAGGAACCTGAATGTGCCCAAGCCCTGGCTCTCTGCATGGCCCCCCTTACCACCACAACTTTCTTTGTATCCCAGCCCGCTCCTGCTCACAGAACACTGGCATTGCTCTAAAATTGCAAAGACGGAAATATCTGGCCACCTGTTGCAACTGTTGGGGGGAAGGGCACCAGAAAAAAAACCATTAACAATACTATCTATTCTAAGAGACAATCTGACAAACAAAAACAGGGCTTCTTGGAGAAATGGGAACCCTGAATCCTAGGACCAATCTGAAAATATACAAGATCAGGTGTCCTATAGTACCAGAAAGTGAAGAAGCCCTCAAAAGCAAACCCCTAGGATGGGAGAATGTGAAAGAGACCAGCCCAAGGAAACTGCTTTGTACAGCAAAGATGAAAACAACTTGATTACCAAGAAAAATTATCAATGGATTGTACTCTCAAGTACACAATATCTATGACTCCGTACAGGCAATGCATGATTAAACAAGTAACTGAGGGAGAAGAGACAAATCTCTCACAGACTAACACCACACCCTGTAGGAAGTGAACCTAACTCCCCACTCCTTGTGTGTGGGCTGGCTGTACTAAATGACTTCACCCCAAAGAACACAGTGTAAAAAGAAGAGCTTCCGTGGAGAAGGCTGACAAACACCAACTCAGGCAGATGACCTGCGACAAGTCACAGTGACATGTAGTAAGAATGACATTTGACCTCTGCAGTCTCCAACCCCATACACACAAATCCAGATTTATCAAGAGAAAACCATCAGAGAGACCCATTAAGAGCCACCCTAGGGCTGGAGAGGTGGCTCACCAGTTGAAGCACTGGCTGCTCTTCCAGAGGACCAGGGTTTGGTTCTCAGTGCCCACACAGTGGCTAACAACCCCTCTAACTTCAGTTTCAGGGATCTAACACTCTCTTCTGGTCTCTGTGGACAACAGGTTCACACATGGTGCATAAACATACAGACACATAAAATAATCTTACAAATCGTTTAAATTTCGTATTAGTGAGAAGATGCAATTCCCTTCAAGTTGGCCCCTATTTACACTGTTGTCTTCTTCAAGTCATGGTCAGCCATGACATAATAATGAGTAAAAGATTTTAAGGAGAACCACCAAATCTTGTGGGTCCTGCCTAGAAGTTCTAGTACAGAATAAAAATATTCTCAACAAAGACATCAACATTTTTTTGTTTTGAGACACAATACAAGATGTCAGTTAAGATGAACGCTTCTGGGGTGAAGAGATGGCTCAGCAGTTAAGAGACCTTGTTTGTGCAGAGCACCCTAGTTCAATTCCAAGACACACATGATAGCTCGAAATCATTAGTGACTGCAGTCTCAGGGGATCCAAGGTCTTCTGGTCTCTCTGGGGACCAGACATGAATGTGGTACAAAGATATATATTCGAGCCAGTCAGTGATGGTACATGGCCTTTAATCCCAGTGTTCAACAGGCAGAGGCGGGTGAATCTTCAAGGTCAGCCTGGTCTACAGAGTGAGGTCCAAGACAGTCAGGCTACATACATGGAGAAATCCTGAAAAATCAAAAAAACAAAAAACAAACAAACAAAAAAAACAAAAAAAAAAAACAAACAAAACTGGATATACATACAATCAAAACACCCATACACGTAAAATAAAATATATTTTTTTTAAAAGATGAGAGATTCTAAGATGGGCATGATAGCTCATGCCAGCAGTCTCAGCACTTGGGAAAACATGAGAGGATCAGGAAGGTGTTCAAAGTCATCCTAAGCTACACAGAGTTCAAGGCCAACCAGGTTATGTTAGACTTGGTCTCAGAAAAACAAAAACAAACAAACAAAGAGAAGAAAAATGATGAGAAGTTCTAGAGACCGACTCTGTTCTATGTTCAAATCACAGTCACATCACTTACTGGTTGTAAAGCCTTAGACATGTTCTTTAACCTCTGTGCTTTATCCACAAAGTAAGGACATAGTTGTGAATACTTCACCAGATGACTGAGGATGTCAAGGCCTAGAGCAGTGCCTGCCACACTAGCACTCAGTGAAATGTTACAGCCATCCAGGACTGGTGGATTATCACAACTGTCTATGAGTCCTAACTCAGAACCTAAGCCATCAAGTTATCCTCATACTTCCCGCTGAACTGCATTAGGAGTGTGCTGTTATCCAAACCGAAGGACAATTGGGGCACAAAGTGGAACAGAATTTCCAAAGCCCTGCGTAGTCACTGCATGGGAATACAAACAACCAAGTCCATCTTCAGAGAAACAGCAAGATACTGGAAACTGTAGGGTACAAAAGCCTAGCAAAGCAGGCTTTCCACACTTTTAGATGACAGAAAGGGAGAGTACATGCTGGAACTAGAGTCTTTTTGTTTTGTTTTGTTTTTCGAGACAGGGTTTCTCTGTGTAGCCCTGGCTGTCCTGGAACTCACTCTGTAGACCAGGTTGGCCTCGAACTCAGAAATCCACCTGCCTCTGCCTCCCAAGTGCTGGGATTAAAGGCGTGCACCACCACTGCCTGGCCACTTAAGAGTCTTATAGAGGGAAACTCAATTGAGAACATGCCTCCAACAGACTGGCCTGAGGGCAAGCCTGTAGGGCATTTTTTGATTAATGATTGAAGAGAGTGGGTCCAACTCGATGGGGGCAGTGCCCCCTGGGCAGGTGGGTCTGGATAATATAAGAAAACAAAGTAAGCAAGTCATGAGGAGCCCGTCAACGAGCCCCATCCCACCATTAGCTGTTTCAGTTTCTGCCTCCACATTCCTGCCTGGCTTCCTGGACTACATGTAAGACCAAGCTGCTTTTGGTCATGTGTTTTATCACAATAGAGACCCTAACCAACATAGTGAGGAATCCAACTCAACTCTAGCATTTCTGGGATGTGGGTTATAATCTGATAAGGAATAAATTACAAGAATAACCTAACAGGAAGCTAGGTCTACTGGCTCATGCCTGTAATTCTAGCACATGTGAGGCAGCTGATCAACTTTGAGACCAGCCTCAGACTACAGTGAGTACCAAGGCAATCAGGGCTTCCAGGTAAAACCCTATCTCAAACAAGCTAACTAAAACAAAAACTCGAGCAGTTGTAGTCTGGGAAAGGAATGACACTGTCAAAGGCTAAGGCTGGCAAGTGGTTCAGACAGAAACCGTCTAAAGGACAAGTGGCGATGTGATTTCAATCCCTGGAACCCACACCACACGGCAGGAGAGAACCAGCACCTTCAAGTTGCCCTCTGACTTCCATATGCGTACCCCCCCATAGGCACCCCCCCCCACCACGGGCACACATACAAACACACACTCGGGCATGTGCAGAGGCAGGGGTAGTAATGCATACCTACAATTCCAACATTTGGGAACCAGAAAGGAAGAAGAGAAGAGTTAGCTTCGGCTACATCGAAAGTTTGAGCCTAGCCTAGACTACTGTCTCCAGTTGTGGGGTGAGGATGGGTGGCAGTTTGGTAAAGTGAGTATTCTAGACGATCTAGCTCAACTTCCTGCACAAAGGAACATGTAAACCACAAGTTGCCACTGTATCTTAGAAACAAAGAACACTGACAGAATTTACTGATCTTTCTTTTCTTTTGTAAAATTCATTTTTATTTTTAATTATGTATGTCTGTGTGGAGGTGCAGGTGTCTCCAGAACTACAGTTATAGGCGGTTGTAAACTACCCAAAGGGGTGCTAGGAACCAAACTCAAGTCCTCTGAAAGCGGTACATGCTAACTCATACATATCCACTTAGCCATCTCTCTAGCCTCTACCCTGATTTTTCAGTCAAGAGCAAATACAAAGTCTATCAACTGTATGTCTGAAGTCAGAAGATCATATAGATTATACTGAGAACAAAGCCAAACTTACACAGCAAGCAGCATTCAACACTACATTCATTCAAATTTTCCACCCAACTCAGCTATGACGTGGCACAATACGCCCAATACTGCTTAAGCTAATATGATCAAGAATGGGGTTTCTGTACAACTGTTGAGATGCAGAAATGGAAACATCCAAGCACCAGTGGGAGAGCAGGCAGATGGTCTCTTCCTACTTCTATCAGTATTTGTTACATTAACTTACCACAGGCAATAATCAGGCTTGACTGGAGGGGGTGGAGAGCAGGGAAGAAGGGAGGGCCAGTCGCTGCCCTAACACTTCTGCGGGGGTGAAGCCAGATCAAATGTTTTTTTTCATACTGTTCCAGAGTTATTTACGGTAAAAAACCTCCAGCATGACCCTCTTAGGCACAAACAAAGCCTTGTTCTCTTTTACAGCTAGCCCCTTGACTTCCCACACATTACGTGGAACAATGAAGTTGGGGCACAGGATAAAGCAGATGACATCAACCTCCCTCAAGTCTGAGGCTTCTTTGGGGGGCCCAAATTCTGGTCTGTGTCCAGCTGGATGATTTCACAGAGGGCCCTACTGTCTAGGCTGCAAGCTGCAAATGAATCTGGGGGCAGTGGCTTAGCATCAAGCACCAGTCAGCAACTGACAAAGTCACCGCACCCCTCTAGGTTACGTCTATAATTTGATCTACTTCCTAAAAGCTGGACTCTGTCTTCAGAAGTTATGACTGATTTCAAAGTCTCAGCAGTCCCCTTTCTAGATGAGTTGGAAGATGCAAAGTTGTAACAACTGGTCACTGCATAAGAGTTCAATGAAGAAACACTATGCTTTAACTTTTATGAAGGAAGAAATACAAGGTCAGGGCTTAAGAGCTTAAGGCCAGAAGATTTGTATGTAATACAAAAAGAAACCAGATTGTAATGTGATCCTATATTAATGTACCAGTTGGCTTTCTGTAGCAAGCCATCTCGTTACTGGTCTGGTTTTTTTTTTTTTTTTTTTTTTTTTTTTTTTAAATCTTTAATCCACTGATAACAGTAACAGTATAAATATCAATTTAAAAGGGCCATTATTTTCACTAAAAGAAAAAGGTGAGCCCAAGTAAGGATTCGTGTGGAAGTGACTGATAAAAGAGCGGCTTATTTCTTCTGAGAAATAAGTAACAAGTACTCTATTGTTTCCCTGTACAGCACAGAAATGTTCTCAACATAGACATCAGAAATATAATCACTTCCTTAAAACCTGGAAACTGTATTACACGTACCTCTTCACACTGTCCAGCATGGGTGTTCATGTCTGCAGTCCCTACACCTAGGCCTATCAGTTCCTATGACAGCTCTTATTAGGACCTAAAGCAGCAGGGTGACATGGATATTGCTATGGATAGGGAGAGGACACTTCCAGCCTCACATGTGGGTAGCAAAGTCTTTACAATCTAGTACTAGGGATGGGTCAGCACAACTCATGCTGTGCAGTAAATGGGGAGGAGAGTGATGAAGTACAGCTGGACATCTCCAACACAAAGTGTGTCTGACACGCAAGCCTTTGCAGGAAAAGCCTATGGCTAGCTAGCCAGAAGATTTCCCTGACCACTTAAATGTCCTTTATTCCACCAATCAGTTTTGCCCTTACTTTTCACTACTGAGAACCATTTTTTTTTCCATTTTGTTTTATGGTTTATCTCTGTTATTTCCACTACAACTCATAAACCAGGTAGGACAAATACTAAATAATAAAGAAATATTTTTAAATATAAGTAGAAGAATCACAAACAGAATACTCAGAACCCCTCTTATTAAAACATTCCATATCACTGGGCAGTGGTGGCACTTGCCTTTAATCCCAGCACACAAGAGGCAGTAGCAGATGGATCTCTATGAGTCTGAGGCCAGCCTGGTCTAAAGAGTGAGTTCCAGGACAGCCAGGGCTTCATAGTAAGACCCTGTCTCAAAACAAAGCAAAACAAAACCCAAAAGAATAGATATAGAAAGACAGATTGAAAAAAGAAAGAAAGAAAGAAAGAAAGAAAGAAAGAAAGAAAGAAAGAAAACAAAAACAACAACAACAAAACATGGTGGTGGTGGCACAGGCCTTTAACCCCTGAGAAGCAGAGGCAGAGTTTGGGGCAGCCTGGTCTACAAGTGAGTTCCAGGATGGCCAGAGCTACACAGAAAAACTGTCTCAAGAAACCAATACACAAAACAAAAGAACCGTTGCACATCTGATCACTTCAATCCCACATGAGGCCAGAGAACAATGAAGTTTTCACTCAGTGGAACAAAACCCAGCTGCTTCCCTGAATCCAGACTCACTCAGCTCACTGCTTTCCCTCCTTGAGCTCTGCGTCCCACACCTCATAGGGGACTGAATGAGATGGAGTAAGTAGCTGAGACCACACACTCTACACTAGCGCAGTCGCTAACAATTCAGTCCGAATCTATGAGTAGAGAGGCGGACTCTTCATTCAGTATTCTACAGGGATGGCAGTTCTCCTCGGTAATCCCAGCACTTGGGAGGCAGAGGCAGGAGGATCAGGAGTTCAAAGTCATCTTCTGCTATCCTGTGTGTCATACAACACTACCTCAAGCCCTTCCCCCAACCCAGGAAAAGAAACATAAGAGAGCTGAGTGTTGCGCTAAGTGCCTATAATCCCAACAGGCAGGGGGCTGCAGGAAGTCAAGGTCAGCGTGAGCTATGCAGAATCCCCATTTTCAAACAAACAAGCCAAAAATGTAGGGGCTGGGAAGCTGGCTCAGCTGACAGTAAAATAAGCATGACCTGAGCCTGGATCTTCAGCACCCACTTAAAAAGTCAAGTGCAGCAGTAAGTGGATGCCTATAATCCCAGCTCTGGGGAGGCCGAGTCAGGAGACACCCTAGAGTGTGCTTGTTAGCCAGTCTTGGGGAGATACAGATTCAGCAAAGGATTTTGTTTTAAACTCTCTCTCTCTCTCTCTCTCTCTCTCTCTCTCTCTCTCTCTCTCTCTCTCTCACACACACACACACACACACACACACACACACACACATCCCTACCTACTGGTTTAAGACATTATGGAGATCAACAAGAAAGTACCACACTACACCAAGTACACCTTCAAGCCTGTCAAGCAGTACATAACAAAAGCACATAGGAGGTGCCCCAAAGCCAAGAATGGGCCAACTTAATAAGCCATAAGCTGGTCACAGGAGCTATGTGCTTGGGGAGTAGATTTTTGAAGCTGAAAGGATACTGTAGGAGCCCTTGAGGCAGACTCTAAGCCAGGAAGTAGTACTAATAGATACTACAGTTGCAAGCAGCTGAGGGGCTTATAAGTAAATTATACATATATATATATATATATATATATATATATATATATATATACATATTACATAGAAATAAATGTTGAAAAAAAAGTCCACTGGGTAGTCATGGCACATGCTTTCAATCCCAGCACTTGGGAGACAGAAGCAGGCAGACAATAAATAATAATAAAATAATAATAAATAATAAATAAATAAAAAATAATAAAAAATTCCTCGTCTCTAATTCCACTCTACATAATAAACTACTAACGATTAAATTTAGTGCTGTCTTTCTAGCCTTTAAACTTATGGTAATGTGGACCCTAAAATACATTTGAATTTATGAATCTATAGCAGATCAGAGGGACATGGAAAATACCATCATGTTTCTTGATCACACATGATGTGCAGAGTGCTATCCACGAGGTAAGCAGACTTCTTTTTCAGTACTAGGGGTCAAACCCAGTGTCTGGAACATGAGAGAAGTACTCTTTCTCTACCAATAAGCTATATCCCAAGCCCCATACAACACCAGCTATCAAGTATTCACAGCAAAAAGATAAAACTGAGTCTGATTACATACTTATTCTTTACTCCTTTTATAAGAAATATGGGGAGGGGAGGTGTGAACTGCCAGATGCAGGTGATGGGAACCCGAGGTCCTCCATGAGAGTAGTATTTGTTCTGATGCTAAGCTACCTCTCTGGCCAACACACTCATTTTAAGCAAGACTTTTCAAACAAGTAGGGAATTAAAAATTTTTTGCTATAATTTATTGTGTGTGTGTGTGCATGTGAAAGTTTACAGGACAACTTCTGAGAGCTGATTCTCTCTCCCCACCATGTGGGTTCCAGGAGTTGAACTCAGGCTTAATGACAAGAGTCTTTACCTACTGGAACATTCCATGGGTGGTGAAATCTTAGTATGTTCTGGGTATCATGTGACATTATGGAATCATTGCGGGATTTCATGTGTTTTGTTTTGAGTGAGGGGTCTGAATTTGTTAAAAGCAGACAGCTCACACTCACCCGATTCAGTGATCTCACCTCACCTGGTTTTCACTATGTTGCTCAGCTAACCCTCCTACCTCAGTCTCCTCAGCAACTGCACCTAGCTCACTGTTATTTCTGAAAAGGTGTAACATGGCCATAGAACATAGTAGTCATGTTCCTATGTTTTAAGAGACTCAAGCTGGGCTGAAATGCTAGTATTGAAGATTTCCTGGGAATGAGACAATTTAGTAGAAAAGAATACAAGGAAAGGGTGAAGATTGAACAAGTATGGATCTGAAGAATTACAAATTCTGTGTAACACATGTAAATAGATATATTCTCCGTAACAATGAAAATGAGACACCACCCAATAAGACACCAATCCAAGAAAACTCCGGACTTTGACAAAATTTGTACTTTGTATTTCACTTGAAACACCAGATGGAACAAAAGGGCCCACGTGTTTGCAGGTCGGGATTCATCAAGAGCAAGCACGCTGGCAAACAGCTATAATCCCGGCACTTGCAAGGCTGAGCTAGGAGGACAGAGGGTTCCAGGCTAACCCAACCTTCCAGTGAGGCCTAAAACCAAGGGGAGGGAGTGCTGCTCACTCCAAGTTCACAATCTCCGCCACACCAGTTCCACCACACTTATCGTGGCTGTTTCCCGGGTTTCTTTTTTAGTGTCTGGCTCAACTCACTCCTAGGCGCTATCTACTTGGCATTCGGGTTTAAGATTCCGTAGTCCAACTAAGCTGCTTAGGAGAGAGACAACAGACAAAAGGAGAGTAATGGAGTGTTGGAGAAATACTAGTGAGCTGAAGCACAGACTCCTTCCTGCTGGTGATGTCCCTTCACCAGCCTCTGACCCATCCAGATATTCACTACTGTAAGGTTGAACCATGGTTCCTGTTTCGACTGAACAGAATAGAAGCAAGGCAATGTGCATAACATTATAGAAAATATGAACAGGAAAACAATCCCTACCCTTAGGAAACTACTAATAGCCTAATAAGGGAGACAAAGGATAAGCAGAGACTGTTACAGTGAGTGCTGTTCAGGAAGGCCCTATTTACAACACAAATTGGAAACTACCAAACATAGGAAGCTTCAAGACAGATCTCATGAGGCCAGTGTGCAGAGTTGAGTTGGCAAGAGTAAACAGGCAACAGTGAGCTCTGGAAGGGTTTTCAATCACAAGATTCAAGGAGAGACAGCAACGTTGAAGAGCAAGGTCTTCTTTAGCTGCTCAGATTCTTTGATTCTAGGCACTACTTCTCTTCTACTCTGGAGCCAGCATTACCACACCCCAGACACTGTACCTGTGTCTTTAAAATGTACCACCAACACTTTCTTGGTTGAAAGTTCAATATTTAAAGGGATAACAAAAAGATCGCACACCAAACAATAGCCCTGAAATAGTTTTTCTCTCCCAAATAGTCTGTTACATTATCACTACTGTGGCCATATTCATACTTTAAATGGAAACAATATAACTGAAGCTTGTTAAAATAAAACTGTTGAGATGCTCAGAGGTTTACATCACTTGTTGCACTTTCAGAAGACCTAAGTTGGGTTCCCAGCACCCATATAGTGGCTCATAACCATCTTAAACATCAGTTCTAGGACATCTGATGCCCTCTTCTGGCCTCCACGGGCCCTAGGCACCCACAAGGTATACATATGTACATGCAGCCAAAAACAAAAGTTAAAAAAATACAAACAAACAAACAAACAAAAAAACCACCTTAAGTAACTGTTTCTATTTGGCTTAAGAATGTGAAGTTTTCCTCCTGTTAAAAAGAAACAAAAAAAAAAAATTACTAGTGCTTATTGTGAATGAACACAACCAACTCGACTACTAACAACTCAAAAAATCTAGTCAAGCAAAACTCCACTGAAAACTGGGACCAAACGGCATTAAGTAAAGTAGCTGATCTAGATGACCCTGGTGTAGCTAAGAGAAGAGACTAGGGACTGTGACCATCTTGTGATCAATAATAAACCCCAGGAATCACAAATAAGAAGCAAAAGAAAGATTTTTTTTAGCACTTTTCCATCAATACACGTAGCTGGCCAATTCCATCTCCAACAACTGTTCATTCTACCTGAGCCTCAGTTTCTGTGTTTCTATAAGGAGGCCAATCATAACCATGTGTCCCACAGGGTAGTGTCTGAGCACAACCATAAGTGGCACAGGAAGTGACACTTCAGATGCTTAATAAATAACACATTTTATTAGTCACGGACAACGTTATTTATTGTCTGCTTTATTCTGTAGGTGTCGAGGTGTCTTATGATGTCAATTCCCCACTGATCCTCTTAAACGATTCTCAGGAAAATCACGTTACTGCTCTATTTCCGAGACTTCACAGACACAGGACCCTGATGACAACCCGAAGTCGAAACAGCCCCAGGTCTCTAGACTCTAGGTCCGCCGATACCTCTCTGCCCTTCCAAGGGCCCCGACTTTGGCGCGAAGCCCCGCCCCGCGAACCCCAACGCGCGGGGTGAAGGGGCGGTCCCCACCGCGCGTACTTAGCGCTCAGGGATGGGGTTGGGGGAGGCCAGGCCAAGCCCAAGCCTCTGCCTGCCGGCCTTCCCCTACCTCGGCCTCCCTCCGACTACGCCTGCCCTCTTGCCGCCCGCCGCCGCGCCGCCCAGGGCCGCACCTTGAGGTGGGTGCGCAGGCCGCCAGCGCCCCCAGACTGGTCCGTGATCTCGTAGGCGCCCGTCACCAGCAGGTCCTTGTGGATCTCCTCGCGGAGACACTTGCGAGAGTTCACGGGCAGATGGAAGGAGATGCCGAGAACCGAGCTGGGGCCGAGAAGGAACAGAAAGAGCAAGGCGGACAGGAGAGGGCCAGGCCAGGATAGTGGGGCAGACAAACCAGACATGGTGCCGGAGCCTCGTTCACCACCCGGGGCCTCTAGCGCGCCGGAACCGGGGGGAACCACGTGACTCGCCTCTGACCTGGCGAGGCCGTCGGCGCCATTTTGGAGATTGGCTAAACAGAAAAGGAATGTGAAGCAAATAATTTTTAAAAGGAAGAAAATATTTGACAGTGTGTCATAACCAGGGTTTAAGGGGCTATAGAGAAGTTCCCAGGAGTTTTTCGTACAAGTTTCATTTTTTATTGTGGTGAAAGACTTCTGAGTGAACCATAGTAAGTATGGGCAGCCCCGGAAGTAGTTGTTTTAAGCCCCCGGAAGTGGTTCATACGAGTTTTAAAAATCGGTGACACCATAGCAACCAGGCCCCAATAAGAAACAGCCACAAGGCCTTTCTCTGGACCCGCCCACCGGCTGCGTAGACTCCGGGCTAAGGCACAAAATGAATTTCGGTGTCCTGACGCTTACTCTGATAGGTGTTGGGACAGTGAAGCACTGAAGAGGAAAAAAACACAATAGAAAATTTTAATTTGGCTTTTAGTGAGTGTTGGCCACTAACTCAGAGAAGAACGCGTAGAGGTCAACAGGTGACCGTGAATTGGCAGGTTTCCAGTTAATGCCTCTCAACCGAGTGTCCGGCCTGGTGCAAGTCTGGTGTTCACAGTGCATTTATTTATTTAAGAAACATTTTTGGTTTTGATTTTGTTGTTGGTTCGGTTTGGCTTTTTGAGACAAGGTTTCTTTGTGTAGCCCTGGCTCTCCTAGAACTCTTTGTATAGGCCAGACTGGCCTCGAACTCACCTGTCTCTGCCTTGTAAGTGCCGAGTTTAAAGGTATGCACCACTGCCCTGTTCTTCTGTAGTAAGCTGACTTATATAGGACTAGTTCATTCATTCGTTAGTAAGTCTTGATTACCTACTGTGTGCTAGAGACACTACACTCAGTATGTCTAATGTGTTTATTGAGGTACATCCTATGTGCTCAATAGACTTAGCACCAAGCAGTGGAGATACACACCTTTAATCCCACCAGAGCTACACAGAGAAACCATGTCTTGAAAATCCAAAAAGCAAACAAACACACAGGCAAAATTCATATCTATAAAATAAATAAATCAATAGACTTAGTGATCTTATGTTTAATCAGGAATAAAGTAATCAAACTAAATATTCCTTAACAAAATAATTACTATATAGTATTTTGTCAATTCAAAAAATATTTAGTGCCTGGCATAGTGGCACACACCTTTAGTCCCAGCACTTAGGAAGCAGACACACATGTATCTCCTTGAATGGAGGCCACCCTAGTCTACATATTGGGTTCCAGGACAGCCAGAGCTACATAGTGAGACCATGTCTTGGAATCAAAACAAAAGTTTAGCATCTTTATGTTACAACCATAACAAATGTTATGGAGCTGAAAAATATACTAAGAACCACGCTCAATATAACATGCCTGTAATCCTAGGGTTTGACAGGCGAGGAAGGAGGATGGCCTTGAGATTGAAGCTAGCTTGGACTATATAGTGAGTTTTGAGACATTTTGTACATGTCTCAAAAAGCAGATACTACAACACCAAAGAATAAACAATAACCTATGTGTGTAACTGTAATCCACTTTAATGTCTCTTGAACAATAGTAAAAAGATCAGAAGATGACTTTTCTGCCCATAGTAATTTAGATGGTTGTTCTTTTGTTTCGTTTTCGGTTTTTTATAACTCCTTTCTGTCTACCTGGTTCTTTTCCTGGAACAGAAGTCAGAAAACAAAGCAAGCACAAACATAATAGAGTTGTTAAACATTTTAAAATCTAGCAAATACTATATAATATTTTATGAGGTATCCACTTAGGAACATTCCATTTGATTGTTTTATCCCTCATCTAAGCTAAGATTGATAGTCTACTGAGTATATCTTGATAATTTGCATAGCATCTCCCCCCTGAATGAAGGAGAATTGACATAATTATTCTAATTCATTGTTCACTCGAGTTTTGGGAATCTTCTGACCATTTGCAAGAGATTTGCAACCTGTAAATTACCCGTGCATATGTTTTCTATACCTTTTCATCTTACCTTTTATACAATATTTAAAATATCTTCTCTTTTTTTTTTCTTTTTCCTTTTGAGACAGGCTCTTTCGACCCAGGCTGGCCTGGGACGAAGTGATTCTCCTATCTCTGCCTGCTAAGTGCAGGTATCCACCACCAGAAATGGTCTATTTCACATATCCTAATGGTCTCATCTGATATTTTCAAAGGTCCTGTTGGATAATTTAGACTTTTTTTTTTTTTTTTTCGAGACAGGGTTTCTCTGTGTAGCCCTGGCTGTCCTGGAACTCACTCTGTAGACCAGGTTGGCCTCGAACTCAGAAATCTGCCTGCCTCTGCCTCCCAAGTGCTGGGATTAAAGGCAATTTAGACATTTTCATTTTCCAGATAAGGAAGCTGAGGGGGCCCCCTTCCCCCATAAAGTTCTACTTTTCCTTGTATTAGAAGCTGAAATGAAGTTCCCTCCCCTACTACACAATTTCATTACTTCACTGTGATATACTTCAGTCTTCATAGTCCCCTAAATAAAGTGTCACAGTTCTTCAAGCTAAGCAACACCAATGCCTTAAAACACCACCCAAGTTTCTTAGCATCTCATACCCTCAGCTTCCTTATCTGTCAATATTCAGAATCCCAGGGGCCAGTGAAAGAGCCAAGGGTAACGTGGTACTTGTTACCAAGTTTGAAAACCTGAGTAAGATTCCTGGGACCCACATGGCAGAGGAGAAAACCAGAAGTTGTTCTTTGACTTCTACCCTTCCACATGGATGATAGATAGATAGATAGATAGATAGATAGATAGATAGATAAATGTAAAGCAACAACAATTCAATCCCATAGCTTAAAAGTGAGGAAGGGCCAGGTGTGGACAGATATGGAGGTAGTTACCTTTAGTCCCAGCACTAGGAGGCAGAGGCAGGCAGATCTCTGTGAGTTCAAGGGCCGCACGATCTGCACATTGAATTTCAGGACAGCCAGATTGTCATATCTGTGTGAAGACCTGTGTCAGGAAAAGAAAAAGGGACAAAGGTCAGAGCCATCTTCTGGAGGACACTGTAATATTTTGCAAATCGAGAAACGGAGGCTGAAAACTCAAGTTCCTTCCTGTATCACACAGAGCTCTTGAACCCGTCTGGTCCTGTGTTTCCACGCCTTCCCCTTGGCCCTGCCTTCTCTCATTTATTTCCCCTCTCGGCTCCCATTCTTCTTATTTCCTGTATTTACTTCTCTGCCTCCCTAGCACTGTTTCTTTTTTGTAAGGACAAAGATTTTTGTCTAGTTTGTTCACTGCTTTCTCTTCTTAACCCAAAGTAATGCTGCCCCGCAGGCACGGCAAGTGCTGGCTCCAAAAAGGCAAGACTGGTCCTTGCCTAACAGCACACTCCTCCCTTTGTTCTCCAGCCATTTTCACACCAATTTACTGAATACATCATGTGTCTAAACTGCAATCCTGACTTCAGTGTCACCAATATTATGCACTTTTTTTTTTTTTTTTTGCTTTTGTTTCTTTGGAACAGGTTCTCCATATTTAACCCAGATGGTGAACTCTAGCCTCCTGAGTGTCAGAATTGCAGACATGTTCAACCACACCTAGCTATTTTTCCCTTATTGGAAAATATGTCTATACAAGGACACAGAATAGCAAGAATAACAAAATCTCTTCTGGAGAGCAGGAAACAGCTCTAGGGAACCGAACTGTTTTTTGTTTTGTTTTGTTTTGTTTTCCAGACAGGGTTTCTCTGTGTAGTCTTGACTAACCTGGAACTCACTCTGTAGACCAGGCTGCCCTCAAACTCAGAGATCTGCCTACCTCTGCCTCCCACTACCACTCAGTGGGAACCAAAACTTTAAGTTCTGAACCTGGATTGAAGAAGGCACCCTCTTACATGCATGAGAGAAAGGCCTCATTGGAACTGGTGATGGACTAGAAAGTGTGCCATAGCCAGAGGAAATGCTTCTTCCTGACCAGCTGTCCTGGGCCATCATGCCTATCATCTGAAACTTGCCCAGCTAGATACACCTAAAATTCCTGAGCCATGGAAGCCTTTGGGGGTTAAGAAAAATCTAGTGTCTCCCTAAACCACATATTTATAAAGTTTTCTTTCATACAAGAAGAAGCATGCTTAAAACACACCTCACTCAGACAGTGAATCAGAAGCCCTTATTAAAATTCGTCATTTTGGGGCTGGGCACAGTAGCAAATGCCTTTACTCCCAGCACTTGGGAGGCAGAAACAAGTGGATCTCTGTGATTTTGAGGCCAGCCTGGTCTACGTGGTAAGTTCCAGGCCAGACAGGATTATGTACTGGGAGGGAGAAAGGGGCCATTTGTAACAAATTTGTTGAGTGCTTCTGTATTTGGAGAGCACCTTGGGCCTCTCGTGCCACCCACTTTAATCAGCTGACTTTCCAGTTAACTTGAGTTTTCCAGACACCAACCTACAAGGAGCCTTGGCTCGCACATCCCTTCCCATTCACGTGTAAAGTCCTCCACACAATGTATATTTACAGAGCCAACACAAGCTAGTTTCTGTGGAAACACAAAAGACCCCTTTGAAAAGCAGTTCAGCAGTATTTGCCGTGTCATATTCTCTGACACAGAGACCGATTCCAAGGATCCCATTATTGGGTCCTCTAAGTGCTGGAGCCCTGCGGATCTGGCCCTGGAACATTTGTGCTGTTGTCTGGGTGATGTCACCTAACCCCATGATTTTAAATTCATCCACAGACTGATAACTTCCAGACATGGAGCTTTAGCTCTGACCTCTGCCCTAAGCTACAGTCTAGATCCAGTGCCTGGCTCAAGAACTCCCCTTAGATGAGTAACTCCTGATTTCCCCTCTCCTTTGCCTCTCAAATTTGCTTCCTCCTCATCTCGCCTGGGAAATAGCATCACCTTCTACCCAGTGCCTGAAACTGTCCCTGCTTCCTCTTTCTTCCATTCTTTCCATACACAGGCAGTTCATCAGCAAATTCTATCAGTCTGTGTCCTAAATAGATAGTAATCACTTTCTCCTCTAAGCCAGAGGCTGCAAACTCCTGCTCAGACAGACAGATCAAATCAGGCCTGGAACCTTCTGGTTCTGTATTGCCTAAGAGCTAAGAATGTGGGGTTGTTTTTTTTTCTTTTCACATTTTTCAGAGGTCTGTTTTAAAAAGGAGGAAGAACAGAATGTATGGCAGAACACTGGTGACCCACGAAACCTGAAACCTTTACTATCTGATCTTTATGAAAAGCTTTCTGCTCTTCTCTTTCTCTCCTCCTTACTGTTCCCGAGTTTCATTCCTGCCAACTTGTCATCATTTTTATTACGAACTGATTTTTCAAAGCGGTTGTTGTTTGTTGTTATATTTCGCTTGCCTGCGTGTATGCCTGCACACCACGTGTGTGCTTGTTGCTCATGGAGGCCAGAAGAGGGCATCAGATGCCCTGGAACTGAACTTACAGACAGTTGTAAGCTGATTTGTGGGATCTGGGATTCAAACCAGAGTCTTCTGGAAAAGTCCAGTGCTCTTAACTGCTGAGCTGTCTCTAACCCCCTAAGTGATTTTTAAAATGTAAATTAGGTCAATAAGAATAAAATCTAAGCAGCTTACCACAGCTCACATGGCTACTGCAACCTCTAATGTGGTCCTTCCCAATGATGGCCTCCTCCACATCCCTCTTGGCCACCCAGTCTTGCAAATAGCTTATACTCCAACATGCAGGTCTCCCTGGAGCTTTCTTCTTTGGGTCTTGTCTTGTAGACTCTGGACTCTGCAATTTGCCTCTCATTACTTAGGTCCCAGTTTCTACATCACACACACACACACACACACACACACACACACACACACACACAC